>NC_000071.6:6115000-6715000 GCF_000001635.26 Mus musculus | reverse complement strand
TAAAGTTTGCAAGACCAAGGGGCCTCTCTTTCCAGTGACGGCCTACTAGGCCATCTTCTGATACATATGCAGCTAGAGAAATGAGCTGGGGGGGGGGGGTACTGGTTAGTTCATATTGTTGTTCCACCTATAGGGTTGCAGACCCCTTCAGCTCCTTCAGTACTTTCTTTAGCTCCTCCATTGGGGGCCCTGTGTTCCATCCAATAGCTGACTGTGAGCATCCACTTCTGTGTTTGCCAGGCCCCAGCATAGCCTCACAAGAGACAGCTATATCAGGGTCCTTTCAGCAAAATCTTGCTGGCGTAGGCCATGGTATCAGCTTTTGATTATGGGATCAGTTCACTTTCCTATCAGTTTTTACCCAGGTCCTGAAGATAGTTTATGGACCCAATATTTAGAGAATTTAAATTTGGGTAATCTTCACTCCCTAATATGAGAGTGCATGTAGAAGAATTTTAGTCCAGTACATGTTTGCTCTGGCAAGGACACAAAACCTTCCAGGTCTGTAAAATCCAGTTGGCTTGCAGACATTCTTTCAATCCCAGGAGACAGAGGCAAGCAGGTATCTGAGTTCAAGGCCAGCCTGGTATAGAATAAGCTTCAGGTAAAGAGAAGTTTAGTTGTACATGGTGGTGCAATCCTTTAATCCCAGCACTCAAAGGCACACGGATCTACTGACAGTCACCTCAGTTGAATCAGTGAGTTAAGAGGCAATGCAGTGGAGTGGAATTCATGGCAGTTCAGTTTGTGGAGTTCAGAGGCAGGTTTTATTAGGACAGTTGTACAGAGACACTTTGCAAAAAAATAAAATAAAAAAAAAATCAGCTAGACCCAGGTGAAGACAGAATGAGCCAGAGAATTAGAAGGGGGTATAAGATTAGAACATATTGCTAGAGTTACTTTGAGGCCAAGTAAAGCAATTCAGTAAAGCTTACAGTTTGAGGCTGAATCACTACGCCTGGGGAGGAGTTTGGCCAAAACGGCTGAGTTGAACCAGCCAACAAAAATTTAAGAGAAAACTAGAAAGAGCAAGTTTATTCAGCAGTAAATCTCAGAGAAAACAGTTACATCAGGTGAAAAACAGTTACTTTTACAATGGCAGCTTTAATTCTAAGTCTCATTTTCCACATTGGATCAAAACATACCTTTTAGTTTGAAGGGATGGGTCAGACTGACTCTCCATGACAGGTTATCAGATGCCAGTTCAGGAGACTAAACCTACATGTCTGTTTCCCAGAACTGAAAAAAGTAAAAATAAAACAAAATAAAATAAAATAAAATAAAATAAAATAAAACAAAACAGTTTCAGGGAAAACCACAGCCTGTGGGCAGCCAAACTGGAGCTTCCCCGCTGCCTGGCCTGAGACAAGAGTAGTTAGTAGCAACAGTTCTGCAAAGTCTCTAGAGCCCTAACCAATTTCAGAGACACACATACTCCTAGAAATAGAGCCAACAAATGGGGATAAAAGTCATTTACTCGCCGCTGGAATCCCCTAACAGGCTTTATATTGAGCTAATTCACCTCAAGGTTGCTGGAATGATGGGCCCCTGCATGTTGCTTTTCTGGAGAATAAATGCTCTTTGCTTTTGCATACTATTTGAGTCTGGGTTGCTATTTTTGGTGACTCATGGGCATTTGAGGCTTGTACAAAATCATTGGAGACCCTCACAAACAGATAGCTGAGTGTTTGGGGGAGATAGTGGTCCCCTCTATATCAGTAAGTTTGAAGTGCTCCAAGGCTTGTGTGTGTTTCTCTGTCTGTAAACAATCTGGAGGCTGAGAGAAACAAAGTGGAATTGTCATTTGCCACCCATCCAGGGGCTATGGAGGATGCCCCTGATCCCCTAACCGGAAAAGGATAACTTGACTTCTGAACCAGCTGTGCATCTTTGGCATCTAGTGTGAGAGGAGAAAGCCCATCTGAGATAGCCTTTCTGTTTTGCACACTTTCCTGGGAACCTCTTTATGTGTTTGTCTATGTATATTTTGTTCTTGAATTTGTTCATCTGTGCAAGTTCTTTGTCTAAATCTTTTGATTCTTAAGATGGGAAAGACACAGATTACCCCTTTGGGCCTAGTCTTGAATCATCTCAAGAACTTCCCGTGTTCCAGAAGACTTGGGTCTGGTTGTTCATCTCTGAAAACTATTCTCATTTTACAAGAATCAATAGCCCACCTTCAAAGTAGAATGCCCCAAGGAAGGGACTTTCCATCTCCCTACTATTTACAGGGTAAATGTTATAATCTATAAGGCCATGGACCACCCAGACCAGGTGCCATATATCACTCTGTGGCAATACCTGGTAGAAAAACCCCTGCCTGGATGAAACTTTTTCTGTCACCGGTTGTATCATTTCCCACTCTCCTTTCTGTGAAGGAGAGCTAGCCTCAGCCACCTACCTTTCTTCCTCCCTATACTCCCAAAGAGGATTTCTGCCCTCCTCCTTAGGTTCTTGTTCCTGCTGCCACTGCCACTGTCTCCTGCACAGGCAAGAAAGGAGGAAGCTCCTGACTCCACCTGGAGTAAACTCCACACTCAAGCCTGTACTGCCCAGCAGGCTGATTCAACCACAGCTCTACCTCTCTGGGTAACTGGACCCCCAGATGCTCAAGAGAGACAATTTATGAACTATTTGCCAGTAATGACCTTAACATTGCAAGTTGCAGAATCCCCCATTTTCAGAAAGGCTATCAGCTCTCGTAGTTCTTTTAGATTACATCATGTTGACTTTAAAGAAGTGAATTGGCCTGAGCCAGGCTGATTCAGTGACAGGTTGCAAACTAATAGACCAAGACTACACTAACAGACTTGTATAAAATGGAGTCCTCCCCAGCTTGCAAGAGGACAGTTAGCAAAACTTGCAGCATAGAGGTCTAGAGCTATACCTCCTTGGCATGGAGCAAGAATAGTTAGTCAAATATAGTTGAAACAAAACCCTAATCAATCATAGCATCACCAAGACCCCCAAAGATAGAATCACCAACCAAGATATAGATCACATACTCCTAGATAATGTTCCTTTTTTGGCTTTAAAACTGAATTTGCTAAAAAACAAAACAAAACAAATCAAAACAAATGTACAACAAAAAATATTATTTAAAGTAAATGTATTTTATAATTTACCAATGTTATCTATGGTACTATATCAGAGGAACCACAGACTTTACGTGTTGTTGTATAAACTTTGTATTGTTTCCTTAAAACAGTAAATAGAATCATTTAAAAAATAAAAATGAAAAATGAAAAAAAATATCTGAATCTGTAAATTCAGTAGGGGTCCTTCCATTTTGATGGAATTCAGCCCCTGCATTCAGGAATTTGTTGAATAAACATTCTTTGCTTTTGTATACTTTTTGAGTTCTTGGTAATAATTCTTCAGTGATTCACTGATGCTAACAAATACACCAGCCTATCTGGGATATTTGTCAACAACTGCTCCAGATCCACTTCTCTATTGAAGAAAGGGAACAGATTGTGGGGGCCACCCAAAAATGGGTTCTGGAAGCAAATGGGCTTCTCACCCAGATCCAGGCTGTTATTGATACATCCTTCTTTTTGGCTCAATTTGACTGGAATTATAACTCTGCTGAAGGTATGGAGAGGCTCCAGGTCTATGACCAGATTCTGATGGGGTGCCTCTGAGAGGCCACCTGGGGACCCACAAATTTATTTAAGGTAAACCAGGTTACCCATGGGAATACCAAGAGTCCTAGAGATCTCCTGGAAAGATATTTTGAGGCCTACAGAACTTACACCTCCTTTCATCCTGAGGGTAGGGAAACAGCTGTGAAAATGGCCTTTGTTAACCAGGCAGCCCCTGACATTGGATGGATTTGCAGGTAATCAGCTGACAGAACTGGTAGGTACAGTTTAAAAAGTCTGTAACAATCAAGCAACCTCCCAGGATCAATAGAGCAAAGGAACTGACAAAAGTCTTGCTAGCCACCACTCTGGAGGCTAAAAGGACACCAAGGAACTGAAGGACATGGCTCATGGATGAGGAAAATGAAGCAGAACCAGACTGATGGGGAATCTAGAACTTGGGTGGCACTGAAGAAGGACCAATATGCTTACTGCAAGTAAACAGGCCATTGGAAAAACAAGTGCCCCAAGAGGAAGCACAAAGTCAGAACTCAGGGACTGAGGGCACCAGGAATCAAATCCCCACCCCATGAGCTCTGGGTAACCCCGAAGGTAGAGGGGAAGCCCATAGACTTTCTGGTGGACATGAGGGCACAACACTCTGTTTTGAAAGAACCACTGGGGCCACTGCCAGGCAACAAACATGGGTGCAAGGGGCAACGGGCATCAAGCCCTATCCATGGATTACCTGAATAAAAGTAGACTTGGAAGTGGGATGGATAAATCAGTTATTTATTGTCATACCTGGATGTCCATACAACCTGCTGAGAAGGGACCTTCTCACCAAAATGGAAACCCAAATCCATTTTGGCCCAGAGGGAGTGCATGATAAGAATGGACCCATCCATGCTCTGACCCTGGCCCTAGAAGAGAAATCCATCTCTAAGCCCATTGCTCTAGAACTTTCTGGCAAAGTTCCCCACTGTCTGGACAGAGAAGAATCTGATAGGACTTGACTGTTAATCGACCTTAGTTCGAGTCTAAGTAAAGGCTGGGGACACCTCAGCCCAAATCAGGCAATGTTCAATGCCCAGTGAAGCCAGAATGGGGATGCTCTCTGCACATCAACAGGCTCTGGGAAGCAGGGATTCTCATTCCTTGACAATCAGCACGGAACACCCCTCTCCTTCTGACCAGAAGCCACATTCCTGTGACTATCTAACTGTACAGAATTTGAGGGAGGTAAACAATTGGATAAGAAGCATCCATCCCTCAGTTCTAAACCTCTACACCCTGCTGTGCAGTCTCCCTCCCAAGCACACTATGTCTACTGTGTTTGACCTGAAGAATGGTTTCTTCAGCCTGCCCATTGCACCCAAAAGCCAGTCTCTCTTTGCCTTCAAATGACAAGATTTGGAGAGAGGCTTCAATGGACAGCTGACTTGGACATTGTAACCTTCCAGCATAACCAGACTGGTTCAGACCATCCACCACTGAGGCGGAGCCACCTGCTGTGCTGCTTCACATCCCGCTCCTTTGATGTTACACTGCCTGCTACCTGCCTGAAGTGGACCAACCAGTTCTCCAAGATTTTCCGGAGTTAACACTGAACTGTGATTTTCTGCTAAAACTGTGAGTTCCTGCCAAAAGCCAATTCTGACAACTTCACAAGGAACTTGGTGTGACTGGGGATGGGCTTCCCTCTTTATAAGAACAGATTATCATTAAACATTTGAGTCTTGATCAGAATACTGTCTTGGCTCCATTTCTCTCTCTATCCGCCTAGATTCCCTCTTTTCTTTCAGCTCCAAGATGCCTCCCAGGCTTGAACCTGGACATGAGAGCCACAGGCTGAACCCAACAGGACATATCTGCCTCAAGTGTTCAAGAACTCACAATGTTTGATGAGACATTTCATGAGTGCTTGGGTGAGTACCAGTGGGCTCACGGATGCAAATAACCTTACTCCAATATGTACATGACCTCCTAATTATGGCCCCTGACTTTGAGACATGCCAAGAGGCCACACGAGACCTGCCACAGGAACTGGGCTACCCAGTTTCTTCCAGAAAGGCTCAGCTTTGTCAACTTGAAGTCACTTATTTAGAGTACATACTCAAGTGGAGCCAATTCATGCTGTTGGATGCCTAGAAGCAAACCATCTTCAGCATCCCAGTCTATCAGCTTGAAGAAAAGTTTGGGGATTTTGCAGATTGTCCAGGAATCTGTACACTCTGGGTGCCAGTGTTCACTGAGATAACAAAGACATTACATAAGGACACAATGGGCCAAGAAGATGAGATAAAATGGACCCCTGAGATGAACATGGCTTTTAAGACCTCAATAAAAGCCTTATTGGAGTCACCAGACCTGGCTTTCCCATACATTCACAAACATTTTCTCCTTCCATGAAAGGAAGGAGATAGCAAAGGGAGTGCTCACCAAAACGTTTGGTCCATGGAAAAGACCTGTAGCCTATTTATCTAAGAAGCTAGACCTGGCAGCTCAGGAATAGCCAGCCTGCTTCCAGATCATAGCTGCCACTGTTCTGCTGGCCAAGGACACTGACAAGATAACTATGGTGCAGGAATTTATCGGTTATCACCACCAGCCATGTTATTGAAGGAAACCTTGAGAATCCACCCAGCTGATGGCTGTCCAGTGCAAGTACAGTTACAGGTACTTCATGAATCTCCCCAAAACATACACACTGATTAAGATAACCTACATCTCCCCTAAACCAAGGTACCCCCCTTCAAGACCTGTCCTCAGACATATACCATGATTGAGCTATATATTTCAGTTCAAAACATTAAGCCAGACCTGACTGACATACCCTGGATGTATGCTGAGTGCATCTACTTCATGAATAGGAGTAGCATCATCTAGAAAAGAACCAGGTATGTGAAGGGGGCAGTGGTGTACTTAGACTCTGTCATTTGGACTACTGTTTTGCCACCAAGAACTTTAGCCCAGCAAGCTGAACTAAAGACTCTAACCCTGGCTTTAAAATTGGCAAAAAGCCAACATTTACACTGACAGTAGATATGCTTTGGCTATGGCTCATGGGTCCATATACCAAGGGAATGCTGACTGCTGAAGGAAAAAACCATCAAAAATAAGGAAGAACTACTTGCCTTACTGGAGACACTATGATTTCTCCTCAAGGTGGGCATAATACATTGCCCAGAGAATAAAAAGAAGGACATCAGAAATAGCCTAAGTAAAGAGGATAGCTGATAAAGCCACAAGACAGGTTGCCCAGGCTTCCTACAGAAGGAACCTACTCTTACTTCTTTCCAGCAGGGAGACTATGTATAAGTTTGGATGAAGAATGTTGTTTGTATGCTAACTACTCAGAGGAGATCATGGAATCTAGGGCCTTAGTCAGAAAATGACTGCATGACAGAAAAATGGAAAGGGAAAAGACCCAAGGTTGGTATGAGTCTCTTTGGCTGACCACCCTTGTATGTGCCTTAATCAGTCCTCTCATATTATTGATGCTGTCTTTGCCTTGTGGACTCTCCATAATCAATGCACTGGTTAGGTGTGTCAAGGAATGAATATCCACAATCTTCTTGATGATCCTGAATCGCAATAACAACTCATAGAAATATCTCACAGAGTTGAGATGGGGCATTATTCAAAGTGGGTGGAGAGAATGATAGAGTCAAGTCAGAGTGACTCCACGACAGGGTATGAAATGCCAGTTTAGGAGACTAGGCCTACATTTCTGTTTCCCATGACTGAACAACCAGTTTCAGGAAAAACTACAACCTTCTAGCATCCAATCAGAAGCTGCCCCACCACCTGGCTTAAGGCAAGAATAGTTAGTCAGCAAGAGTCTGGAAAGTTTCTGAAACCTTAGCCAATCCCAGAGACTCCCATACCCCTACAGATATCACCAACCAATGAGGACCTTTCACTTACCCCTCCCTGGAATTTCCTTAAAGGACTTTATATTGTGCCTTTGAACTCATCTCAAGGTTACAATTTTGATGAATGGTAGACCCCTGCATCTTGAATTTCTGCAGAATAAATGCTTTTTGCTTTTGACATACTGTTTGGATCTGGGGTGATATTCTTTGGTAATTTGTGGGCCTGTACAGTTACTGAACTCATATAGCAAATTTTTCTGTTTTGAAGTTGACTGTCATTCTGAGGAAGGTATATGCTTTCTGATGCTGACCAATCCTAACATCTCAACCTTAAAATGTTTGTATTATACACAGAGATAAATGTAGTCCTTACCCCTCACCAAAGGAACTCTCCTTTGCAACATATAGAGACTACAGCAGAAAAACACAATCCATCTAAAATGCAACATTCCTACACTTAAGGCTCAGAAAACACTGTGAAATAAGGAATGGACAGATTGTGAGAGTCAGGGTGTTTACTGTGAGGTTGTGTTTCCTAATAGAGTCATAATATATATCCATAAAGTCTCAACTACATGACTGCCTTAACATGATATGAACAAGTATAGCACCAAAGTAAATGCCAATGTGAATAAGTAAAAGCCTATGATGTCTCAGCCAAACACAAAAAACTATAGTCAGCTGAAAAAGAGTGGGAACTACAGAAGTAGTCTTCCCGATGAAAGAACATACCAATTAATTGTTCAGAATCAAAAATTCATCCCTAGAAACATATATTCAAGTAACATTACACAAGCTAAACACATAATATTAAGGAATATATATGTATATACATGCAATAACAATTGGTAAAGAGGCCATGAATTTGAAGGAAAACAGAGAGGGATATATGTGAGTGTTTTAAGCAAGAAAAGGGAAGAAAATATGTGATTATTTTATAACCTCAAAAATTAAAAGAAAATAATGTTAATTTTGTGTTCATAGCAAATACAATGCATGCAATTATCATGGCAGTTTATGGGAAAAATAACCAGTGACCATATGGTTTCCCAGCTTCGCAGTACCATTGTCAATGGTCCATTTAAGTCGAGAAGGTCACAAACATTGATGTAATATGATTTAACCAACAGTGGAATGAGTCTAAGCAGTTCTTGGGAAAGTGTAATCAGAATTATGCTATTGAGAACCTACAGCATCAAATCATGTCTTAAGAGCAATTTCACTGTATAATCAACAGAAAGTTCTTCATGAAGGTATAAATGGCCCAAGACAAGACAAAGTCTTATGTGGTAATGGCTTATTGGACAAAAGTGGAAGAATAACAGTCACTTACAGGTTTGGAATCAAAGTAAAATCGCCCAAAAACTGAGAATAGCCACTGTGAAAAGAAGAGAAGCCACTGACACATCGTTTGATTATTTTTGTCTCAGTTAACACAAAGAAATTGTTTTAAATATGTTTTCACCATATTCAGGTAATCATCTCAATTCACACATTTATCAGAATAGGCACATTTACTAAATTGCTGTTTGGATGGCACAGCTCACAGGAAGAGCATAAGTGTGGATGTAACATACAATAGGTGATGAAACAATTGTTACAATTACTATTCTGCCTACAGTTCAGAATGTGTGTCACATCCCTCTGCATTTTGAAAGCTGTCAGGTTTGCCAGTGGTCTCAGTGTATAGCGAATGGATTTTAAATCAAGATAAAGTGTTAAAGAATTCAATCTGCTCCTCGGACAAGGGAAAACCAATTTTTCCACTCCAGACAGAGATCACTGTATTTTTAACAAGTAACTTTCAAATTTTGGAAGAACTACCTACATTTTACAAATTACCCAATTCAAGAGAGTTACACTGAGGGCTTGCTCCTGTGTAAAATGAGTATGTGGTTATTTTCACATTATCAACAGTTTCTAACATACTTGTAGAAACAAACTCAAGAAAAGACTGCATGGAATGGCATTAGAAAAAAAAAGCCTAATGTTTATTGTCTGAAATACATATTCTACCAACCTTGAAAATCTGGAGGACTTTGATGATAGCATGGTAAAATAATTTTATCTGATGAACAGTATCTGATAACAGATACTGTTAAGCTCTAATGGCCAGTAAATTTATATCACTCTTTTATGAAATTATTAAATAGTAAATGAGAAGATTATTTATCAACCAGAAACACGATTCATGTCCAAAAAATGTTATTTTAACAAGATATTTTGAACTTTTAATTTACATCTTGTCATAAAGGAAAGCTTTTTTTCAATGTATTCTTACAATACATCTTGAAATCTAGCTATAAATACTTTCAGTAAAGGAAAGCTCTTTACTAAAGTATCTTTCTAGTTCATCAAAAACATATCAACTCAAGAAAGATCTCACTCTCAGATTTCAGTTATGAAGTATTTATTTTCTGCTTGGCCATTCTTCTTCTTCTTCTTCTTCTTCTTCTTCTTCTTCTTCTTCTTCTTCTTCTTCTTCTTCTTCTTCTTCTTCTTCTTCTTCTTCTTCTTCTTCTCCTCCTCCTCCTCCTCCTCCTCCTCCTCCTCCTCCTCCTCCTCCTCCTCCTTCTTCTTCTTCTTCTTCTTCTTCTTCTTCTTCTCTCTTTCTTATCTTTCTCTCTTTCTTTCTTTTTTCTATTTTTTGTATTAGATATTTTCTTTATTAATATTTCAAATGTTATCCTCTTTCCTAGTTTCCCCTCTGAAAACCTCCTTACCTATCCCTTCGCCCTCCCCATGCTCCCCAACCCACCCACTCTCATTCCTGGTCTTGGCATTCCCCTATACCGGGGCATATAACCTTCAGAGGACCTAGGCCCTCTCCTCTCATTGATGACCAACTAGGCCATCCTCTGCTACATATACAGCTAGAGCCACAAGTTCCACCATGTGTTTTCTTTGATTGGTGTTTTAGTTCCAAGGAACTCTGGGGGTACTGGTTAGTTCATATTGATGTTCCTGCTATGGGTTTTCAAACCCATTCAGCTCCCTTCTCTAGATCCTTCATTGGGGACCTTGTACTCTGTCCAGTGGATGATTGTGAGCATCCACTTCTGGTCTTGCCAGGCACTGGCAGAGCCCCTCAGGAGACACCTATATCAGGCTCCTGTCAGAAGGCTCTTCTTGGCATCTACCATAGTGTCTGGGTTTGGTGGCTGTTTATGGGATGGATCTCCAAGTGGGGCAGTCTCTGGAGGGTCATTTCTTCAGTCTCTGCTCTGAACTTTGTCTCTGTAACTCCTTCCATGGGTATTTTGTTCCCCCTTCTAAGAAGGATTCTGAGCTTCTGGGCTAATATCCACTTATCATGTGTGCATCTTCTTTCTAACTTTAGTCATTGGGAATCTATGGACAGAATCTGGAACAAGACAGTAAATGCAGTAAAGAACTGAACTTACTCAACATTCAAAGTTCTAACCACCTTATTGGCAAAACCTAACCTAGTATATTGTATATGACGATCTGTAGAACAATGGCTTCTCAAAGCTAGTAACAATAAAGTACTGAAAAAGTATGCCTTTATGAAATACTTAAAATATATACATATACATATACATATATATGTATATATATATATACATATATATATTATATAATGTAAATCATTGATAAAAGAAACAGAGAAAGCATGTGTTTATGCTTAGAGTTGGTGGGGGATATAAAGTCACATAGGTAATTTTGGAAAACAACCCTGAAGTATGTTAAGTGGTTCAATGTATGTTTAACATATGATCCAGTAATTCTATTCCTAGTCATATGCAAGAGAGATATGAGTGGCAGTCTATAAATGTGCTTTATAAACCCAAAAGGTGTTAATTTTGCTGTTCTTAAAATTGTGTGTTAATGAGAGCAAATCAACTGATAATGCTCAGTTTTTCTATACCCTTAACAATGTTCTGAAGCCGGGCATGGTGGCGCACGCCTTTAATCCCAGCACTCGGAAGGCAGAGGCAGGCGGATTTCTGAGTTCGAGGCCAGCCTGGTCTATAAAGTGAGTGCCAGGACAGCCAGGGCTATACAGAGAAACCCTGTGCCAAAAAACAAACAAACAAACAAACAAAAAACCAATGTTCTGTATCCTGGATCTATTAGTAACTGAAAGAAAGGTCAAAGTTTCTACTTTCAGGAAAGGATGTGTCTATGTTATCATTTCTGGTATCATTTTAAAAGACACATGCTTATGTGAGACCATAGTGTGTTACTTGATCATCTGTTTTTCATATATTTATTTTCCTTTTCCTGTTTTCTCTTGGTACTGTGGAGCAAGATAAGCACCAGGACAAGGGATCATCACAAATTCGGATGCCACAGGACTTAGAAGTTGCTTGTAACTCTTTCCCAGATTTCCGTAGCACAGAGCTCTTTCTTTTTTAGACACAGTATCAACGTTTACAAATAAGCAAGCACAAGTGTGAGGTAGAAGTCAGAATTTTTTCACTATGTAATCTTTTTATTTTCCTCACAGGATTAATATTTTTAAATCATTTCATTCATTTACATTTCAAATGATATCCCCCTTCCCAGTTACCTCTCCACATCTCTCCCATCGCATCCCCTTATCCCCCCCCCCACCGCCTCTGCTTTGCCTTTATGAGGGTGCTCCACCACCCACTCATCCACTCCTGCCTCACTGTTCTAGCATCCCCTATGCTGGGCCATCAAGCCTCCACAGGACCAAGGTCGTGTCTCCTCCCATGGATGTCAGATAAGGCCATCCTGTGATATATATATATATATATATATATATATATATATATATATATATATACATACAGAGAGAGAGAGAGAGAGGGAGAGAGAGAGAGAGAGAGAGAGAGAGAGAGAGAGAGAGAGAGAGAGAGAGAGAACCATGGATCCCTCTATGTATACTCTTTGGGTGGTGGTTTATTCCCTAGGAGCTCTGAGTGGTCCAGTTAGCTGATAGTCAGGGTGATTTTTGGTGGCATTTCCTTCAGTCTCTGTTCCATTTTTTTATCTGTCTTTCCTTTGGACAGGACCATTTCTGGGTTAAAAAATTTTGATATGTCTGGTTGGCTCAATCCCTCAAATCAGAGCAGTACCTATCTATGGAACATGGTCTCTATAAATTGTCTCTCCCATTTGTTGGATATTTTGGCTAAAGTCAGTGTTGGGTCCTGGTAGTCTCTTGCTTCACTGGAGTCTGGGACTTTCTAGTGGCTACCACCAGGTCCCCATTCCCCACTCCTACATGTTTTTATTTGATTTCCTGACTCTCTGTACTTCTCTCCTGTTCCTTCTCATACCTGATCCTGCCACCCTTATTTCCCTTTCTCTTCCTCTCTCCCTCCCAGGTCCCACCCTCTATCTACCTCCTATAATAGTTTTTCCCCATTCTAAGAAGGACTGAAGCATCCACATTTTTTTTTCTTCCTTGTTCTTGAGCGTCATATGGTCTGTGAGTTGTATCATGGGTATTCCGATCCTTTTGTCCAATATCTACTTACCAGTGATTTCATACCATGTGTGTCCTTTTATGTCTGAGTTACCTCACTCAGGATGATATTTTCTAGTTCCATCCATTTGCCTGTGAATTTCATGAAGTCATTGTTTTTAATAGCTGAGTAGTATTCCATTGGTAAATATATCATATTTTCTGTATCCATTCCTCCGTTGAGGGACATATGGCTTCTTTCCAGCTCTGGCTATTAAAAATAAGGCTGCTATAAACTTAGTAGAACATGTGTCCTTGTTATATGTTGGAGCATCTTTTGGGTATATGCCCAGGAGTGGTATTCTTGAGTGTAGAACTACAACACTGTGTTTTGTGCCATCTTTGTTTTTCTCTTCCTTCTCCCAGCCTCTTTATTATATTTTTATCTAAGACTTTATGTATATCCCATGATGACTAGAGGGAAAAATAAGAGTAATAAATGTTATAAAGAGCAAAATTATTTCTATTTTAAATTATAAAGCCAGTCAAACAAAATTGATAATACTAATCTTGCTTAAGTTAGATATTTTAATACAGACAGATGAGAAATGAACCCATCATCTTTCACCTTAGTATGTTTCATACACCACCTGCTCTAACCAAAAAAAGAGTAGCCTCACAAATGAAACATTTTCTCATTCCTTCAAAAATGTAGAGCTCATTTTCTATCAGGCTTCATTATCCTCATTTCTCTCCATCTGGATTTTACAGTTCATTGACATTCAAGTGTAAAAAAGAAATGCTAAAATTTGATGTTGAATCTTAAAGTATAAGGATGTCTGTGACTAGAGAGAGATTTTCCACACTGCTGCTTACTGGCACCAATGTCAATAAATAAGGGATATGAAAATATTAAGCACCTAACTCCATAATAAATAAGTATGGTAGTTCCCACTATATATTGCTCCAATTTCTCATGTTTTAGTAGCCTGCAGTGTACTGGGATCAAATGTTAATGCTTGTTCTGACTTTCAAGAAAAAGACCACATTAATATAATTTTTATTATATTACTGAAATCATTGCACTTTATTATCAGTTATTATTATTAGTCTCTTACTACACCTAAATTATAATTGAAATTTTTATCATGGCTAAGTATCTACTGGAAAAATATGGTAATATAGGGTTTAGTGCCATGTGTACATTTTAATATTTAATGGAGATCTTAAAATATATTCTCCATGGATAACAGAGTAATACTATACTCCTATTCAGGAGAAAAACACATTTTCATCTGTATATCAACAGAAGTAATAAAATACTGAAATGGTAAAAGTATTGCTTTAGAAAAGATAAGTTTGAATTGGTTTCATATCTGTGTACTTATCATGAGTTATGCAATCTCTTAAGTTTCATTTTACCTAAACTTAAAATATACATTTTACTTAAACTTAAAATACACTTTACTTGTGAGATTTATGGAGATATCCAGTTTTTCTTATCAACATAAGGAATGATGAATGGTAGTTGCTGAATAAGCAATATCTATAGTTATTAATTTTTTTTAAAATCTCACATTGTATCCTTAAATACTATTTATAATTTCAACTGAAACAAAGACATGTTTTTGTTTTTATATCTCTAAAAAAACAGAACATGCCATGTTCCCTTGTGATGAATATATGGGGAGAAGGAGGGGGAGTTAAGGTGGTCCCACTTCTGAATGCATTTTGTGTAATGTGGTAAGAGAAACATCTAAGAGGTCCACACAAACTTTCCTGGATACTAAAGTGAACAAAAGGACATATGTGAATTTCCTAACCTATAAAGGTCTCCTTGAGGCTGTGTTGACCTACTCTGTGTGTAACTACTGAAATTGGATTCTAATAAAACTTTAAACAATGTTATCTAATTGTTGCTTTTAATTTTAGCCTCGTTTCCAGTATGAATTAAAAAAAAAATTGGAGACAATCTTTCCTAGGAAATAAAGTTGATACTCAAATAGTGTATTAGTGTTTTTGTTGTATTATAAATCATTACAAGTCTGACAATCAGAGCAACAAGTTTCTTCATTGTTTCTCCATTGTGACCTATGATGAATACACTTCTAATTCTTCCAAGCGAAGACTTAAGTCAACAGATAAGGATGTTTTATTTGAGGGAATATAGACAGAATGTCACTTTTCCAAGCATGGCCTTTATTAGTAGGTGGAAACAGAACAATGTTAGAACCTAAAAGAAAACCACAGACAGACAGACAGACAGACAGACAGATAGATAGATAATGTTTTCATTGTCTTTTGTTTTCTATTCTATAGCTATTCAAAACCAACATGAACCCATTAAATGTTCTACCATTCCTACTTTTAAAATAACTACCACTCTTGATTATTTACACTTGGACACTTGGTGTATGGTCAAGTGTAAGGATACTTTCTTACCTAGGACAGCAGGTTTCCAAAATAAACAAAGATAAAGTTAGGCAACAGCCAAAGGGTGAGAAGAGATAACAAATGAATCTTAGCATTAATAATTTATAAGAAAACAAGAAATCATGCGTGTTAATGATATTCAACACATCAATAATGTCTCTTGGATTCAGTTTACTGGACTGCACACTGAATCATATTCCCTCATGGAGACCTTTACAGGTTAGGAAATTCACATATCTTGAAAGTCAGAACAAGCATTAACATTTGAGCCCAGTACACTGCAGGCTACTAAAACATAAGAAATTGGAGCCATATATAGTGGGAACTACCATAGTAGTCTTTCACAGTATCAGCACTCTTAAGTCCAAAGTTCAAAGTCTGTTCTGAGACTCATGCCAAACTCTCAACTGTAATTCCCTATAAAATAAAAAAAAAAAATCATATACTTGCAACAAACAATAGAACAGGATATATATTACCATTCCAAATGGGTGGATAGGGAGCACGGGGAGGAAGTACTACACCAACACTAGACTGAAAACCAGCTGGACAAACTCCAAACTACATCTCCATGGCTGATTTCAAAATATTCTTTAGGTCTCTAACTCCTTTTAGCTTTATTGACTGCAGCATATTTCTTTCTCTTGGGCTGGTTCCACTCCCTACTGGTAGCTTTCCTCAGCAGGTATCCCATGGCTCTGGCGTCTTTTATCTCTTGGAGTCTCTGAAGTAATGCAGGCTTTATTTTTGCGGCATCATGCAATGGCTACTCTAGGCCTTCATTCAGGGACACTTCTAATATATGTGGCCGAAGCTGCCAGGTTCATCTGCTTGATGGGCCTGGAACATGACCACCTCATTCAAATACATATAAAACCAGCTTTGGTTTTTGTTTTTGATGATTTCCTTCACTACCTAAGGTTGGGTGCCCTGGAACTTGCTCTTCAGACCAGGCTGCCTTGAATACTGAAGTCTGCCTCTGCCATCTCAGTGCTAGGAATTAAGGTGTGTGTTCCTGGCCCAACCCTAAGCTTTTCTTTGATTTTTTTCACCAATTGGAAGCTTGACTTGTTGGGGCCTTACACTGAGGTCACCACTCCCTTTATTCCATTTAGTATCAGGCTTCTTTAATTAGTTTATCTCACTAAACTTAGGATTTAGCTCTATTAGCTACTGGTTCCTCCTTTCCCTTTAAAGTGTGCATTTTGTGTTTTTCCTCGCTCAGTTACCCACATGGCAGAGTTCATGTTGGACTATTTAGAAACGTCCCCTGCCAATGTCATTTATTCTAGTATAGACTCATGTAGGTTTCATTGTTGCTGCTTTAGGTTCTGTGAGTCTCTATGAGCCCTACTTAGTTGAAGTCTGTGAGCTGTGTTCTCCACCAATTTGGCTCCTAAATTTCTTCTTTTTCCTCCTACATGGGCTTTTCAGGGATCCAAAAGGAGGGTCTCAGAGAAGATCTCCAGTTTTAGCTTTCTTGGCACCTAATATTTGACTGTAGGTCTCTGCATCTGTTCCCATCAGCTCCCAGAAGAAGCTTCTCTGAGGATGATGATTGGATTAGGCACTGGACTATGAGTATATGCAGATATCTTTAGGAATCATTATTATGATTAATATTTACATCTTAGTTCTCTCTGCTATTCAGGCAATGTTATGCATTGGGTCCCTCTCATGGCCTGTATGTCAAATTAGATCTGTTGTTGGTTTGCAGCTTCCACAAATTCTGTACCTATATTTGCCCAGAAAACCTTGCAGGGGGGATAAACTATAGGTCAAATATTTTGTGGCTGAGTTGTTGTCTCAGTCCCAACTCAGGAAGCCATGGTTAGTTACACAGGATAGCTTGTTCAGGCTTTGAATCCTCCATAAATAGGAGTCGTTATTAGGGTGACTCTCATAGATTGCAGGGACTTCCTACTGCACTGCATTTCCACATCACCTTCAAAATGCCCACAAATGAAGTTTCCTTTTCCTGTATTTTCTTCTTCCATCTCTTCTCCACTTTATCTGTCATTTCCATTTCCAAAAACCTCAATCCACATAATAAATCTCTTCTGTTTCCCATGCCCAGATAGCTCCATGTGATTCCCCTTAGACTCCTTCATGTTACTTAACTACTCAAGGTCTGAATTGTAGCATGATTATACTTGACTTAAGAGCTAATATTAACTTATAATTGAATAAATGCCATATTTATCTTTCTGTGTCTGACTTACCTCACCCAGGCAGTCTTCTGCGATATATATGCCGGGGTACAAAGTTCCAGTTCATGTATGTTCCTATTGGTGGCTCAGTCCCAGAGATCTAGGTTAGTTTAGACTGCTGGTCTACTTATGTGTTCGCCTCCCCTTCAGCTACTAAAATCCTTCCCCTAATTCCTCCATAGGGGTCCCTGACTTCAGTCCAATGGTTGGGTATAAGTATCTGCATCTGTCTCAGTCAGCTACTGGTAGGGTCTTTCAGAAGACAGTCATGCAAGGCTCTTGTCTGTAAGCACTACATGGCATCAGTAATAGTGTTAGGCCTTGGTGCCTGCCCCATGAGATGGATCCCAAGTTGGACCTGTCACTGAACAGCCTTTCCTTTAATCTCATCTCCCTTTCTGTCCCTGCATTGCTTTTAGACAGGAAGAATTCTGGGTCAGAAATTTTGGCAGTGGGTTGGTATCCCTATCCCTCCATTTGAGGTCCTTTCTATTTTTGGGGGGAGGTATCTTTGATTTCCCTCTTTCCAGTGTTGGGAATTTTGGCTAAGGTCAACCCATTGAGTCCTGGGAGTTTCTCACATCTCTGGAAAGTTCTAGAGGGTCCCCCACCTCCTATCCGCAGAAGTTACATATTTCCATTGTATCATTTTTTTAATAGCTGAGTAATACTTCATTGTATAAATGTACCGCATTTTCTTTATCTACCCTTAGTTGAGGAATGTCTAGGTTGTTTCCACTTTCTGGCTATTATGAATAAAGCTGCCCCAAAGTAGTTGAACAAGTGTCCATGTGATAGAATGGCACATGAAAATGCTATACACGGGTATTGAGGTAGTTTGAGCTTTAGTTGTCTGAGCAGTTGCCATGTTGGCTTACAAGTTTGTGCTCCCACTATAATTGGAGGAGTGCTCTCCTTGCTTCACATACTCACTAGCATGTACTGGCACTTGTGTTATTCATCTTAGCCATTCTGATAGGTGTAAGATGGAATCTCAAAATCCTGTCTTAGGGTTTCTATTGCTGTAAAGGGACACCATGATCATGGCAAGTTTTATAAAGGGAAACATCTGATTTATGTTGGCTTGCAGTCCAGAGGTTTAGTCTAGTTCACTATTGTCATGGTGGAAATGCATAAAGGCATGCAGGCAGATACGATGCTGGAGAGGCATCAGAGAGTTCTACATCTGGATTATCAGGCAGCAGTAAGAGACTGAGATACTTGTCCTGGCTTGAGGATCTGAGACCTCAAAGCCCACCCCCAATGATAAGCTTCTTCCATCAAATGCATACCTACCCCTAACAAGACCATGCATCCTATAGAGCCACTCCCTAAAGGCTTATGTGGGCCAGTTTTATTCAAACCACTACAACTGAATTGCTATGTAATTCTAAACAACTTAGAAATTTTTCAGAAATAATGCCAATAAAGCAACCAGTGGGAAATGGTAGCAACTATAATTTCAGCACTGGACACACAATGACAACCAGAGAAAGTTTCAGTACAAGATAGAACACAACCAATAGTCGTGGAATTCAAAGTAGTAGTAACAAAGTGAGGAAAAGAAACATTCTTGGACATGATCATTATCTGGATAGAGCAAAAAGATAAGGAGAGGTATAAGAAGAAACAGAAAATCATATTGACATATGAATAAAGTGTTCTTTCCAACGTAACAAAAAGAAAATTTGACCCAGAAAAGTGAGGCACAGAGATTATCTCTGAGAGCTTGGAGCAGTCACTTTACCTCTCTCAGTTTTAGCTTAATTGTTTTCATTTAATGACAAAATTCTGTACTTTAGGGGTTTTTAAATATAATATAGATACACATATATATTACTATAAGTATATCTAATATTTATATGAGGGCTATAGATAAAAGTATAATATTTTTAATATAATAATACACTATGATTTTGTAAAAAGTAATCTAAAACAGTATCTGATACATGTTATGTCCTCAAAACTTTAAACACATTATTAGATGTTAATTAATGGCATAAAGTTTTACACGACTAGATTTATAAACTAGATTATTAGGATTTAGTAAATAATTTTTACAGATTCATCATATAGCAACCTTAGTCACTCTCACAAGAAGTCACACAAGATATTTTCTAGGCAGATATATATGTAAAGCACCTATGCAAACCATGAGCATAATTAGTAAATGAATCCAATTCTGGAAATTAATGCTGAGCAGTAAAAACTTAAATTTCAGATATAAACTTTTAATCTCATCAATTTCATGCTATACATTCATCATATAATTAATTCATTAAGTTAATTATTATTGAATCTAATTTGGAAGATTGAGTGATTTCAGTCTCTGATTGACAGTTAATTACTCTATTATCCATTCAGTGAAGTGGATAAAATGCAAGTAGTGTGATTGTATTTGATAAATGTATTACAAATTGAATAAAAATGCTCTACATAGAATACAGTAAGTTATTGAAAAGCAAGGATGATTTAATTTGCACATGGAGATATCAATGAGAAGAAAAACCATCTCTAGTACCTATCCTAAGGAATTTAGATACTAGTCAAGACTCAATGGAAAGATGAAATGTTTTCCTCTGTCTTTCTTTTGTAATAAGGAAGCAAACAGAACTGACATTTATTTTAGAAATATTGTGTTGATGTTATTAAAAATATTGATGTAATAAAAGATTAAATGGAATCAATACAATAATTTACCTGAGGAATTAATAAATGACTTCATAATGACAAATATAAAGATATGTAAAACCTGAAAATAAAATTTGTAGGGAAAAAACACATAGAAACCTAGGATATCATATTGGGAAAGAATTAAAAACATCAAAGAAGCAAACATCATCTTCAATTTATTCTTGTTTCTTTTGTGTTATTTTTTTTTCAAATATACATCCTAACTACAGTTTCCCCTCCCTCCTTTTCTCCCAGTCTCTCCCCATTCCTCTCTTCCAACCATTCCTTCTCCATTTCCCTTCAGAAAAGGGCAGCCTCCCAGAGACATCAAACAAACATGATAATAATAATATCAAGTTACAGTAAGATTAGGCCACACTCCTCATATTAAGGCTGGATACAGCAGCACAGTGATTGTGAAAGGACCACAAAAGCAGGCAAAAGAGACAGACAGCTCTTGCTACCACTGTTAGGAATCCCACAAGAACATCAAGCTATATGACTGTAATGTATTCAGAGGCCTAGGTCAAACCCTGATTATGCCTCTCTGTGAACCCCTATAACCCCGGCTTAGTTGATTCTGTGGTTTTTCTTGTGGCATCTTTGACCCCTCTGGCTCCTACAATCCTTCCTCCCAATCTGCTAAAGGTTTCACAGAGCTTGACATGGTGTTTGGCTATGGGTCTCTGTATCTTTTCCATAAGTTGCTGGATAAAACTCTCTGATGACAATTATGCTAGTCTCTGGTCTATGAGAAATAGCACAGTATCCGTAGGAATTATCTCATCTACTTTTTTTTCTGGTTGTGTTTGGTTCTATTCAAGATCACTGGGTTATCTAGCTTCTGTTTCCTAGCCCTACAGGCAATGTCAGCAGTGGGCTTCTTCTCAGGACATGGGTCTCAAGCTGGACCTTATTAATTAACCATTCCCACTGTTTCTGTGCTACTTTAACAAAGCCCATCTTTGTAAGCAGGACAAACTAGTTTAAGGGTTTGTGGCTGAGTTGGTGTCCTAATACATACATTGGAGGTTTTTTTTTTTTTTTTTTTTGCCTGGTTGCAGGAGATGGTCTATTCAGGTCCCTTATCCATTACTAAGAATCTTAGCAAGGGTTACTGTAATAGATTGCTAGGAATTTTCATTGCACTAGGTTTCTAACTCACCCACAAAACACCCTCCACGCCAATTGATTCTTCCAGTATTCTCTCCCTCCAGTCTCCTTCCACCTGATATGATACCTCCTGTTCCTGTCCCCTATCCACCAACGATATTTATTCTTCCTTTTTGTTTTTATTAGATATTTTCTTTATTTACATTTTAAATGTTACCCCCTTTCCTGGTTTCCCCTCTGAAAACCAACTATGCCCTTCCCCTGCTAACCAATCCACCCACTCCAGCTTCCTGGCCTTGGCATTCCCCTATACTGGGGCATAGAACCTTCACAAGACCAAGGGCCTCTCCTCCCATTGATGACCAACTAGGTCATCCTCTGCTACATATGTAGCTAGAGCTATGAGTTTCACCATGTATTTTCTTGGTTGGTGGTTTAGTCCCAGGGAGCTCTGGAGTTACTGGTTAGTTCATATTGTTGTTCCTCCTATGGGACTGCAAACCCCTTCAGCTCCTTCGGTACTTTCTGTAGCTCCTTCATTGGGGGAAACTGTGCACCATCCAATAGATGGCTGTGAGCAACAACTTCTGTATTTGTTAGGAACTGGCAGAGCCTCTCAGCTATATCAGGCTCCTGTCAGCAAGATATTCTTGGCATCCACAATACTGTCTGGGTGTGGTGGTAGTATATGGAATGAATCCCCAGGTCGGGCTGTCTCTGGATAGTCATTCATTCAGTCTCTGCTCCACACTTTGTCTCTGTAACTTCTTCTATGGGTGTTTTGTTCCCCCTTCTAAGAAGGATCAAAGTTTCCACACTTTGGTCTTCCTTCTTCTTGTGTTTTGTAAATTGTATCTTGGGTATTCCTAGCTTCTGGGCTAATATCCACTTATCAGTGAATGCATATCATGTGTGTTCTTTTGTGAATGGGTTACATTACTCAGAATGACTCTCCAGTTCCATCCATTTGCCTAAGATTTTCATGAACTCCTTGTTTTATATTTTATTATTTTCTTTATTTATATTTCAAATGTTATTCCCTTTTCTAGTTTCCCCTCCAAAAACCACCTATCCTCTCCCTGCTCCCTCTGCTCCCCAACCTACCCACCCTCATTCCTGGTCCTGGCATTCCCTATACTGTGTCATAGAGCCTTCACAGGACCATGATCCTCTACTCCAACAAGGCCATCCTCTGCTGCATATATAGCTAAGAGCCACAAGTTCCACCATGTGTTTTCTTTGATAGGTGGTTTAGTTCCAAGGAGCTCTGGGGTACTAGTTATTTTATATTGAAGTTCCTCCTATGGGGCTTCAGAACCCTTCAGCTCCCTGGGTATTTCTCTGGCTCATTCATTGGCGACCTTGCACTCCATCCAATGTATGACTTTGAGCATCCCCTTCTGTATTTGCCAAGCACTGGCAGAGAGTCACAGGAGACAGCTATATCAGGCTTCTGTCAGTTGGCTCCTGTTGGCATCTGCCGAGAGACTGAGTTTGGTGGCTGTTTATGGGGTGGATCCCCAAGTGGGGCAGTCTCTGGATGTTTGGTCCATCAGGCTCTGCTCTGAATTTTGTCTCTGTAACTCCTTCCATGGGTATTTTGTTCCCCATTCCAAGAAGGAACAAAGTATCCACACCTTGGTCTTCCTTCTTGAGTTTCATGTGTTTTACAAATTGTATCTTGGGTATTCTAAATTTCTGGGCTAATATCCACTTATAAGTGAGTGCATATCCTCTGTTATTTTGGGATTGGATTACCTCACTCAGGATGATATCATCCAAACCACCCGTTGCCTAAGAATTTCATAAATTCATTGGTTTGAATAATGTGGAGAGCTGTAAGTAATCACCATTACAAGATGGCACTGGCTCCCACTGTGCCTAACTAGTAAACAAGCATTGTGCGCAGGTGCGAGAGTGAATTCACGCCAAGTCACTGCCCATCTCGGGGCTTAGTAATGAGGTGATGGGCGGAAACAAATCGGGTGCTGACACGCCACGCTGAGGGCTATATAAGCAGCACCATTTTCTGGGTTTGGGGTCTTCCCTCCTGAAGAAGCAATAAAGCTTTTGCTGAAGAAGAATCCGGTTGTCCGAGTGTGTTCTTGTCGGTGAGAACAATAGCTCGGGACAGAATAATTGAGTAGTACTCCACTGTATAAATGCACAAAATTTTCTGTATCCATTCCTCTCTTGAGTGACATCTGGGTTCTTTCCAGCTTCTGGCTATTATAATAAGGTTGCTATGAACATAGTGGAGTTTGTGTCTACATTACAAGTTGGAACATCTTCTGGGAATATACTCAGGAGAGGTATTACAGGATCTTCCAGTAGTACTATGTTCAATTTTCTGAGGAACCACCAAACATATTTCCAGCTTGCAATCGGACCAGCAATGGAGGCGTGTTCCTCTTTCTCCACATCCTTGCCAGCATGTGCTGTCACCTGAATTTTTGATCTTTGCCATTCTGACTGGAGTGAGGTGGAATCTTAGGGTTGTTTTGATTTGCATTTCCCTGATAATTAAGGATGTTGAAATTTTTTTCAGGTGCTTCTCAGCCACTCATTATTCCTCAGGTGTGAATTCTTTTTTTTTAGCTCTGAGCCCCATTTTTAATTTGATTTTCTGGAGTCTACCTTCTTGAGTTCTTTATATATATTAGATATCAGTCCCCTATTTGATTTAGGATAGGTAAAGATCCTTTCCCAATCTGTTGGTGGCCTTTTTGTCTTATTTACTGTGTCTTTTGCCTTACAGAAACTTTGCAATTTTATGAGGTCCCATTTTTGGATTCTTGATCTTACAGCACAAGCCATTGCTATTCTATCCAGGAATTTTTCCCTTGTACCCATATCTTCGAGGCTTTTCCCCACTTCTCCTCTATAAGTTTCCCTGTCTCTGGGTTTATGTGGAGTTCCTTAATCCACTTAGATTTGACCTTAGTACAAGGAGATAGGAATGGATCAATTGGCATTCTTCTACATGATAACCACCAGTTGTGCCAGCACCATTTGTTGAAAATGCTGTCTTTTTTTCACTGGATGTTTTTTTCTCCCTTGTCAAAGATCAAGTGACCATAGGTGTGTGAGTTCATTTCAGGGTCTTCAAGTCTATTCCATTGGTCTACTTGTCTGTCACTATACCAGTATCATGCAGATTTTAACACAATTGATTTGTAGTACAGCTTTAGGTCAGGCATGGTGATTCCACCAGAGACTCTTTTATCATTCAGAAGTATTTTTGCGCTCCTAGGGTTTTTTGTTATTCCAGATGAATTTGCAGATTCCCTCCTCTAATTCTTTGAAGAATTGAGTTGGAATTTTGATGAGGATTGCATTGAATCTGTAGATTGCTTTTGGCAAGATAGCCATTTTTACTATATTGACCCTGCCAATTCATGAGCATGGGTGATCTTTCCATCTTCTGAGATCTTCTTTGATTTCTTTCTTCAGAGACTTGAAGATCTTATCATACACATCTTTCACTTCTTTAGTAAGAATCACAACAAGGTATTTTATATTATTTGTGACTATTGTGAAGGGTGTTGTTTCCCTAATTTCTTTCTCAGACTGTTTATCCTTCCTGTACAGAAAGGCCATTGACTTTTTGAGTTAATTTTATATCCAGCTAGTTCACTGAAGCTGTTTCTCCGGTTTAGGAGTTCTCTGATGGAATTTTTAGGGTCACTTATATATACTATCATATCATCTGCAAAAAGTGATATTTTGACTTCTTTCTTTCCAATTTATATCCCCTTGATCTCCTATAGTTGTTGAATTGCTCTGGCTAGGACTTTAAATACTATGTTGAATAGGTATGGAGAAAGTGGGCAGCATTGTCTAGTCCCTGATTTTAATGGGATTGCTTCCAGCTTCTCACCATTTACTTTAATGTTGGCTACTGGTTTGCTGTAGATTGCTTTTATCATGTTTATGTATGGGATTCGAATTCCTGATCTTTCCAAGAATTTTATCATGAATGGGTGTTGGATTTTGTCAAATGCTTTCTCAGCATCAAACGAGATGATCATGTGGTTTTTGTCTTTGAGTTTGTTTATATAGTGGATTACATTGATGGATTTCCATACATTAAACCATACCTGCATCCCTGGAATGAAACATACTTGGTCAGGATGGATAATTTTTTGATGTATTCTTGGATTCGGTTAGCAAAAATTTTATTGAGTATTTTTGCATCAATATTCATAAGGGAAGTTGGTCTGAAGTTCTCTATCTTTGTTGGGTTTTTGTGTGGTTTAGGTATCAGAGTAATTGTGGCTTCATAGAATGAATTTGGTAGAGTACCTTCTGCTTCTATTTTGTGGAACAATTTGTGAAGAACTGGAATTAGATCTTCTTTGAAGATCTGATAGAACTCTGCACTGAACCCATCTGGTCCTGGGCTTTTTTGGTTGGGAGACTATTAATGATTGCTTCTATTTCTTTAGGGAATATAGGACTGTTTAGACCATTAACCTGATCTTGATTTAACATTGGGACCGGGTATCTGTCTATAAATTTTCCATTTCATCCAGGTTTTCCAGTTTTGTTGAGTATAGCCTTTTGTAGAAGGATCTGATGGTGTTTTGGATTTCTTCAGGATCTGTTGTTACATCTCCGTTTTCATTTCTGATTTTGTTAAATAGGATGCTGTCCCTATGCCCTTTAGTAAGTATGACTAAGGGTTTATCTATCTTTTTGATTTTCTCAAAGAACCAGCTCCTCATTTGGTTGATTCTTTGAATAATTCTTCTTGTTAAAACTTGGTTGATTTTTGCCCCTGAGTGTGGGAAGCCGCACTCACATTTGCCATTATAAGATGGCGCTGACAGCTGTGTTCTAAGTAGTAAATAATCTGCACACATGCAGGGGCAGTTTTCCCGCCACATATTCTGCCTTTATCGTGATGACAACTGGGCCAATGGGCTGCAGCCAATCAGGGAGCGACACGTCCTAGGCGGAGGATAATTCTCCTTAAAAGGGACAGGATTTCGCCATTCTCTCTCTTGCTCTCTTGCTCTTGCGCTCTTGCTCCTGAAGATGTAAGCAATAAAGCTTTTGCCGCAGAAGATTCCGGTTTGTTGCGTTCTTCCTGGCCAGTTGTGAACGAGAGTAAGAGTTGGTGCTGAAACCCGGGACGAGAAGACCTGGAACGAGAAAACCCGGGACGGAAACTACCATCACACAGGCGCAAGGAAGATCCCTCATTCCGGAACCAGAACTGCGGGTCACAGTCATAAAGCTTCCCGTAAAACAGACTGTTGAGAAGTATCCGACGTGGATTCAGAACTCTTCAGCTGGGGAATGGTGGTAATGAAGTGTTCCCACAACACAGACTGTTGAGAAGGATTCAACTACGTGGATTCAGAACTCTTCAGCTGGGGAGCAAGGATACCCGTAAGTACAGCTTTACAAGGTAGGTCTGGTCTTGAACTTTGTAATGAAATTCAAGACAGTCTATCAGAAGTAAAGTTGGGAACAGCTTTACAAGGTACGTCTGGCCTTGAACTTTCTAACGAAATTCAAGACAGTCTATCAGAAGTAAAGTGGGAAATAGCTTTACAAGGTATGTTTGGCCTTGAACTTTCTCTAGTGTTAGAAGCCCTTTTGTTCCTTTTCACATGTCAACAAGTGGTTAAGGCAGGGCAGATTCTGGACGAAATTCAAGACAATCTATCAGAAGTAAAGCGGGGAGAGAGAGTAGGAGCAAAGAGGAAACATGGTGCACAAAATAAGTATACAGGCCTTTCCAAGGGTCTTGAACCCGAGGAAAAGTTAAGGTCAGGGAAGAATACCTGGGGAGAGATTGGAAGGAAGGAGAAAAAACAAGAAAAAAGATCAATCAGGGGAGGTTTCTAGGAGAAGGAGCCTATACCCATCACTAGATGAGTTTAAGGAGCTAGCTCTTAGTAGCTCTGAATCAGATGAAAGATTTAGCTCCTCTGAAGAAACAGACTTGGAGGAGGAAGCAGCTCGTTATGAGAGAAAAAAGTACCAGCCAGATAAAATGCTAGCTAATCAGTTAAGGAAAAAGCCAAAAGCGGCTGGCAAAGGCCAGCTTGCTGCTTGGCCTCCGGGCAGTCGGCTTCAAGGTCATAGTGCACCTCTGCCCTATGCGGAGCCCCCACTCTGCGTAATGCGTCAGCCCTGCGCAGAGAGGCAATGCGCAGACTCGTTCATTCCAAAGGAGGAACAAAGGAAAATACAACAGGCATTTCCGGTTTTTGAAGGAGCGGAGGGTGGGCGTGTCCACGCTCCGGTAGAGTATATGCAGATTAAAGAGCTTGCCGAGTCGGTTCGTAAATATGGAACCAATGCTAATTTTACCTTGGTGCAGTTAGACAGGCTTGCCGGCATGGCACTAACTCCTGCGGACTAGCAAATGATTGCAAAAGCCGCTCTCCCTAGTATGGGCAAATATATGGAATGGAGAGCTATATGGCAAGAGGCTGCACAAGCGCAGGCCCGAGCAAATGCTGCTGCTTTGACTCCAGAGCAGAGAGATTGGACTTTTGACTTGTTAACGGGTCAGGGAGCTTATACTGCTGATCAAACAAACTATCACTGGGGAGCTTATGCCCAAATTTCCTCCACGGCTATTAGGGCCTGGAAGGCGCTCTCCCGAGCAGGTGAAGCCACTGGACAACTAACAAAGATCGTCCAGGGACCTCAGGAGTCCTCAGATTTTGTGGCCAGAATGACAGAGGCAGCAGAGCGTATTTTTGCACGTTCCGAGCAAGCCGCACCTCTGGTAGAACAGCTCATTTATGAGCAAGCCACACAGGAGTGCCGAGCGGCCATAGCCCCAAGAAAGAACGAAGGCTTACAAGACTGGCTCAGGGTTTGTCGGGAGCTTGGGGGACCTCTCACCAATGCAGGCTTAGCGGCCGCCATCCTCCGATCCCAAAAACACTCCATGGGCAGAAATGATCAGAGGACATGTTTTAACTGCGGGAAACCTGGGCATCTTAAGAAAGATTGCAGAGCTCCAGATAAAAAGTGGGGGACCCTCACTCTTTGCTCTAAGTGTGGCAAGGGTTATCATAGAGCCGACCAGTGTCGCTCTGTGAGGGATATAAAGGGCAGACTCTTTCCTCCGCAGTCAGAGAGGCGACCCAGGAAGACCCACAAGGGTGGACCTGCGTGCCGCCTCCAACTTCCTACTAATGCCTCAAATGAGTATTCAGACAGTGCCGGTGGAGCCTATACCATCCTTGCCCCCTGGAACCATGGGCCTTATTCTCGGCCAGGGTTCACTCACCTTGCAGGGCTTAGTAGGCCACCCTGGAGTTATGGATTGTCAACATTCCCCTGAAATACAGGTCCTGTGCTCAAGCCCTAAGGGCGTTTTTTTTTTTTTTTTTTCTATTAGCAAAGGAGATAGGATAGCTCAGCTGCTGCTCCTCCCTGATAATACCAGGGAGAAATCTGCAGGACCTAAGAGAAAGAAAATGGGCTCCTCCAGAAATGATTCTGCCTATTTGGTTGTATCTTTGAATGATAGACCTAAGCTCCGCCTTAAGATCAACAGAAAAGAGTTTGAAGGCATCCTTGATATCAGAGCAGATAAAAGTATAATCTCTACACATTGGTGGCCCAAAGCATGGCCCACCACAGAGTCATCTCATTCATTACACGGCCTAGGATATCAATCATGTCCCACTATAAGCTCTGTTGCCTTGACATGGGAATCCTCTGAAGGGCAGCAAGGGAAATTCATACCTTATGTGCTCCCACTCCCGGTTAACCTCTGGGGAAGGGATATTATGCACCATTTGGGCCTTTTTTTGTCCAATGAGAATGCCCCATCGAGAGGGTATTCAGCTAAAGCAAAAAATATCATGGCAAAGATGGGTTATAAAGAAGGAAAAGGGTTAGGACATCAAGAGCAAGGAAGGACAGAGCCCATATCACCTAATATCTAATGATTGGGCAGTTTTAGTTACCTCCTTTTCAGGACAAATAGATAACCATTATCCAAAACATCCAATTTTACAGTTTGCCCAAAATCAATCTGTTGTGTTTCCACAAATAACAGTAAGAAACCCACTTAAAAATGGGATTGTGGTATATACTGATGGATCAAAAACTGGTATAGGTGCCTATGTGGCTAATGGTAAAGTAGTATCCAAACAATATAATGAAAATTCACCTCAAGTGGTAGAATGTTTAGTGGTTTTAGAAGTTTTAAAAACCTTTTTAGAACCCCTTAATATTGTGTCAGATTCCTGTTATGTGGTTAATGCAGTAAATCTTTTAGAAGTGGCTGGGGTGATTGGCAGCTAATTTGTTAAAAAGTCTTTCTCAGTATATGTTACAGAATTGGACGGCTGAATTTGAACAGACCCTTCGGGAATTGAGACTTGCCATCATTCAGGTCAACTCCACGCGCTTGGACCTGTCCCTGACCAAAGGATTACCCAATTGGATCTCCTCAGCATTTTCCTTCTTTAAAGAATGGGTGCGGGTGGGATTATTTGGAGATATACTTTGCTGTGGATTAGTGTTGCTTCTTTGGTTGGTCTGTAAGCTTAAGGCCCAAACTAGGAGAGAGACAAGGTGGTTATTGCCCAGGCACTTGCAGCTCTAGAACATGGTGCTTCCCCTGATATATCTATGCTTAAGCAATAGGTCGCTGACCACTCAGCTCTTGCACCCCAAGAGGCTAGTCTCATTGCACGGGATAGAGTGAGTGTGCTTCAGCAGCCCGAGAGAGTTGCACGGCTAAGCACTGCAGTAGAAGGGCTCTGCGGCATATATGAGCCTATTCTAGGGAGACATGTCATCTTTCAAGAAGGTTGAGTGTCCAAGTGTCCTTCTCCCCAGGAAAAACGACACGGGACCAGAACAGGACCCCTCTGGGTGATGAGCCTGGAAGGAGGTTGTGTGTACGGCTCCTTTACCTGCACACTGGGGATTTGACCTCTATCTCCACTCTCATTAATATGGGTGGCCTATTGCTCTTATTAAAAGGAAAGGGGGAGATGTGGGAAGCCGCACTCACATTTGCCATTATAAGATGGTGCTGACAGCTGTGTTCTAAATAGTAAATAATCTGCACACATGCAGGGGCAGTTTTCCCGCCACATATTCTGCCTTTATCGTGATGACAACTGGGCCAATGGGCTGCAGCCAATCAGGGAGCGACACGTCCTAGGCGGAGGATAATTCTCCTTAAAAGGGACGGGGTTTCACCATTCTCTCTCTTGCTCTCTTGCTCTTGCGCTCTTGCTCCTGAAGATGTAAGCAATAAAGCTTTTGCCGCAGAAGATTCCGGTTTGTTGCGTTCTTCCTGGCCAGTTGTGAACGTGAGTAAGACCTGAGTTTGATTATTTCCTGCTGTCTACTTCTCTTGGGTGAATTTGCTTCTTTCTGTTCTAGAGCTTTTAGGTGTGTGGTCAAGCTGCTAGTGTGTGCTCTCTCTAGTTTCTTTTGGGAGGCACTCAGAGCTATGAGTTTTCCTCTTAGATATGCTTTCATTGTGTCTCATAAGTTTGGGTATGTTGTGGCTTCATTTTCATTAAACTCTAAAAAGTCTTTAATTTCTTTCTTTATTCCTTCCTTGACCAAGGTATCATTGAGAAGAGTGTTGTTCAGTTTCCACGTGAATGTTGGCTTTGTATTATTTATGTGCCTATTGAAGATCAGCCTTAGTCCATGGTGATCTAATAGGATGCATGGGACAATTTGTATCTGTTGAGGCCTGTTTTGTGACCAATTTTATGGTCAGTTTTGTAGAACGTACCATGAGGTGCTGAGAAGAATGTATGTCCTTTTGTTTTAGGATAAAATGTTCTGTAGATATCTGTTAAATACATTTGTTTCATAACTTCTGTTAGTTTCACTGTGTCCCTGTTAATTTCTGTTTCCAAGATCTATCCATTGATGAAAGAGGTGTGTTGAAGTCTCCCACTATTATTGTGTGAGGAACAATATGTGCTTTGAGCTTTACTAAAGTTTCTTTAATGTATTTGGCTGCTCTTGCATTTGGAGCATAAATATTCAGAATTGAGATTTCCTCTTGGAAGATTTTAACTTTGATGTGTATGAAGTGTCCCTCCTTGTCTTTTTTGATAACTTTGGGTTGGAAGTCGATTTTATTAGATATTAGAATAGCTACTCCAGCTTGTTTCTTCAGATCATTTGCTTGGAAAATTGTTTTCTAGCCTTTCATTCTGAGGTAGTGTCTGTCCTTTTCCCTGAGATGGGTTTCCTGTAAGCAGCAAAATGTTAGGTCCTGTTTGTGTAGCCAGTCTGTTAGTCTATGTCTTTTTATTGGGGAATTGAGTCCATTGATTTTAAGAGATATTAAGGAAAAGTAATTGTTGCTTCCTATTATTTTTGTTGTTCTAGTTGGCATTCTGTTCTTGTGGCTGTCTTCTTTTAGGTTTGTTGAAGGATTACTTTCTTGCTTTTTCTAGGGCTTGGTTTCTGTCCTTGTATTGGATGTTTTTTCTGTTATAATCCTTTGAAGGGCTGGATTTGTGGAAAGATAATGTGTGAATTTGGTTTTGTCATGGAATACTTTGTTTTCTCCATCTATGGTAATTGTAATTCTGGCTGAGTATAGTAGCCTGGGCTCGCATTTGTCTTCTCTTAGTGTCTATATAACATCTGTCCAGTATCTTCTGGCTTTCATAGTCTCTGGTGAAAAGTCTGGTGTAATTCTGATAGGCATGCCTTTATATGTTACTTGACCTTTTTCCCTTACTCCTTTAAAATTCTATCTTCACTGCATTTTTTGTTTTGATTATTATGTGTCAGGAGGAATTTATTTTCTGGTCCAGTCTATTTGGAATTCTGTAGGCTTCTTGTATGTTCATGGGCATCTCTTTCTTTAGATAGGAAGTTTTCTTCTATAATTTTGTTGAAGATATTTGCTGGCCCTTTTAGTTGAAAATCTTCATTCTCATCTATTCCTATTATCCGTAGGTTTGGTCTTCTCATTGTGTCCTGGATTTCCTGGATGTTTTGAGTTAGGATATATTTGCATTTTGCATTTTTTTATTGTTGTTCTGATGTCCTCTATGGAATCTTCTGCACCTGAGATTCTCTCTTCCATATCTTGTATTCTGTTGCTGATGTTCTAATCTATGGTTCTAGATTTTTTTCCTAGGGTTCCTATGTCCAGAGTTGCCTAACTTTGGGTTTTCTTTATTGTGTCTACTTCCCTTTTTGGTCTAGTATGGTTTTGTTCATTTCCATCACCTGTTTGGACGTGTTTTCCTGTTTTACTTTAAGGACTTCTTCCTGTTTTTCTTTAAGGACTGTAATTCTTTAGCAGTGTTCTCCTGTATTTCTTTAAGTGAGTTATTAAAGTTCTTCTTGATGTCGTCTACCATCATCATGAGATATGCTTTTAAATCCGGGTCTAGCTTTTCGTGTCTGTTGGGTTGCCCAGGACTAGGTGAGGTGGGAGTGCTGCGTTCTGATGAGGGTGAGTGGTCTTGGTTTCTTTTAGTAAGATTCTTACGTTTGCCTTTTGCCATCTGGTAATCTCTAGAGTTAGTTGTAATAGTTGTCTCTGGTTATAGCTTGTTCCTTTCGTGATTCTGTTAGCCTCTATATGCAGACCTGGGAGACTAGCTCTCTCCTGAGTTTCAGTGGTTAGCGCACTCTCTGCAGACAAGCTCTCCTCTTGAAGGGAAGGTGCACAGATATCTGGCGTTCAGACCTGCCTCCTGGCAGAAGATGTAGGCACGAAACAGGGCCTGTCCCAGAAGTTGTTAGCTTCTGTAGTCCACACTCTTACCTGTGCAGACTAGTCTTAGAGGGATCCGGGAACCAAGATGAGTTCCCCTGGTGCTTCAGCAAAGCCCATGCCGGGAGGGGTGGACACCTCTCCTCTGGCAGGGAAGGTGCCCAGATGTCTGGAGCCCTAAACGGGGTCTGCCTTGGCAGCTGTCCTCTAGGGACCTTGAGGGTGTTCGAGACTCTGAGCCCAAGGTAACCCAGTGCTGGTGCAGACCGGAAGGGACTTGTGACCCTGGTCAGGCCAGGTTTTCTGCTTCCCTAATGCTGTCTCAGGTCCCGAGTGATTGGAATGGAACAGAAGTTGTGTTCCACTCACTGGTGGTCCTAAGATCACAGGGAGAGTCCTCTAGGGCCCTTGGGGGTGTCTTCTGACTCTGCACCCAAGGTGACCCAGTTCTGGTGCAGACTGGAAGGGACTTGTCTTTTTTTTTTTTTTACAATGAATAGCTGGTCTTGTATGAGACCTCTGGCTTCTGCTGCTCTATCAATATTGGAACTTCACTGGGTCTCCTCTTGGATAATATATTGTTTCTTTGTGACTGGATATGCTGGAGTTTTGGATCTCTAGTACTAGCCCCTTCATGCACTTAAATAGATCATTCGTTGCGTAGATGATGAGGTAGGCCAACTCAAATTTCTGAATCTGGGCCTGAGAACAGTATGAGCTAGTCAGCCCATTAGCTATCCTGCTCTCACACCCTTGGGACTAGCTCACCAGCAACTCCTACAACCAGGGCTAGCTCTATCTTGCTGCCCAGGCAAATTGTAGGACTCACTTTCCTAATTTTTGCAGCCTTTGAGAGGCATGGCCAGTTCTTCCACTCTCATAACACAAAGGTCAGCTCTCCTGCCTGACATAGAAGGTAAGGAATAAAAGAAGGGAAGAAGCATCTCTCCCTCTTCAACACCGTTGCCTAGCAGACAAGAGTCAGGACCTGCTTGTCAGTGCTCACACCCTTGGGCCTGGTTCACTTGCAAGACCCATATCCAGGACCAGCTCTGCTGTGCCACCCAGGTGAGAAACATAGCCAGTTCTCCTGCTCTTATGGCCCCAAGGCCAGTTCTCCTGACTCCTATATGTGACAAAGGGTGAGAGTGGTGTTGGACATCTCTCCCTAGTTCACTATTCATGGCAATCAGGTTGATGAACCAGTTTTCTCATGTTCACACCCTCAAGACCTGTTCAACCTTGGATAAGGTCAGCTCTACTGTGCTTCCCAGGTGAAGTAAAGGACCCAGTCTGCCTGGTGCTGCAGCAGATTAGGGACAGGGACAGATTTTGCACTCTGGTGATGTTGGGGCTAGCTGTTCTGCCTGCCATACCTGTCAAGGTGCAGGGATAGGGAGAACGATGCTATTATTTTTACCAACTGAGTAATATTCCATTGCATAAATGTATCACATTTTCGTTATCCATTCTTTGGCTGAGGGACATTTAGTTTGTCTACAGTTTACAGCTATCACAAATAAAGATGCTATGAATATAATTGAGCAGGTGTCCTATGCTAGGATTGAACATCCTTTGTGTATATGCCCAGGGATGGAGAAGGAGTATATCTGGGTCTTCAGATAGATTGATTCCCAGTTTTCAGATAAACTGTCATATTGATTTTCATAGTGGCTGTACAAGTTTGCACTTGCACAAGTAATGTTGGAAAGTTCTTCTTGCTCCACATCCTTACCACCATGAGTTGTCACTGATGTTTTTGATGTTAGCCATACTGACAGGTGTGAGATGGAATCTCAAAGTAATTTTGATTTGCATTTTCCTGATGGCAATGGATGTTAACCATTTCCTTAAGTGCTTCTTGGCCATTTAAAATTGCTCTGTTAAGGAATTTTCTGTTTATATGTGCACCTCAATTTTAATTGGATTATTTGGTGTGGTGATGTGTAGTTTCTTGAGTTCTTTATATATTTTGGAAATTAGCCCTCTATAAAATATTCTGTTGGTGAAAATATTTTTCCATATGTTTAAGCCATCATTTTCCCCTTATGGATACCCTCCTTTATATTACAGAAGATTTTCAGTTTCATGATATCACATTTATTAATTTTGTATTTTAGTGTCTGCTCTATTGATGTTCTGTTCAGGATGTTGTCTCCTATGTAAATGCATTTGATAATATTCTGCCATTTCAATTCTATCATGCTCACTGTATCTGATTTTATGTTGAGGTTCTTGTACTTAAGTTTTGTGCAAGGTGATAGTTATGAGTCTGTGGGCATTCTTCTACATACCAATATCCAGTTATATTAGCACCATTTGTTGAAGATGCTTTCTTTTTTCCATTGTACATTTTTTACTTCTTTGACAAAAGTCAGGTGTTCATATATGTATAAATTTACATCTGTGTCTTTGATTAAATTTCATTGATCAAACTGCATATTTTCATGCCAATTTCATGTGGTTTTAATAACTATAGCTCTCAAGTAGAGCTTGAAATCAAACATGGTAATACTTTGAGAAGTTTCTTTATTGTACAATATGGTTTCAACTCTACTGGGTGTTTTATATTTTCATATAAAATTGATAACTGACCTTTCAAAGTCTGTAAATGATTGTATTGGATTGCTCTTGGTGAAATGACCATTTTTAATTTGTTAATCCTACTTATCCATGACCATGAGAGATCATGTTATCTTCTGATATCTTCTTCAATTTCCTTTTAAAAAATACTTGAAGTTCTTGTCATACAGATCTGTCATTTGCTTGATTCAAGTTAACCCAAGTTATATTTTACTATTTGTGGCTATTATAAAGGATGTTATTTCCCTGATTTCATTCTCAGCCCATTTGTCATTTGTATGTAGGAGGACTAGTAATATTTTATTTTTTGTTTTTGTTTTGTTTGTTTTGTTTTAATTAATCTTGCATCCAGTTGCTTTTCTGACAATGTTTATCAGCTATGAGATTTCCCTGATAGATTTTTCGGGTCAGTTATATACACTATTAAATCATATGCAAATAATTATACTTTGACTTCTTCATTTCCAGTTTGTATTCCCTTGATCTACTTTAGTTGTCTTATTGCTCTAGCTAGAACTTCAAGTACTATACTGAGTAGATATGGGGAGAGAGGACAGCCTTTTCTTGTTCCTAATTTTAGCAAAACTATTTTGCATTCCCCCCATTTAATTTTATGTTTGGTATTGGGTTGCTGTAAAATGCCTTTATTATATTTAGGTATGTCTCTGCTATCTCTAATCTCTCCAAGACTCTTTGAACTCCAAGACATAAAGGCTGCAAATTAGTTCTGCTAAAATTAAGAGCCAATTTTTGAATTTAGCATGGAGTTCCCAATGGAGGAATTGTAGAAGGGATAGGAGGAGTTGAGGTAGGTTGCAGCTTGTGAGGGGAGCAACACTGTCAACGTGCCAGACACCCTGGAGCTCCCAGGGACTGGACCACCAACCAAAGACTACACTTGGAGGGTCCCATGGCTCTGGCCGCATGAGTGTCAGTGGATGGACTTATTGGACATCCGTGAGAGGAATGGCCCTTGGTCCTGTGGGTGTTCGATGCCCCAGTGTAGGGGAATACCAGGGCAGGAAGGCTGGAGCACCCTCATATAGGCAGGGGGATGGGGGATGGGATAGGAGGTTTCCAGAGGGGAGACATAGAAAGGGGATACCATTTGAAATGTAAATAAAGAAAATATACAATAAAAGGGGGGGGGGAGGCTTGTTCAGAATTGAATGAGATGGTCCTGTGTTTTTTTGTCAGTTTGATTTTATGGTGAATCTCACTGACAAATTTTTGCATGCTGAACCACTCCTCTGTCTCTGGAGTGAAGTGTACTTTATCATAGTGATGAGCTTTTTAATGTGCTTTGGATTTAGTTTGTGAGTGTTTTATTCACTATTTTTCCCATCAAAGTTCATGAAGAAATTTAATCTGTACTTCTATTTCTTTGTTGAGTCTTTATGTTGTTTGAGTATAAAGTATGACTATGAGCTCATAAAATAATATTCCTTCTGTTTTGATTATGTGGAATGATTTGAGAAGTGTTGGTATTAGCTCTTTTTTGAAAGTCTGGTAGAATTCTGTGCTAAAACCACTCTGCTCTGTTTTGGTTTCATTTTGCTGGTTTTTGTTGTTGTTGTTTGTTTGTTTGTTTTGCTTGGAAGACTACTGCTTGTATTTCATAAAGGGCTATAGGCCTATTTAAATTGTTTATCTGAATTTGATTTAATTTTGGTGTTACCTATCACAAAATGGTCAATTTCTTTTAAATTTTCAATTTTGTGGAGTACTGGTTTTTTAAGTATGACCTATTGATTCTTTGTGTGTGTGTGTGTGTGTGTGTTCCTTCTTTGTGGTTTTCTGGTGTGAAAATGCAATTAACTGATTTGTTTTGGAATTTTCCTTCTACTACTTTCTGTAAGGCTGGATTTGTAGATAGATATTGTTTAAACTTGACGTTGTCATGGAATATCTTTTTTTTTTCCATCAATTGTGATTGAAAGGTTTCCTGAGTATAGTATTTTGGGCTGGCATCTGTGTTCTCTTAATGTCTGAAAAACATCTTGCTAGGCTATTCTGACTTTTTAAGTATCCGTTAAGAAGTCAGTTATAATTCTAATAAGTCTGCCTTTATATATTACTTGGCCTTATTCTTTTGCAGTTTTTAATATTCCTTGTTCTGTATGTTTCGTATTTTGATTATTATGTAGTGAGAGTCTTTCTTCTGTTCAATCTATTTGGTGTTGTTTACCTTGAATCTTTATAGAAAACTCACTCTCTAGGTTAGGAAAATTTCCTTCTATGATTTTGTTAAAAATATTCTTTGGATCTTTGACTTAGGATATTTATCCTTCTTCTATTAATATTATTCTTAGGGTTTTTTTCCCCTATTCCAGATAGTCTGATGAGCAAAATGAGAGGCGCATGTGTGACTTTTAGACATTTATCCTAGGTCTAATTCATTGCCCACTTAAAATATATATATTGGTTATTTTATTTATTTACATTTCAAATGTTATCTCTTTTCCAAGTTTCTACTCTGAATATCCCTATCCCACCCCACATCCCCTCTGCTTCTATGAGGGTGCTCCCCCATCCACCCATCGACTTCTGCCCCACTGCACTAGCACGCCCCTAAGCTGGGGCATCAAGCTTTCATATGTCTAAGCGCCTTCCCTCTCATTAATGCCAGATAAAGCCATCCTCTGCTACATAAGCAGCTGGAACCGTGGGTCCCCCCCCCACCCCGATGTGTATTCTTTTGTTGGTGGTTTAGTCCCTGGAAGCTCTGGGAGTAGTGGGGGGGATAGTTTTAGTTTATGTTGTTCTTCCTATGAGATTGCAACCCCTTTCACCTCCTTCAAACTTCTCCTAACTCTTCTATTGGGGTCTTTATGTGTAGCCTCCCACAAGCCTGAAGCAGGCTGAGCCAGGCCTTCACTTTGCTTACCACTAAGGAGATCACCTAGGGTGGAGCCTGCCTCCCTGGATCACTCTATTGTTCTGCCATTGCCTATGCTGCTACCTGCTGAGAGTCGGCCTAGCTATTCCAGAGACTACACAGGGTCACCTGCAGCTGGGCTCCAAGGACGATTTGCTGCCAATTTATACCTATGAATACATGACAATGCGAGCTTTAATGCTTCATTAAAGAGACCTTGCTTTAAATCTTATCTTAATCTTACTTTCTAGGATAAGAATCACACTCCCAGCAGGTAGCAGCAGCAGCAATGGCAGAACAATAGAGTGATCCAGGGAGGCAGGCTCCACCCTAGGTGATCTCCTTAGTGGTAAGCAAAGTCAAGGTCTGGCTCAGCCTACTTCAGGCTTGTGGGAGGCTACAAGTGGGCTCAGTCCAATGGTTGGCTGTGAAGATCCACATCTGTGTTGGTCAGGCTCTATCAGAGCCTCTCAGGAGACAGCTATACAGGATCATGTATGAAAATAGACAGGGGAGAAGTACAGAGGCTCAGGAAATTAAACAGAGGTGTGCAGTAACAAGGGTTAGGGTACAGGGGGTAGCCACTAGAAAGCCCCAGATGCCAGGGAAGCAAGAGGTTTCTAGGACCCAACGGAAATGACACCCCCACCTTTGTGTCAGGAAATTTTTAGATCTAGCATTCTCTTTGACTGATGAGGAGGTCTACCAAGGATAGCAAACAGCCCAGTGCAGCAGGGGATGCCCCAGAGGACTCAGCAAGTGGGAAAGTGGGTGGGGAAAGGGAATCTAATCAACCTGTAGGTTCAGAATCTGCAGGTCTGATGAAGGTGGGTAGAGAGGTAGTAGGAGAATTGCTTCCTGGATTTTTTTAAAGGGACTGATTCATTTCCTCTTTAAGGACTACTATCATATTCCTTACGCTTGTTTTAAGGTAGTTTTCTTATGCTTTGCCAATTTTGGTATATTCTGACAGTGCTGTAGTAGGACAGCTGGGCTCTGGTGAATCCATATTACCTTGGCATCTCAGCATATGGATTTGGGATGAGTAAGGTATAGGAGCAGACTGCTCAGTTTGTTTTTGTTGGATGAGTGTTTTATCCCTTGGTTTCTGTTTCCTCTTTGGTCTTCTGATCTTTCTGGTTTGGAGCTGATGTGACTTCTGATGTAGCAGGGAGCCTCCCTCAAAGTTTCTGGCTTTTGATCCAACAGTTGATTTCTGTTTTACTGACTGTAGTGGCCTGAACTTGAGAAGTGAAAGTGCATATCGACTTGTGTAGTGGTGGCAACACAGCATTTAGGGGAAGATGGTGGTGGTGGTGGTGGTGGTGGTAACATTTGCTTGGGGCTTTGGACTCTGAACCCAATGAGTCCAAAGGGTTCTAAAGGCAGGTAGGGCTCTTACCTGTTTGTATAGTCTACATGTGAGCAGTGGATATTTGCCAAGGTTGGGGAAGAAGGCATAGCCCCAGGGCGAGGGAGAGCTTGTAGAGATCATATCCAGTGGAGAGACACAGACCCAAGTTGGGGGCAGGCTAGGGATGTCTGCTGGGTGTGCTTTTGGGATTTGAACCAAGGGTATCTGAAGGTTCTGAGTGTAGGTGGGGCTCTTACCTGTTCTGGCTAGAGTGTCCTACACCTTCACAGCAGGTTTCCACCCCTGTAGTGGCATGAGCAAGGCAGAAGGGATGGTGGGCAGGAACTGAAAAGTGTAGTGTCTAGGGTCTTTGGACTTCGAATCAAGAGAAGGAGGTTTTGAAAGCAGGTGGGGCTCTTACCTGTTCTACTTGTATTCTTTTTTTTTTTTATTCTGGTCTTTTTTTTTTTTTCTTTCTTTCTTTTTCATCGTTAAGCTATTGTGTTATAATTTCTGTCTTACTGGAAAAGATGTTCATGGCTGCCCACACCTGCAAAAATGAATTGTAAAAACCCAACATGCCTACCATAGTCCACTACTATTTTTCATACTTGCCCACCATGCAGTTCCCTCCTTGGTTATACATCATCACCTTTTCCTTCTTTCTACTTTCTTTCTTCCTTTTGCTACTTAAATATTGATGTGCTTGATTCTAGTAATAGCTAGAAATTACACTTTCTACAACCAGTGTTCTAAATGCTCCCAACTATAAACCTTACCCAGGATATTAGTGAAATGCACATACATCTCCTCGTACTAACCAATGTTGTGACATTTAATAAAGGGTAAAGGACAAGGGCACATACTTAATCCCACACTGTCAACAGAAACTGGAAGCATTATCTGACATGAGAATAACTGTCCAGCAAGTCTCATAAAAATAGAAATAATAAAAACAAAACAGAGAGGAACAGGAAAAAAATTTCAATGGGAAGACAGTCATCACCGCTAATATAAAAAGGATACAAATTATCAGTCAGCCACTTATGGGAACAGATTCACAGCCTTACAATTTCTCAATGCAAAGAAAAGAGCACTGGGACAAATAAAATAGCATGGAAGGAAACTGAAGTCATATTATTAAAATGAAACAATAACAAGATAGAGAACTCAAATAGGTTGATGAAACAGGAAATACATTCATACAAGAAAATTACCAAAGTAAATGAGACAGTTCCTAACATTGAGGAGAAAAACAATATGGACACAGAGCTCAGCAAGCCAATTTACAGTCTAAGTAAGAACAACAACAACAACAAAAAGTTCTAGAAATGGGTAACCTAATCAAATTAACAAAACAACAGTAGAAAGTATGATCATGAACTTTAAAAGGCTGAGAGAAAAGACATAAACTTTTCAACAAATTGTATCAGAAAATGTCACAAACCTAAGGAGAAAAGACATCCATACACATGAATTTATTGCCCCAAATAAAAATGATCAGAGAAAAAATTCTGAATGACATATAATCACTATGTCAAAATACAAAGCAAAGCCGGGTGTGGTGGTGCACGCCTTTAATCCCAGCACTCGAGAGGCAGACGCAGGCAGATTTCTGAGTTCGAAGCCAGCCTGGTCTACAGGGTAAGTTCCAGGATAGCCAGGACTACACAGAGAAATCCTGTCTCAAAAAACCAAACCAAAACAGAACAAAACAACAACAAAAAAAATATACAGAGAAATGTCTTAGAAAATTTCTGTTGCAATTAAAAAACACGATAAAGGCAAATTATAAAGGAAAGAATTTCTTTTGGGGTCTCATGGTTCCATAGGCTTAGAATCTATGACCCAAATAATGGGAGTATGACAGCAGTCATGAAAGAACAGTGATGGGTCAGTAGCTCAGAACTTACAGTTGAAACACAAGCATGAGAGAGAAAAAGAGATCACTCACTGAGAATGCTATGGGCTTTTTATACTTCAAAGCCCACCGCCAGTGACATATCTACTAATTCTTACCTAATGGTTTCAAGTACTGAGAACCAAACATTCAAACATTCAAGTCCATTGGAATCATTCTCATTCAAACATCACAATAGCAACACTATTGCAGAGGGAGAAACATCAAGATAGCTTCACATTCTTCAACAACTCTAGAGCCAGAATATCACAGGATGTTGTGTTTTAAGTACTGAAAGTAAATTATTGCTTACCAAGACTGTCTTATGACACAAGCCTGTTCTGTTTGAACTGATGGAGAAATAAGAGTATTTCAGAACAAACAAATTAAGGGAATTTCTCAGAAGCAAATCACTGTTAAAATAATCCTTAAAGAATCACTATACATGGAGATATAAGAGAGACAGTCCCATAAATAAGAACACAGGGAATGATGCATCCATGAACTGAACTGAACTGATGCACAGTGAACTGGATAGCATCAATCACATCAAATACAGAAAATTAAAGATATTCTAGGGAAAGACAAATACACAGGCATATATTTTTTTTCCAACCTGCTTCAATAAGGGTTCAACCTCCCATCTAGCCTACCACCCACCAGTGGTAGTGGAAAAGAAAAGTTATTAGGACATGGGGGAAGTAGACCTATTTAAAAACAGTTCTTTGGGAGCAAGTCCAATCTTTATTGTCAGAATATCAGCAAGTTCTGTCTAGCATCATAAACCAAATATGAATCAGCAGCTGCAGTTCAATCCTGAAGAAACTGATAGGCTCACCAACTGGCTCGAGACTGTGAAAGCAACAAGAAGGAACCTCAAAATGAGTTCTTTGGTGGTTTTTTCTCTGTAGTCCAAACAAGCAGAGTTCAGCAACACAATGTAATGTGAACTAATACATGCATGTTGTTAGCAAAAAAATACCAAGCCAGAGCAAAGCAAACCAAAGCTCAAGCTCCCACTGTCTGTAGGGTCATATTTATATTCCTTATAAACATCGTGCCTCCTTTCATGTGTCTGCTATAACAAAGCATTCTTCCATCTGTGTCTGCTTCAGAAAAACATTTTTCATGAGTCTGCTTTAGCAAAATATCCCTTCACAAGTGACTGCTTCTGGGAAACATTCTTTCTTCAGTCTGCTTTAGCAAAATATCTTTCACCTGTATGCTCCAACAAAACATCACTTGACATGACTTACTGTCCAAAGAAACAATAAGTTTAATAATAACAGTTATAATAATAACTATAATAATAAACAATAAAGTTTAATAACAATAAGCCAATAATCCAAACAGAGTACCAATTAACAAATCAATAAAAATAACAAATGCCTTTCAGAAAAAACCTGGAATGAAATGTACCCCAACTAAAATATACAGACTAACTGATAGAATTATAAAACAAAAGCCAAATTTTTGTTGCCTAAAAGCAACTTACTTATTTAGCAAATATGTCTAAAAACCAAGCGTTAAAAGGCTGAAATCAAACAGCAAAACAACTAGAAGAAATACAATGATGGAGTAATACTTCTTATATTTGATAAAATAAAGTACAAATCAAACTACATAAGACATAAACAGGACCATTACATAGCAATGAAAGTAACAATAATTCCAAAAGATGCAAAATTTATAAATATTCCATATTTGAGGACTTCCATTTTGTAAAATACTTAAAAGATACAAAGGTAGCTTAATTTTGATACATTAATAGTGAGACGCTTCAGCACTAGTCATATTTGTATAGGATTTCCACACTGAAAATCAGAAAAGAAAGTTGATATCTAAATTGCATCATATACCAAATGGGTTCAAAGATACCTACAGAGTATTATTTCCAAAAGATTTATAATACATGTTCTTTGGTGGCATATGGGACTTTAAATTCTACTAAATATGGGTTTTGAAGCAAGACTTTAAAATAAAAATAAAATAAAATAATTCTTCATTTTTATTAAGAATAATGTAGGACAAAACTAGAAATCAACAAAATGAAACTATGTATCTGTATGGAGACTGAAATACACTACTGAATGAATGCTGTCTCACTGAAAGATTCAAATAGAAAAAAAATCTAATCACATCTACCCTCATAGATAGATAGATAGATAGATAGATAGATAGATAGATAGAAAATAGATATGCTGATCCTAAACTTGCTTTTTCACTTTATTTTAAGCACATTGGGCAATGGAATAGTGCCACTCACACTTAAGGTGGGATTTTCCATTACAATTACCTCAGTTAGAAAATCTCTCAAAGTTATGTCATAGATTTGTCTTCTAGGTGACTCTCGTATATCTTAATTATCTTTAATGTCCATAGTAAGTCAACTATATTGACTGGTGCCTCCTTTTATGAAGTCTAAGGGAAGAAGGATTTGACTGCTAAGAGGCATATCACGAGCAGTTCTCTTTTGATTGACAATCTTAGATTATAAAGTCTTTGCTCACTATGCATTGTCCCTTTCCATGATGTATCTGATTTTAATCATATGCACCCAAGTTGTATGTAGGCATAAGATAGTAAATGAAGTCTCCAAAAAAGGATGTTTTGCCGATCTGAGTATGTGTGCAAAACCAATCCAGGATATGTCATTCTTCCTCTCCTCGTATCTTGTTATATTGGGACTAAGTTTGAGTAAAAGTTGCCTAAATTTACCCTAATTTCAAAGATATGATTACATACTTTAAAGATACTATAAAATAAATGAAGGTAGATACTGGATAATGAAAAGACCTATGTTTTTGGATTAAGTTAATATTATGAAAGTGGTTATACAAGGTGAAAAGTATGGGTCTAATTTAATTCTTCTACATACAGACAGCCAGTTAGATCAGCACCATTTATTGAAGATGCTTTCTTTTATCCATTGTATATTTTTGGCAACTTTTTCTAAGATCAAGTGATGGTAAGTGTGTCGTTTTATTTCTGGGTCTTCAATTCTAGTCCATTGTTCAATATGTCTGTCTCTTTAGTGTAGCCTCCCCTCCCCAGCCTGAAACCTGTTTGCTCAGGTTTCAGTATTAGAGAGCATCGGGGCGGAGCTTGCCCCCCTATCGTCCTGCCACTCCCACTGCCTCTGCCTGCCAACTAGCTGTTCTCTTAATAGTAAAATTTGAACCTTGATCAGAATGACTGTCTTGGTTACATATTTCTCTCCTGCCACCTAGCCCCTTCCCCCTTCTCTTCCAGGTTTCTAAGATGCCTTTCCAGACTAGAACCCAGATATGTGAGCCGCTGCCCAGACATAACACTTTACCAATACCATGTAGTTTTTATCACTATTGCTCTGTAGTAAATCTTGAGGTCAGGGATGGTGATTCCCCTAGCTGTTTTTTTACTGTTAAGAATTGTTTTCACTGTCTCTAGTTTTATGTGGAGTTCCTTAATCCACTTAGATTTGACCTTAGCACAAGGAGATAGGAATGGATCAATTCGCATTCTTCTACATGATAACCACCAGTTGTGCCAGCACCATTTGTTGAAAATGCTGTCTTTTTTCCACTGGATGGTTTTAGCTCCCTTGTCAAAGATCAAGTGACCAGAGGTGTGTGGGTTCATATCTGGGTCTTCAATTCTGTTCCATTGGTCTACTTGTCTGTAGCTATACAAGTACCATGTAGTTTTTATCACAATTGCTCTGTAAGAACCCAGATGCCCCTCAACAGAGGAATGGATACAGATAATGTGGTACATTTACACAATGGAGTACTACTCAGCTATTAAAAAGAATCAATTTATGAAATTCCTAGGCAAATGGATGGCATCATCCTGAGTGAGGTAACCCAATCACAAAGGAACTCACATAATATGTACTCACTGATAAGTGGATATTAGCCCAGAAACTTGGGATACCCAAGATATAAGATACAATTTGCTAAACGCATGAAACTCAAGAAGAACGAAGACCAAAGTGTGCACACTTTTCCCCTTCTTAGAATTTGGAACAAAACACCCATGGAAGGATTTACAGAGACAAACTTTGGAGCTGTGATGAAAAGATGGACCATCTAGAGACTGCCATATCCGGGGATCCATCCCATAATCAGCTTCCAAACGCTGACACCATTGCACACACTAGCAAGATTTTGCTGAAAGGACCCTGATATAGCTGTCTCTTGTGAGACTAGGCCGGGCCTAGCAAACACAGAAGTGAATGCTCACAGTCAGCTATTGGATGGATCACAGGGCCCCCAATGGAGGAGCTAGAGAAAGTATCCAAGGAGCTAAAGGGATCTGCAACCCTATAGGTGGAACAACATAATGAACTAAGTAACCCTGAGCTCTTGACTCTAGCTGCATATGTATCAAAAGATGGCCTAGTCGGCCATCACTGGAAAGAGAGGCCCATTGGACGCACAAACTTTATATGCCCCAGTACAGGGGAACGCCAGGGCCAAAAAGTGTGAGTTGGTGGGTAGGGGAGTAGGGGGAATGGTATGGGGGACTTTTGGGATAGCATTGGAAATGTAAATGAGGAAAATACCTCATAAAAATATTAAAAAAAAAAAAAAGAAACACACACACACCCACAAAAAGAATTATTTTCACGCCGGGCAGTGGTGGTGCACGCCTTTAATCCCAGCACTGGGGAGGCAGAGGCAGGTGGATATCTGAGTTCGAGGCCAGCCTGGTCTACAGAGTGAGTTCCAGGGTAGCCAGGGCTACACAGAGAAACCCTGTCTCACAAAACAAAACAAAACAAAACAAAACAACAAAAAGAAAGAAAGAAAGAGAGAGAGAGGGGGAGGGAGGGAGGGAGGGAAGGAAGGAAGGAAGGAAGGAAGGAAGGAAGGAAGAAAGAAAGAAAGAAAGAAAGAAAGAAAGAAAGAAAGAAAGAAAGAAAGAAAGGATTATTTTCACTATTCTGGGTTTTTCCCCTTTCCTGGTGAATTTGATAATTGCTCTTCCCATGAAGAATTGTGTTGGGATTTTGATGGGGATTGCATTGAACCTGTAGAATGCCTTTCAGTGAGCAAGGGAGATCTCTCCATTTTCTATCGTACTTGATTTCTTTCTGGAGAGACCTGAAGTTATTGTCATACACTTGTTTGGTTAGAATTACCCCAAGATATTTGATATTCTTTGTGGCTCTTGTAAAGAGTGCTGTATCACTAATTTCTTTCTCAGACTATTTATCATTTGTATAAAGAAATTCTACTTATTTATTTGAGTTAATTGTATATGTAAAAAAATGGAAAAATACTCATATTGGTCATCTTGCACAAAGGTCAAATCCAAGTGGATCAAGGACCTCAACATAAAACCAGATACCCTGAATCTAATAGAAGAGAAAGTGGTAAAGAGCCTTGAACTCATTGGCACAGGGGGAGATTTCCTAAACAGAACTTAGTGGCTCATGCTTTAAGATCAAGAATTGATAAATGGGACCTCATAAAACTGGAAAACTTCTGTAAGGCAAAAGATATAGTCGATAAGACAAATAGGCAACCTACATATTGGGGAAAAAAATCTTCACTAACCACATCTGATAGAGGGCTAATATCGAAAATACATATAGAACTCAAGAAGCTAATCACACACACACACACACACACACACACACACAATAAATAAATAAATAAAATAATAAAAATGGGGTGTAAATCTGAACCGAGAATTCAGAACTGAGGAATCTTGAATGGCTGAGAAGCACCTAAAGAAATGTTCAAAGCCCTTAAGTGATCAGAGAAATGCAAATCAAAACAACCCTGAGATTCCTCCTTACACCAGTTAGAATGGCTAAGATCAATACCTCAGATGACAACACATGTTGGAAAGGATGTGGAGAAAGAGGAACACTCTTCCATTGTTGGTGGGATTGCAAACTGGTACAACCACTCTGGAAATCAATCTGGAGGTTCCTCAGAAAATTGGAAATAGATCTATCCTCCATGGTATGTACTCACTAATAAATGGATATTAGCCAGAGAAGAAGGAGAAGGAGGAGGAGGAGGAGGAGGAGGAGGAGGAGGAGGACGAGGAGGAGGAGGAGGACGAGGAGGAGGAGGAGGAGGAGGAGGAGGAGGAAACCCATGCAGAACACACAAGATGCAGTTCACAGAATTTAAAAGGCTCAACAAGCTGAAGTGCCCAAGTGAGAACTCCTCAGCGCTTGGGATAGAGAAGAAAGCAATAGCAAGTCAGGAGGGAGGGAGGGACTTGGGAGTGAAAGTCGACATGGTGGGGAGCAGTGCAGGGTAGAGGGGAACCTGATCTGGTATTGAGTGTGGGAAAAGGATTGAAGCCCCGAGGGCTAGCAGAAAGAATATAAACAGGAAACCTCAGGAAATGGGAGGTTGGGGGACCCTCCAGAATGCACCAGAGACCTGGGAGGTGAGAGACACCCAGGACTCATAGGGAGGGACTTTTGATGATATGCCCGACAGTAGAGAGAGGAAACTTATTAGAGCCCACCTCCAGCAAGAAGACAGGGCATCAAATGAGAGATGGCGTTGCCATCCCACACTCAAACCTCTGACCCATAATTGTTTCAATGGAGAGGAACCTGAGGAAAAGAAGGTCCAGTGACAGGCCCAAAGTGGGATCCAGCTCAAGGGGAGGTCCCAAGGCCTGGCACTACTACTGAGGCTATGGAGTGCTCACAAAATGGGATCTAGCATGACTGCCCTCCAACAGACCCAGCAAGCAGCTGAAAATCAGATGCAGTAATTTGCACCCAACCAATAAACAGAAGCAGCTGACTCCTGTTGTTGAATTAGGGAAGGCTGAAAGAAGCTGAGGAGGAGGAGGACTGTTTTGTGGGAGGACCACCCGTCTTAATTAATCTGGACCTTCAAGATCTTTCAAACACTGGACTACCAAACAGACGGTATACACCTGCTGATATGAGGCCCCCAACACACATACAGTAGATGACTTCCAGGTCTGTGTTCACTCAAAGATGATGCACCTAACCTTCAAGAGACTTATATAAATATATATGAGAAAGAAAGAAAATGGTTATAGTACCCAAGACCCTTGGGCCAAGAGTGTGTCTCTATTTAATGGCTACCCTTAAATCCTCCGTGTTCACACATGTCCATTCTTGTCTCAAGAGTCTTACGATAGTATATACAAGGAGTAATAAAGACAGGCAATGATTTGGTAATTTATTAAGTCTATAACAACTCTTATTTTCATCATCACATTACCTTTTACATTCACAGGGCCCAAACCAAAGTGAAAAATACAGATAGTAAGTTCCTATTAGAAAGTGAATAGTGTTATTGTATAATATTTCCAAATGAAGAGGTACAAATAAACTGTACATACTACAAATTGTTACTTATTTAGCATATTTACTATAAAACAGTTTATGAGCAGATGAAAACATCTGAGGAAAACCAGACAGTCTCTTGCTAAGCATGTACCACAACATGCATAGAAGCCAAATTTATAAACCATGGGGATCACAGAGATACATTGGAATAGAAATGCAAAGATATATTTGACAGTATTAGCACACACACACACGCACACACACACAAAGAACCCATTATTGTAGTGAAAAATGTTAAGTTTCAGCAGGCTTAAGCAAGACAAAAATTAAAAGATACAGAATTTTTCAGCCCCTGCTGTTGTATTCTATTTTTCCATTACAATAAAAGGGAGAAACAGTGGTTTCTAGCCTCAGGGAAACTCAATTTCAGAAGCAGTTTACAAAGAACAGACCAGAAAAAAAAATCCAGTCATATTGTTAAAATATTAGAAGTTTAGATTTTATTTGACTATTATTCAATATAAAACATTGTTTACAGTCAGAAGAAAAGTCATCTTTAAACCTTTTTTATCAGAATTTCTCATAATGTCATGTAGTCACACTGCTTGCATGTCTGCTTGAGATTACCTTACAATGTAGATATAAAATACTAAGCTGTCTTTAGGTTAAAAGTATTTTAGCTTGTATTCCAATAACACATACCTCATGAAAATGTGGTTTGAAAATGGGTTAAAAGTATTTTAGCTTTTATTCCAATAACACATACCTCATGGAAATGTACTCCCTGAGTCTTATCTATATATTTGAAAGTAATGTATTACAAGAATAACTTGGTCATCTCACCAATCTTATTCCATAAGAAGAATAACAAATATCTGTAATTACTTGAAACACAAAGGAAATGTATTACAGTTAAGTATTATACTTTGTGTTTATGGTACCTAAGTAGCTTGGTAGATTTGTTACTGGAGCTCATTTGTTACATAGAGTCTTTAAATGGGATTTGGGTACTTTCAGCACAATACGTTCATTTTGGATGTGCATACATGTGTGTTCAGGTGTGCAAGTGTATGTGTGTGTGATCGTGAGTGTGTGTGTGTGATTGTGAATGTGTGTGTGATTGTGTGTGTGTGTGTGTTTGTGTGTAGCCAGATACTCTTGGTGTCATTTCTAAGGCAATCTCATCCCCCTTTTTTTAGGCAGGGTCATTGTCTTGTTCACCTGTCTTGTCACTGCCCCTGGTATGACAAGCACATGACATTATTATTTGTTTTTATATTTTTGAAGTATTAAGCTCAAGTCTGCACCCCTGAAAGACGTATACTCTCCTGCTTGAGATTTCTCTAATCTCTAATGTAGTCACTTTTCAAAAAAGTTTATCTTCATTGCAAATTTCAAGTCCATTTCTCCCTACATATAGATACTCACACACATATTCATCTACACATACAGACAAGCATACATAATTCAATTCTTCATAGTTTATATGATTCTTTAAAACTTCAAATAGTAACTAAATTATTATTTTTAATATGAGAAGAACATTACCAAGCTAAGTAGACCATTCTTGAGCACCTTTTTAAATATCTGTGTCAATTAGACAAATTAATATATTTCTTTTATTTTCGCCGAGTGTGGTGGCACACGCCTTTAATCCCATCACTTGAGAGGCAGAGGCAGGTGAATTTCTGAGTTCGAGGCTAGCCTGGTCTACAGAGTGAGTTCCAGGACAGCCAGGACTACACAGAGAAACCCTGTCTTGAAAAAGCAAAACAAAACAAAGCAAATAATTCTTTTATTTTCAATATTATGATATAATTTATAATTTCTCTACTTCCTTTCCTCCCTGTAAATTCTCCCATGTACTTTCTGTACTTACCACTCTTTTCTCATGACCTGTTTTCTTCATATTAATTGTTGCATTATATATATATACATACACCATACATATATATATACATATACATATATATATACATATACATATATACATATATATATATATATACACCTTGTCCTATTACCACATCTCTGACTTCAGCATGTACATGGAAATGTGGTCTCTAACTTTACATTAGGTATATTCCTATATATTAGGAACATATGTATCTATGTACCTAATATATAGGAATATATTTTAATAAAATATATTATATATATATTAATATATAGTAATATATATTCTTAATTATGACCTGTTCATTCTTTATAATGTTACCTGTATGTATATTTTCAGAGATAACTGTGGTGGTGTTGGATAACCAATAGGTGTTTCCTTCCCTGTGGTAGTATATTTCTTAAAACCTTTGCACTCATTAGTTGCCTATAGTTCTTTGTGTGAGGTCAGGCCTCCTGGTGTTTCCCACATCAGTTTTAGCTTGTTTTTGCTATTGATCTTGTTCTGTGTATGTTTAGACAGTAATGTTGGATGAGAGTTTTTGTCTGCATCTTCTAATTGAATTTCCCTTGACTTCCAATTCTGTATAATGATGTGAGTTCTACACAACACTTCTGAGAAGTTTAATAGATATTCCAAACTTCTCCATACTTCAAATGGAACTTCCTTTAGTTTTGAGAGCATAGTGTCCTGTTTTCCAATCTGGCTTCAAATTCACTGTGTAGCTAAGGATGATCTTCAACTCCTGATTCTCCTGCCTCTACCTCCTAAATGCTGCAATTATACAGATATATATCACTACATCCAGTTTATACTGTTCCTGGAATGGAACTGAGAGGTTTGAGCAAGCTAGGCACCAACCATTCTATCAACTGAGGTATGTCTTAATTTCCAAAATCTACTTTCTAATGTTACTGACAATATTTCTCCCCAATTTTTATTTTATATTATTTTTGAGGATCTACAACCTTTTTAGATCATGATGTATTCACTCAATATTTTCTCAGATCAAAAGTTCTTCCTCGAGCTTTTTCTGCTCTCTTGATCATGCCAGCACTTTCTCACAAATAATGTGTTAGTTCCCAGATCGTGTTCCCAATTGCATTAATTTTATTGGCCTGAATTGCTACATTTGTCTTCTCAACTGCCTGTATTTCTTCATTCATAAAGTCTATATGAAAAGAGCAATTGTGTGAGTTGTTTTCTGGGGCTGTGATGAAAAACCAAGTTTTATATTCATGAGGGAGATTCTATAAGTGTCAGAAGAGACATAGTAACAGCAGAGCAGGAAGGTAATAGACCACATATCCATCTACACACCAAAGTCAGAAATAACTGGGAATAGGACAAGGCTGTTACCTCTTAAAGCCCACCTCTTTGATGACCTTCCTAAAGCAATGCTCCAAACACTGAAGGGTCTGTAATCTCACCAAAAAGCATAATCAATTGTTCGAATACAAAGGTCTATGGGGACACCTTTCATTTAAACCAGCACAGCAGCCAAAATAATAGTTTGGGACCCTAACAAAGTCCAGCAATTGTGGTTCTCCTTGACCAATTTATGCAGTCCTTTTCCAGAAAACCAGATTTCAAACAAACTGCTATTCTGTGCGTGCATAAAAAGCAAGGTTTATCCTGCTGGGCATTTGTGTATTTGCTTTGAGAGTAACTGTATTAAATTCACATTTTCCTCCAAGAAATGTTATTTTCTCTATAAAAATTTCCCTATTGCTACTTCTCTCAGTTTTGTTATACCCCAGAATATTTCTACTTCTTTAAAGTAATTTAATGTCATCAATTGTATTGCACTTATTTCTCTCTACTTGAACATTTTTTTAATCTTGAAGCTGAGAATCTGCCTTGTTTTCACTACAGTGTGCCAATGACTAGAACAGGCACAATTTAGGAATTTATGGGTCAATAAATTTCTGACATTAGCCATATTTTCACAGACAGTCTCAAGTAAACATGATCAATCCATTTGATCTGTAACAAATGCAAATGGCAGATGTCTGTAAGATTATACAGCTTTGTACTCTTATGGATAAAGTTTTGGAGTGTTTCCTTTCATAAAATATATTACTTTTTCCATTTTAAAGAAAGATTTATTTATGTATGTGAATATACTGTAGCTGTCTTCAGACACAACAGGAAAGGGCATTGGATCTCATTACAGATGACTGTGAGCCATCATATTGTTTCTAGGATTTGAACTCATGACCTTTGGAAGAAAAGTCAATGCTCTTGATCTCTGAGTTATCTCTTCAGCACCCTCCCCCTCTTTTTTAATATGTACAGTAGTTTTTTAGCTTTATTTTCTTTATTTATTGTATATGAGTGCTCTGTCTTATTGTCTTCACACCAGAAGTGAGAAGCAAATCCTATTACAGATGGCTATGAGCCACCAAGTGGTTGCTGGGAATTGAACTCAGGACCTCTGGAAGAGCAGCCAATACTGTTAACCACTGGGCCATCTCTTCAGCCCCACTTTTTGGCATTTTTAATGTTCATATTATACCTTGACTATATCTAACCCTGGATCCTTCTGGACTCTAGCAAGTTTCCCAGGTCTCCTTTTCCTAGACAGTTTACCATAGAACACTTAGCAATTAATCATTTTTCTCTCCCTTTTTATGTGTTAATTTAAATTTTTCTTACATTTTTATTGAGCAAAAAGAATTAGCAAAATGAAATATGTGTTCAACATAAAGACCTTATAGCCTTAAACTGCCAGAGGAATAAAAGAGGCACAATAAGGGTTTTCTGCACTAAGGACTCTAGCAGTACAGAGTATAAGACCAGCAGTCAACAAATGGGGTCCCATATAACTAATAGTTTCTATACAACAAGGGAAAGTATGAGTGAATGAATAGGTAGTCTTGGTTGGGGAGAAAAAATTTGCCATGTATTCATCTGAGAAATCATTGTTTTCTAGAATATACAAGGACTTGAAATACAAACATTAAGAAACAAACAACCCAATTAAAATTAGGCTATAAATAAGGGTAGAGCTTCTTAAGAGAAAAAATGAAAATGGCTATTAATGACATGATCAAGATGTGAAACACAAACATGATCATTATAGAAACACAAACTGAAATACTTCATACAAGTCAGAATTGCCATCACAGAAATCCAAATGACAAAAAATGTTGACATAGATGCAGTGAAAGGGGAAAAGTTGTATTTCCAATACTGTTGGAATATAAAGTATTCAAAGAAAGGAAGGAAGAGGCAGATTAATAAAACTGAAGATGAAAGGGGAGCTATGACAATAGTGACCTGTGAGAGTCAGAAGTTCTAACAACGTGATAGTAATTTAGAAAATCTAAAAGAAGATGATGAGTTTATGAATATTTGTAACCTATTGAAACTAAACCCAGGTTAACGAAGTAATTAAATCAATAATAAGAAATGAAGTTGAAGTTGAAAGAACATTAAAAAAAATCTCTTGACTAAAACATTTCCAAGCCAAGATGGATTTATTAGACAAATGTACCAGTGTTCAGAGTTAGTGCCAGTGTTCTTCAAGCTGTTCTATATATCAGGAAATAAAGTTGCAGTACTAACAGTTTCTCAGAAGGATATTAACCTGATCCCAAACTATATAAAGTCATAACAAAAAAGTAATCTAGAAAATTCATTGAATTGAGTTTGTGCAGGGTAAGGAACAAAGATCTAATCTCACTTCTCTGTATGTTGAAATCTAGTTTTTCCAGGGCTAGTTTTTAAAAATGTCTTTTTCCCACTGTATAACATTTATATCTTTACCAAAAAGCACTTAGCTGTAGTTCAACACACTTATATCAAGATCCTCAATTTTGTTTCTCTGATCTATATATGTGTGTTGGTGACTCGTAACAATCTGATTTCAGTATAATGGTTCTGCAGTATACTCACATTGAAAGTAATGGATCTATTTACATTATTAATTTAATCTTACTTTAACTCTGGTGTTTTGCTTGCTTCTAGGAACTTGGCTTTTTGTTGTTGTTGTTGTTGCTGTTATTGTTAAGATTTTTTAGCTTCTCATTTCTGTCATCTAATGAAAAGGGAAAATGGGAAAGATGATAAGGGCACCTGTGTTGTGTCGAGTAAAGCACATCACAATTAATTTACATCCAGGCGCTGCTCCCTCTCTCTCTTCCCTCACTGAGACCATCCCACTTTCTCTGAGAGCATTGGCTCACTCTGGGGTATCTCCCCACCCTGGTGCACCAAGTCCCTGTAGAATTAGGCACATCCTCTCCAATGGAGGCCACACAAGACAACCCTGTTGGTGAATGGATGCGACAATTGGGCTACAGCTTTAGGGAAGAGCCTCCACTCTAGTTGTTGGGGGGATCTACATGGATACTGAGCTACATATTTGCTGTATATGTGTCAGGAGCCTTGTTCCAGCCTGTGTGTGGTCTTTGGTTGGTGGTTCAGTTTCTGAAAGCTCCCAGAAGTACAGGTTCGTTGATTCTGTTGGTCCTCCTCCTGTGAAGTTCCCACCCACTTCGGGGCCTTTAATAGTTCCATCAAATCTTCAGTAGGAGTCCCCCCGACTTCCATCCAATGTTTGGCTCTGGGTGTCTGTTTCAGTTAACTACTGAATATAAACTCTCAAAGGACAATTATGCTAGGCTCCTATCTGTAAGCATGGCAGAGATTCATTAATAAATGCCAGAAATTGATGCTTGCCCATGGGATGGGTTTCAAATTTGGCCAGTTATTGGTATGCCATTCTTTCTGTCTCTGATACTTTTCATGATTTAAGCTCAGAGGGGGGTGGACAGCAATTATTGGTTGGTCATTCTTTTTGTCTCTGCTTCTATGTCTGATTTTTTTTTCAGATTGCATTTTAGTTATAGCAATTATTTTTTTTCTTGTTTGCCTGTCTTATCACATTAATATACTGCTCACACTCTCCTACAAATTATTGGCTTCATTTACTCCTTGTTATAACAGGAAAATATGTTTTTGAATATACAGATATTTTCTCAAATGCAGTCTGCTGCATTAAAAAATTCTACTTGCATGTATGTTTTCATGGCTGTTCATTTGATACTGGACAACTAATTGTATGCTCTTCCTGGGGCCAGTCACCTCTCCAGCTCCCAGCTTTACTCAGTTGCTTGTAAATTTTTTGTACAGTGTTGAAGCCTCATGAGTTTTGACATGACTGTTGGTGTCCTTGCTCAGCTCTGCACTGGACTGAGTTCATGTTGGTGAGAGTTTTCCAGTATTGCTTCTGATGTTACTTAGAACAATGTCCCTCAACTTTTTATCTTAAAATCTTTATATAACCTACTTCTACAATGTTTCCTGAGCCTTGGTATAGGCAAGTTTTGTAGTGGATCTGGGCTCCATAACTCTACATTCTGATTGGCTGTTGTTTTCTATAATGGTCTTCACCTCTTGTAAAGAAAAGATTTCTTGATGAGGGATAAAGACTACACTTACCTGTGGGTATACAGACAGATGTTTATAGATTAATGTTGGGTGTGATGCTAGTTTAGTATATTAACTAATCAGTGCTAGTAAAATCATGGTAACTCGAGGAGAATCAATAACAGCCAATCGACTAAGTCAGAAGCTGTCATTGGAGTTGTCATTGGATATTTTATAACACAATTTTATACTTTATTACTATTCAAATGACAGTGCATTATTGATTAAATAGCTCCTCTTTCTGTCTTGAATTTCTGTGACATGATTTCAGGTAGTGTTTTTTTCCTTTTTATGAATGTTTATACAGATATTTACTTATTTAATTCAGTATATATTGTATATCATGTTTCAATTTTAACTCAGTTAATTCTTTAGCATTCATTTATTTTCTTCATAATTCTGTTGCCCCTTGCATACATCTAAAGTCTCCTTATCTAATCTGAACTAGGTGAAATCTGTCATTACATTAAATAATATTCATCTTTTCACCATTGGCTAACATGTGATATTTATCTGTCATTAATTTTTTTAACTCCAAAACCTTGAATTTTTCTGCAAGTATTCTGTAAACAAGAATAAGATATGAGTTTTGTTTTAGTGAAATGAATGCTATGTTGGAATTATAATTTTTGTTGTCTATGGTTAAGGAAACAAACTAATTACCTTGCATCATATACTAGTGGATTATAGACCCTAGATTGAAAGCCCATGTACACATTCATCATACTTCTAACATCTGCAATTGAAACCTCTTGACTGGTAAATAGTTATATCTTACATGGCCCAATTCCAAGACAGAGATTTGGTTAATTTTTCTTTAATCCTATTTATTTGGCTCTTGGATTTCAATATAAATCACCAAAACCAAAATGTCATCTAAAGTTCAAGTTGCTCTTGAGGACATTATTTTTATTCACACAAAATAATTTACATAAAAATATAAAATTTCAAGGGTATTATTCTATATATTTTATGTTTTAAACTGAAAGACTTTTCATGGCGTGGATACCCAAATGACAAATGGACAAGAAAATATTTCATGATGAGGGGTGAAGACTATATTTATCTATGGGTCTACAGACAGATGTTTAGAGATTATTGTTGTTTAAAAACTATACATGCATTCATAGTATGATAATAAGAATTGGAGAGTGATTCATGAATTTTATGAATAATCACCATGCCCTTAGATCCAGTTTTTAACATAAAAATATAACTATAAGTTCATAGAACTAGAAAAGTCTCAAAATATCAAAAATTTAGCTTTTTTTTTTTTTGGTAAATCGCGATATTCAGTTTCCTATGATATCACACAGATTAAGTGAAAATATTCACAGTTCTAGTCATTTGAAAGTTGTTAAATGTCTAGCTTTTCTAAACATGATGTGAACAAGAATAACAACAATAAACAAGCTAACATGTATAAAGAAAACTCATGAAGTCTTGACCTGACCAACAAAAACAAAAACAAAAAAACCAAAAAGCTTCAGACAACTAATGAATACTGAAATCAGGAAAAATAGTCTTACTTGGAGAAGAGCAGTTGCTTGCTCAGTTACATACAAGTAACACTACACAGACTGAGCAGGTTGTATGTATATATATGTCTAAATACATATATGTGGATGTATATAATAACAGTCAATGAGATAAGAGGCTATGTATTTGAAAGAAAACAAGGAAGGCTATATGGAACAGCTTGGAGAAAAAACAGCAAATGGGAAAATAATGGTGCAATTATAATCTCAAAGAATAGAACATATACTTCAAAAAGTCCCCAGATTCTGTTTAGTTAAGCTTAAGGGAATCATTATTCTATGTGGATTGTACTTATCTTTAACATTAAGGTCTCCACAACTGTTCCTTCTGCCTTTTCTTTAAATAGTAGTCTCTGCCACTACTAGGAGCTCTAAAACTACTTCTCAGGGTTTTCATGAGTCTTAAACAAGAATGTCTCTCCTACTAGGAACAAATTAATAATATGTAATTAAGTCTAGAATGAACTTTCAAGCAACCATCTATATTTAGAGAATTTCTTTGAAGGCCAGCTACCCACCTAGATTTGTCTTTCTCAGTAGTTAAAAATACTAGGAAAGAAAGGAATATCCTTTTTACATAATGTACATCCACTATTTATTCAAGGAAAGGCAAATGTATACCCCAAAGCTATGATTACAGCATGCAGATCTCTAAATAGAAGTATAAAGTCGTGTGCTGCCTTAGTTGTTGATCCTTCCCATTCCTGATATCACCCCTCCGTTCTCTCCTCTCTCTTATGCACATCATTTTATTTATCAACCCCTCTTTGCTTGACCCAGTTTGGCTCATTTTCCCATTCTTTGCTGTACACTACGATCCCACTCCTGGATTTTTGTGAGTGGTCTGTGAAGCTCCTTTCATCACAATCCTTCTTAAGCATATTGCAGTCCAGAGTATCACATATAATATTAGTTGCATTAATTGCTAAGATTGAGTATCTTCCAGACCCTCCAGCCAAATGATCCACATGTACATTTTAATTTTCTTGCATATATTTTCTAGACCTCTATTATGACCTTTTAATTTACTCCAACATTATCCAACTTATTGTTGCCTGATTTGATTTTTTTCTATTCTATTTTTATTTTCACACCTCGTACTCTTGTTTTACTAATTATTGCCAATAAGTGCATTTTAAAAATAATTAAACTATATATGGCCCTAGAAAATATACAACTTATATACAAAATAACTATAATCCTCAACTGAAGAAGCTAAAATCATGGTTTTATTCCTAGTTTAAACCATCTGACTTCAGGGACATCATTACAAGCAGAAACTGTGACTTAGGTCCAATTACATGCTGGGCTTTAGCTGGGTGCCTCCTGTTTCTTTTAAAATGAGTAGTCAAAATTAGAATTTAAATTGTCACCTCAAGGAAACACAGGATCCATTTGGTTTCTGCTAGTTAAGGAGTCATGGGAATTCATAGGGGCAGATTCTTGTCATTCACCCATTTCCCTTTGCTTGGACTACAAGGGTGATCTAAGTTCTTAAGAAACTGTTTTAATTACTTTTTCACTTTAATGCTGCACGTGTATAGAACGTATGATCAGAAGAGGCTTCTGTTCAATATACATGAATGCAACTCTGTTCACTCACATCATATTTAAATGCCAGGGTATAGAGAAAGTCGGAAAATGTAGGAGAAAATGAACATCCCTCAAAAGATGTAGTAGTAATAATGTAATAATTTTAAAACTCTAAGTTTCATTTTTTTAAAAAAGATAACCAGCAGTAACCTGCCACCTCTGGGAATGGGAGAACTGTCACATTTCCTTTGAAAAATACTCTTTTTTGAAGCACAGACCAAGTCAATTCAATTTTATTCTGAAGATTTGTTTCATACCAGTCAATAATAATTCAAACCTGTCTCCCAGAAGCACTGGGTGTGAAGAGCTAGAAGGTGCTGTCATCTGATTTTGTAACATCCTGGCATTTCTAAAAATTGAATGCATATGAAAGATGCAGAATGTTATTTAAAATCTGTGCTAAGGAAGTTTAAGAAAGAATTTACTGGGATAACACTCTCTTCTCCTCACCCCACCCCTGTGTGTGCCGTGTGTGTGTGTGTGTGTGTGTGTGTGTTTCTCTTTTTGAGGCATTTATTTTGAGTATGGGCACCTCTCTTAATCATTATCATGCACATGAAGAAGTGGAGGATTGCAAAAGAAATTCGGGTTTTCCTAAAAGAAAAATACAGAGTTAAATCCTATATGAAACAATTTCATTGTCTACCATTACACTATAGAAATGACATATTTCAAAACTTGAAATAAATCGTTTAAAATCTCCCCAAAATTTTCTAAAATTAATTCAATTAATTTTAATGTATAATTAACTAGCAAAGAAGCCCAACCTCAGCAGGCACATTGGAATTCACAGTAAATAATCATTTTGTTCACTGTCTGGCTGCTCCAGGTGAACTAACAAAAATCCATTACAAAATATAGAATTAAAGGAACTTTAATGTACTCATTGCAAACATTTATAATCCCACTAATTATAATCAAATTTATTAAAATGATAATTTAAGGAAAATTAATATTTTCTTGGCAAAGAATACACCTATATCTTTGTTACCTCAAGGAGATATAGTTAGAATAATATGTGATTCATAATTAGAAGCAAATATAAAAATTATAAAAATACTGTAATTTTTAACATTGTCAACTTGACAGGATTTAGATTCCCCTAGGAATCAAGTTTCTAGATAGTCATACAAAGAATTATCCACATCATAATAATCTCTAACAAGAACCAAGAGGGATTATCTAGATTAAGTTAATGAAGTTGGGAAGCCTCACTCTATTTCATGACCCTGTGTCCTTGACTAGATAAAATGGAGAAGTAAACTGAGCACGGACTTTCATCATGCTCTACTTGCTGACCACAGATACTGTCGACCAGCTATTTCAAGTACCTCCCATTATCAGTTCCCAAGTATAATGAACTGTAAGACAAACTGTCAACCAAAACATGCCCATCCTTTCAGAAGCTGCTTTCACCAATGTTTTGTGCCATAACAACAGGAAATGTACTAAGGAAAACGACACTGAGAAATGGGTCTTACTATGATAACTGACCACATGGTTCTTTTGTCTTTTAAACTACTTCATGGAAGGAATGTGGAGGCATTTGGAAACTTGCAAGTAAAATCATGTGTTTGGATGCTATGTTGGTAAGAAATAGAGAAGAGACAAACAGTTAATACAGTAAACTTAACAAGATCTAGAATCACCTAAGGGACAGAGCTTAGGAATACCATGAGGGCATCTCTGGAATAAATGTGATGGAAATAATCCCCCATACACACACACACACACACACACACACACACACACACACAGAGACAGGGGTGAGGTGAATAGGATGTAGTTTATCCCAGGATGTTCTTTCCTAAGCTTCCTTTACACAGGTTTTAAATAATATTCTGCATCTTTTTAGTGCATTCAATATTTAGAAATGCTGGGGTATTACAAAATCAGATGACTGCACCTTCTATAATGATACAAATTGAGCTTAATATGTCATTCTTGTAGGATTTGGGAAGACACAATAGAAACACAGGCAGTAGACATCCAGGTTTGGACATGTCTGAATAAAGAAAGGACAGTTTGTGGAAGTAGGGTGTGAAATCTGGCTATATTCTACCTACATCTTGAGAAGGTAAGTATAGCTAAATTTAAAAGTAATGGAATAATTTGTTTGGCAGAATAAATCCCAAGGAAGAATAGTGTTTAGTCTGTAGCTACTTCTCTTGGTGCTCTTTATCCAGATATTCAGTAGGAGACAAAGAAAAATGAGGATTTTTGTGAGTTAAAATGTATGCAAGCTTAAAATTTTGAACAGAGTGCAGATATAAAACATTTGGAGTTCTTCAAGAGAAATCCTATATTCTTCACTGAAACAATAAAAAAGTTGCATTGAAATCAAGATTCTGCTTATCAAAGTCTCCAAGACATAGACATAAATTTATGCAAAAGGAGAAATCTGACATGAGAATGCCACAAATGGTATTCCGTGCTTAAAAACAGCTACCTGGGGCAGTAACTATGCAACTTCTGCTACCAGGGATTTCAAGCAGTGCTACATATGTATTGTAAGGTTGCCAGGCTTCATGCCATGTTGGCAGAACTTGGCATATTTTTTCCTCATGGTACTGGTTAGTAATCATAAAAAAAATAAGAAATTAAGAGAATTGTGTATTCATTCTCTTCTAACTCAGAGAGCCACTGAAGCCAGACAATGTGTAGCCAACCTGGAGTCCCTGCAGGAATGCCCTGTGATGCTATGACACTGTGAAGATGAAACCTAAGTTAAAAGGGAGACACTGATACTATTAGACATCATGTCAGATTTGCCAGGCTGAAGGTACATCAGTGAAGGAAAGCTACAGACATGGAGTGGAACCAGCCAAATAAGTGATGTGAGCTACAAGTATCAGAGTACAGATGGCTAGGCAACAGAAGCATTACAGAGTCCAGACTACCCATTAGAGGCCTGAGTTGCTCCACATAAACCTATATGAACTGGAATTTTCCCTGTTGGGATTTTGTCCAGCTTTGAATCCAACATTCTTAATATCTACACCAAGAGATCCCGTTAAGAATAATAACGATTCCAGCTACTGCAGTGCTGTGTATCAGGCTTAGGAGGTCTGTGGTGGGATTTTTGAGGTCACTTATATATACTATCTTATCATCTGCAAATAGTGAAATTTTGAGGTCTTCCTTTCCAATTTGTATCCCCTTGATCTCCTTTTGTTCTCTAATTGCTCTGCCTAGCATTTCAAGTACTATATTGAATAGGTAGGGACAGAGTGAGCCTTGTGTAGCCTCTGATTTTAGTGGGATTGCTTCAAGTTTTTCTCTATTTAGTTTGATGTTGGCTACTGGTTTGCTGTATATTGCTTTTATCATGTTTAGGTATGGGCCTTGAATTCCTGATCTTTCCAAGACTTTTATCATGAAGGGGTGTTGGATTTTGTCAAATGCTTTCTCAGCATCTAACAAAATTATCATGTGTTTTTTGTGTTTGAGTTTGTTTATATAGTGGATTACGTTGATGTGTTTCTGTATATTAAACCATCCCTGCATCCCTGGGATGAAGCCTACTTGGTCATGATGGATGATCGTTTTGATGCGTTCTTGGATTCAGTTTGTGAGAATTTTATTGAGTATTTTTTCATCGATATTCGTAAAGGAAACTGGTCTGAAGTTTTCTTTCTTTGTTGGATCTTTGTGTGGTTTAGGTATCAGAGTAATTGTGGCTTCATAGAATGAATTGGGTAGAGAACCTTCTGTTTCTATTTTGTGGAATAGTATGAGGAGTATTGGAACTAGTTCTTCTTTGAAGTTCTGATAGAACTCTGCACTAAACCCATCAGGTCTTGGTCTTTTTTGGTTGGGAGACTATTACTGACTATTTCTACTTCTTTAGAGAATATGGGAGTGTTTAGATCATTAATCTGATCCTGACTTAACTTCTATACCTGGTATCTGTCTAGAAAATGTATCCATTTCATTCAGGTTTTCCAGTTGTTTTGAGTATACTCTTTTGTAGTAGAAACTGATGGGGTTTGGGATTTCCTCAGATTCTGTTGTTATGTCTCCCTTTTCAATTCTGATTTTGTTAATTAGGATACTGTCCCTGAGCATAGACTGAAGGCATGACAATCCTGAAACTGCCCCACCTGGGGTCCATCCCATAATCAACCACCAAACCCAGACAATATTACAGATGCCAAGAGCTTGCTGACAGGAGACAGATATAGCTGTCTCCTGAGAGGCTCTGCCAGTGCCTGACAAATACAGAAGTGAATGCTCATAGTCATTCACTAGATGGAACACAGTGTCCCCAATGGAGGAGCTAGAGAAAGTACCCAAGGAGCTGAAGGAGTTTGCAGCCCCATAGGAGGAACAACAATATGAACTAACCAGAACACCCAGAGCTCCCTGAGACTAAACCACCAATCAAAGAAAACGCACAGAGAGACTCATGGCTTTAGCTGCATATGTAGCTGACGATGACCTAGTTGGTCATCAATGGGAGGAGAGGCCCTTGGTCCTATGAAGGTTTTATGCCTCAATATAGGGGAATGCCTGGGCCAGGAAGCAGGAGTGGGTGGGCTGGGGAGCTGGGGGAGGAGAGGGAAGGATAGGGAATTTTCAGAGGGGAACTAGGAAAGGGGATAACATTTGAAATGTAAATAAAGAAAATATCTAATTTTTAAAAATTAAAAAAAGAATAATAATGTTTATTTTGTACCATTGTATTGTATTTTGTGACTCATTTGTTTTGTTATTCTTGTTTGTTTGTTTTGTTTTGTCTTATTTTTTTCATATAACAGGACCTGACAGTTTAAGAATTTCAGTGCATCTCAAATTTTTAAAATCCTAATAGAATTATTAAATATTATTGGGATTTGGGAACTTAGACTGATTTTTTTTCAATTATAAGATAATCATGAGCCTACAGAGACTAGAGAAAACCTATAGTTTTAAATCATGTGCTTGTGTGTAGTGTTGCCAAAAAATTGAGTAGAGTCATTTAATATAGTCAACCTGACAACATCTAGAATCACCTAAGCAACAAATTTCTAGGAATGTTTAGAGGGGTCCTCCAGATTAAATGAGATGGGAATACCCACCTCAACTGTGAATAGCACCATCTCATGAGATAATGTGCTCAACTGAATAAAAGTAAATGATTAAGTGGGTACCCTAAGAGTGCAGAAGTGGCATGCATACCTTAACAGTACCCAACAGTACACAACAGCCAGATTAATGACCCACTGAACAACTGGTACTGGGAACAGTCAACTACCTAGAACTAGTGAAGTCTTGGATCCTGGAGAATCCATGACCTACAAACCACTACATTACTAAACTAGCATAATCCGTAGCTATAGTTTAAGTATTTGTCTTTATACCCACTAGCCTGGTCATGGCAAAGATAGAATGACACTGTCCCTACACCTGTAACAGAGCCAACATGGACTAAGTCGGCATGGCATGAGCCTCTGAGAACGTTGATGGTTGCTGCAGATGTAAGGCTTGTTTGTATAATAATGTACATAACTTCATTCAAGGAATGTCCTCTCTGCCAAGGTTAATATTCCATGATAAAAAGAGACAGCACAAGTCTAAGAGGTGAGGGTATGTTCAATATCTCAGCAAACTGGTAGAATGCTGTGACCTTCAGGTAGCCCTTAAGGCTGTGGGAAAAAGAACGCTGAAAACATGAGTTTAAAAATATATAATTTTTCAACTATGCAAAATATAAGGAAGCAACATGAGTTGTCTAAGGAGCGAGGAGCGCCACATATCAAAACCAACAGAAATAGCTGCACTATGAGCCAGCTTCTCAGAGTGATACTAAGAAAGGAGATAGAGAGGTTTTAGCAGTGATGACCTCAGGGCTTGGTCCCACCTAGCTAAGGTTACAAAGGCAGGCAGATCTCTGAATTCTTTTGCAATATTAAAAAAAAACACACACACAAAACAAACAAACAACAAAAAAAATGAAAAGACAAAAAAACAAAAATGGACTTGCTGTCCTTTTCTTAAGAGTCAAGAGGTTAAGGTCACATGGATGAGATGGTCAAGAGGGAACCTAGAGAAAATGACTGAACTGATGTGTAAATAAAAAGCTGGGCTTTTTGTCTGTCTGAGATGAGCTAGCCAAGAGCAATAGCACTTCTATTTTTAAAAAAATTTCTAGTGAGAGATGAGCTGTCTAGAGATCTCTGAAGAGCCAACACAGATCTTCAAGAATTTTGTTTCTAGCAGGATTTCTGATTTTGGACAGAAAATCCATGAAGAGCAAATACAGCTCTTTTACAATTTTTTTCATAACTCTTTCAGAATTTTTTCTAACAGGATTTCTGAGCTTGGTTGGAAATCCTAATAATTTCTTAGAGAGCTGGAGCAGACTACAGAGCCAAGAGCTATCCACAGAGAGCTCACTAGGAGCCATCTCAAGAACATAGACCATCATCTTCTGACCACAGAAGATTTGACTTCAAGTTGTTTTTCTATCCATTCCCAGACATCCCTTCTCTCAGGACCCCCAACCAAGCCAAGGCTGGTTCTAGGTAGGAGGTGTTGACTGAAAAGAGCATTTTTGGACCCTAAGACACAATTAAGAATATCAAAATAAAATATGGTAGTTATCTCAAACCCTGTTATTACTACCTGGAGGAAGTTACCCTCTCATCTGAGTCATAAACCTTGGCATTGGCAGGCATCTTCCAGGACAGAAAAGAGGTTTATACTGACTTTGTGGCCTGTGTATGCTGACACAAAAATAGTTCCTAGTGAAGAAATAGCAGCTATATTATTGAGACAATTAGCTTTAGAGGCCTGCTTCGGCCTGTAAGGTGTTCTGGAAATATTTTATCTGTCTCTATGTTGACTTTACACCTTTGCTGCTGCAAGGGCCTGCAGTGGCAGTAGCTTTCCAGGCACTTCCCTCATTCCAATAGGAGGGAGCTAAGGTCCCTCCAGCAGAGAGCGACCAGGCACCTCTGCCTCTTCCTGTACTACTCTCCAGGATTTGCAGAGGGTGACTCCTCTCCTACTGTCACCAGTCAAAGCTATGGTGACACAAGGCCAAGGGGAAGCACGTTCAGGGAAACTGGAGCTGCAAGCACAGACAAGCAAGGGCTGGAGCAAGCAGCTGGTAGAGAAGAGCAAGCCCATCCTTCTCCCCTGATGGGAGGCTGACGATATTTGAGCAGCAAGGACCTGCTAAGCAGAGAATCGGGGGGTGGAATCTTGCTGCTGACAGCCTGGAACAACACAGCACCTAAACTTTAGTGAGCACCCAAAACTTTAAAATGTTTATGCTTCTTTTTATAAAAATGGTTTAAGTGCTTCTTCTTCCTTCAAAATAGTACCACCTAGAACAATGTTCCTACTATTTAACCCAAGATTGGTAATTTATTTCAATTCATTTAAAAATTCTTTTAAGGTTCAAAAATTCGTTTTGATTCTACCTTTCACAAGTCAAACCAGCTACATTAATAACTTTTCTTTGATCCTTGATTGATAAAATAATGTTACCTACTTAAGCCAATTATTTTTCCACAGATAAGCTGCTATTGCCTATCTCAGATACATAATGAACATGGTAACTTCTTCTCAGCTATCTAAATCAGATGAAATAAATGATTTTCAACTTTTCCTTCTGGTTTCCTTAATGTAACACCAGTGACTTGCCACTTAAAGAACTAAGATTCCCTTAACACCTTTGTCTCTTTTCTCTGTCTATAACAACAGACTTCCAATGTGCTGCCAATCATACTGTTGCAGGTATACCATGCTCTTTGCCTCTTCTCTCTCCAACCCTGTAGTGACTGTTCCACAGGTCTGTTGCTCCAAGGAATGAAATTGTTATCAGTCATAAAAGGAACTCCAATTCTCCTGATGGAGCAGAGGAGGTTCTAGAAGTTCTTTCTTTTTTTTTTATTGGATATTTCATGTATTTACATTTCAAATGTTATCCCCTTTTCCTGGTTCCCCTCTGAGACCCCCTATCACATCCCCTGTCCCCCTGCTTCTATTAGGGTGTTCCCTTTCCCACCCACCTACTCCCACCTCACCACCCTGGCATTCCCCTACACTGGAGAATCAAGTCTTCACTGGACCAAGGGCCTCTCCTCCTATTGATGCCAGACAATGCCATGGGTCTCTCCATGTGTACACTTGGTTGGTGGTTTAGTCCCCTGGAGCTCAGGGTGGGGAGTGGGGGAGATACTGTTCTTCCTATGGGGTTGGAAACCCCTTCAGCTCCTTCCAGTCCTTTCTCTAACTCCTCCATTGGGGGGCTTTTGCTCAGTCCAATGGTTGGTTAGCTGAGAGCATCCACCTCTTTATTTGTGAGGCTCTGGCAGATCCTCTCAGGAGACAGTTATATCAGGCTCCTGTCAGCAAGCACTTCTTGGCATTCACAATAGTGTCTGGGTTTGGTGTGTGTATATGGATGGACCCTTATGTGGGACAGTCTCTGGATGGTCTTTCCTTCAGTCTCTGCTCCACACTTTTTCATTGTTTCCTTTAGAGAGGAGCCATTCTGGGTTAAAATTTTGAAGATGAGTGGGTGGCCCCATTCCCCAACCAGAGTTCTTGCCTAATATCTGGATATCATCTCTACAGGTTCTCTCTCCCTTTTGTTGGACATTTTAGCTAATCTCAGTCCTTTTGGATCTTAATTGTCTGCAGCTGCCTGACCAATAGAGACTCACCCTGTGACAGCATCTAAAGAGACAACCAGTGTCTGTATACTCTGACATGGGTTTCACACATGATGCAGCAACATTTTTCTCAGGGGAGATTGCCCTTCTTAGCCAGATTTGTTTATAGAGGCTTTGCAAAGGGCCACATTAACTCTCAAGAGATCCAAAAGATTTGTTGCAGCCTTGATATTGGGGATCAGAGCCTTAATAGGTGTGATTACTAATTTTGCCTTATTCACTACATCTTTAAGGAAAGAGATGCACACAGCATAACATATAATTAAATTATCCAAAATATTGTCAATAGCATTTATGATCCAGGAGACTATTGACAGGGGACTTCAGGATAGATTTAATACCTTAGAGTGAAAGAGTAGTAAACTCAGTGCTCCAAGGTATGCTAGTCATAAAACAGATAGCGACATTCCTTCCTCCACCCACCTGCTTCCTGGGTTCAAAGAGTGTTCATTCAAAGAAAGTCACCCTGACCCACCCTGACCATTGCTGGAACCCACTATGCAAAGGTGCTATTGCTAGGGGCTCTTAGATTGTTAGGGGCTCTTAGAAACTGTCTTGAGACACCTGGCACTTGTGACTTTGTACTTCCTTGTGACTCTTAACTGGCATTTTTGGTATTTTCCAACAACGCCCTTCCCACCTCCTTGAGTTGTGGTTTTTTCCTTTAAATACCCCCTTACTCAGCTACTCGGGACGCCACGGTCCTCTACCCCTGCGTGGTGTATGACCATGGCCCCGAGAGCGCTCTTGAATAAAAATCCTCTTGCAATTTGCAGCAAGACCCGTTTCTTGTGGGTGAATTTGGGGTGTCGCCTCTCCTGAGTCAGAAGGTGGGAGAGTCCTCACGTTGTGGGTCTTTCAAGAGGAAGTAGTTCTATTTATAGGAAATAATTTTAAGATAAGGCTCTCAGTGCGATGCCCTTCACTGTTTTACTGGGCTTGTGTAACCCCCTTGGAATATAATATCTCTGAGAACATGACTGGTCTAAATTTCAGTCCCAATTAAACTTTCTTTGGAACAATTCTAATTTGGCTTTGTATGCAGATTCACTACATGCTACATCCACTCCAGTAGTGACTGGCATTACAGGTTTGGAAACCTGGAAGTAGTCCCGAGGAGAAGAGTTTCAAGGAAACTCAGCCTCCTGGAACCTTGGCATTCCCATAGCTAGAATGCCCCAGATTTGTCCCTGAAATATCGTGGAGGGTCTTGCATGCTTTTTTTACAGTATTTTACTGGATAAGAGTTAGTAATCTCAGGGCAAGCTTAGCAAAGTATACTTAGAATTTTCATTACAGCCAGGTATAGCAGACTACATTGCATATTGGTGAATTCTTCTGACAAATGGAGATTCCCTACAGATACTTAAAAGAACAGCCAAGTTACACTCACATGCAAGAATTTACCAAGGCCTAGGAAATAGGAGGGTTGTGGTATTGCATTATTCATGAGAAGTTTTGCTAGAGCAGAACCCCCTGGTGCTAGCTCTCTCAAGGCCCAAAGAAACAGCATAATCAGGTATTTACTAAGAACCCCTGGTGGTGGGTTTAACAATAGACTAGCATTACACCTGGCTCCATTCTAAGTGGTAAATGTGGCCTGGTCCCCGCCATCTTTTGATGTATGTATTCCTTTTGTTTTGTGTCACTGTAACTTGGCAGATGTGTCCACCTGGCTTTTCTTGTTTTTTCTTCTGTATAAAAAATGTCCAGTTTTCTTTTGGTCACTACATTCAGATTCAACACACTCTCTCGTGGCATGTCTGTTTGTCATCCCATTCCCTCTGACTCTATGCCCACTGTCAGAGACCCTGATTCACATGGATTGAGGAGGGCCCACTGAGCCCGGTCCATGGCAACTACATAATAAGACTGCGGATTTTAGAACTATAAAATGGGAGCCACTTCTATTGAGAAAGGTTTGGCAGCTTTTGCCTTTGGTAATAACTTCATTCTTTGCCTTACCTAAAAACACACATGCTTCAGGTTATTTAAAAAATATTTAAAGTTTTAAGATGCATAGAAAACTGAGTTTGATAAAAATAAGGTAGCTTGAAATGAAAAGAATATATTTGAAAATATATACTATACCTTGATAGATTATAATAAATCAATATTATATTTATATTTATCATCTAATACTTATAGGTGCTAAGTACACCCCTGAAATCCCTAACTTTACCCCAAAAGTACTTAGTATTCTATATTTAAATATTCAAATTTTATAAAATGTACCTCAAGATTACACACACTAAAAATTCTACAGTTAACCTGCTATCATTTGTATCTTAAATCATTAGAGGATATATTGAGAACAAAGACTGTATTATGTGATATGTATTCAAATGACACTTATAAACCAGAATGTATAATGAAAATGCACCTACTAAAAAGCTACAAATGAAAGATATTTTGTGTTGCACATTATTATAATATTGTAAGCACAACTACAACAAGGATATCATCTCCAAAACAAGAAAGTATGTGTTCTAGATAGACATTATTAGTTATTTTTACTTTAAGAGAAAGAGTAGAGTGGGTGAATATTTTATAGGGTGGATATTAATAAATATACAGTACCCTCCTGCATTCCTGAATTGCTTTTAAATGTAATTTGCTTAAGGACAAACAGACTTTCATTTATTTCAACATTTTGCTCCCACTCTTGGTTCATTATCTTAGACTTCAGAAAACAAACACCAATGCAATGTGCAAGATTCAGCCACACCACATGCCACTTCAAAAACCCTTGAATAGGAGCAAAACCTATTTTTACTATGCTAAATTCACTAGTTAAAATAAAACCCTACTCTATATCTCATGTAAAGTCTAACTATATTTTTAAAGATTTAGTGTGTGTCTGTGTGTGTCTGTGCATGTGTCTCTGTGTCTGTCTGACTGTCTGACAGTGTGAGTATTTACAGACCATGTGTTGAACAGCCCCCAAGGCCAGAAAAGTATTTCTAGAGCCTGCAGCTGGAGCTACAGACAGTTATCAGTTGTTCTAACTGGATGTAGAAATGAAACTGAGTTCACTGCAGGAAGAGTAGATACTCATTCTCTGAACTGCCTCTCCAGCTTCTTAATTAAGTTCGGATGGTGCTTAGTGACAGAATAATTATTTTAACTAGTGGAAGTATCCACTTTTTCTATTTTTACATATTTATTTATCTCTTAACTTTTGGACAAGGTCTCACTGTAGCTTAAAATTGACTTTAATTTGCCTTCCTTATACCTTTGCCTCCATATTACTAAGTACTATGTACTAGTACTAGTACAATGTAATAGGTACTAGATACTAGGTATTGTATATAGGATTACAGGTATCTAGTTCCATACCAACTAAAACCATTTTTATTATTTTAACTCTTGTCATTAAAAATATGGAAAAAGATTAATAGTCCCCCTGCAAATATAACAATAATAAGACAAAAAAATAATTGTTCAGCAAAAAGTTTACCAAAATATTTAATATAGTCAAAAAATATTAATGAATGCTGAATTCTCTAAAGAATTGTGGTTTTTGGTTTTTGTTTTGTTTTGTTTTGTTTTTTCTAAAAGTGGCTGTCATTACATGTAAAAAGGTAATGATTTTTTTTTTCCAATTTAGGAACAAAGTAAGATGAAGCTAACCTACAATAGGTTAAATCATGAGGTTGGTTTGCCATAAGAAAAATTCTAAACCCTAGTCCTTGGAAAAACAATGTGATACGCTTTGTCAGTGACACTATGGTGTTCACTGGTTAAATTATTTTGGAATTCTCACATAGGCGACAAAATGGTGCCTACTTGGCAACTGCTTTAAAGACAGTCCACTATAAGGGTATCTGGACATTAATAAAAAGTGATATCAAAAAAGGACAAAGCTAAAATCTCAATGATAAATTTAAAATTTCCAGTGACTACATGAGATACTCACTTTTCTCCAGAGGCTTATAGGTGAAGGCACTAGACTTTATAAGTACTATCAGTTTGTCCTAAATCAAGGTCATGAGCATTTCAGAAGTAGATGCACAAAAATGGACAGACTGTATTCTTAAAAATCTGTGAGCTGGGGCCATGGGCATAATTTACATATCAATAATAGCATTCTTTCACAGACTAGGCAAAAGCATTTTCAAGGAGACTGGATCCATGTATTGCACAATTTGGCAGTAAAACCAATCCAGTAAGGATGCTTTCTAGTATCTAATATTTTCATTACAACTTGATCATTTGGTAAATATAAATGGAAGTACAGCAGTGAATGACCCGGCTAATGACATGTTAAATAAATAAATAAATAAATAAATAAAATCAGAAAGAAGCAGGTTATTTGAACACAAATCGCAATTACAATAGGATAAAACAACATAGTACTGTACTATGAAACTATGATTTGACTTTTTAAAAAGGGAGAAAAAAGATTATATAATAATCAGAGAAAATGTATCCTATGATCATAATAATAATAAAAGCAAAAGTGTATGTAGAATTTCAACCCTTCTCCAATAAAAGATTAGTGTTGCAGATTTACCATAGTTTACTAAAACTATATAATATTACTATTTTTAATATTTTTTTCATTTTTACTTTGAGAGTGTTTCACTAACTGAATCAATCATAGTGTGAACTAAACTATATAGCCAAGGTAGATCTTGAACTTGTTATCCTTTGCCTTGGACTCCGAAATATCTTAGCTTTAATAGGATTTTAAAAAATGGTGGTTGAAAATATTAGGTAGCAAAGTCTAGAATTACGTAAGTTAACCCAAATAGCAAAATATGGTATATAGTAGTATAACATGCTTTTAAAATCATAACTATAATCTATTTTTCACCAAAAAGGGGGTTTATATTATTTGTATATTTTACAAATAAAATGTTAGGAAGGAGAGAAATCTTTGATACATTGTCAGGTATTATGGTTCATGATGTATCTTATATCTTAAAATACATATTACAGTGATGTTTGGAGGAAGGAATTAGCATCTGTAGTTGATAAAGCTCAAACTGACCCATTGCCTGAGTTTGCAAGTAAGAAAAGTAAGCCCCATTCCAGTTCTAGTTCATTCTATGTTTAATATGGCACCAATCATTTTCCATAAGTGAGTATATTTGTCTTTAGCTGGGGTTTGATTACCAGATGAGCATTCCATTCATTACTACTGAATATTCTTTCACGGAGAAAGATTGTAAGACAATGTTGCTTTCCAATTCAAACTTCTATCATGTCATGGGTTGATTATCATAATGAAGTCCTAAGTTATCTTTCAATCTCTAATCTTGGCTCCTCTTCCTGAAACTGTTTTAAAGAGTAGTAATGGTGTAACTGAGGTTCTAAATGAGATTTATAGAGAAACCACTCAATGGTTCTTCTTAGGACACTGCAGATTCTTCCAACCATAGTCATCCGTATTCAATTTACTTTTTAATTTTTGATAACATTTTTGTTCCCTAATAGAAAATGTTAAATATTGTATGATATTGTGGATAAAATGTGTAGGTCTCAAATTTTTAAATGACAAGAAACAATTCAATTTAATCTATTAGTTTAAATGTATGAGATCTAGTACTAATTATTTAATGTAAGCTGACAATTTTCCTTGTGTTTAGCATATTAGACACCATATCTCATAGTTTATCCATCTAATATCCAAATCTTAATTAATCCAATTGTCCATACTTCATATACTTATATTTCATAATGACCCCCTTTATGGAAAGGTGTTAGGTAAATAAATTAGTGGACACATAGCTGTGATAAGTGGTAAATATATATATATATACCTTCAGTTTGTTGTTTAAATTTTCATCGCATCTAATATGTGGGAACAGGAATGTATATAACTCTATAACAGGGAATGACCACACAATTTCTTTTCAAATACGTACCAGGTATAAAACAATGAAGATATGGTATGCAATGCTGTAAGCCCCCAAACAATAATGAGTGATTATGTCTTTGTGAAACCATATATGTACTCTCCCATCCTCTTTTGGCGTATTTTTCTTATGTGTTTGGCTATTTTCTGGAGTAATAGAGATGTTAAATTAAAACTGAGTGTCTCATTTTATTGTTTTCCAAAATGGACTCACTATTTAAGTAACTGTAGGTATACCACACACATGCTAGTGAATGCTCTGGATTCCAAGTCTTCTCTTCTTCCATGGCATAGTAGTAACTATATACATCTTTCTAAGAATCAAGGTCAAGTTTCTGTTCAGTAAAGAATAAATCCTTTGCCTTTTGTTCCATCAGCTTCATTTCCTTTAATATTGACATTCAAGTTCCTTACAAGGCAGGGTATTTATTATTTCCTGAGTGTATGTAATAAATTTGTATCTAGGATGATTTCTCTCTGCACATAAAGCAAAGTCAAAGTGTTCTGTCTGCAAATAACATCATTGAAAGGATAAGAAGCATTTTTGAGAGTTACGCTGTTTAATGGGATTACAGAAAACAACAGATAGAAACCACAGTGTATCATATCATACTGGCCTTCAAGCCTGAGCATATACGTTCACTGTGATTAAGGTATAGAAAAATTCTTAATGAGAATACAGTTATGAGCAAAGGAAACATGTTATCAGGTAACAGATGTCTGTGGTACGAGGAACACTTATTATTGATTTCTAAGTATAGTATTTTAATTTCAAGATCAATGACTCTTCTGGTTAAACAATTACTTGCTTTATAAAGTTATACCAATTTTACTAGGACAAAATAGATGCATTTTATATATGCAATGAGATTTTTTCCTGAATAAGACAAAGATTTTATGGAGATTTATTCTTAAGGGGAAATATGAAAAAATAAATTTAAAATACAGTATATCAAACTTTGAGGTAAATTTAATGGGAAATGAGATAGTAGTACTTAATGGGAAAATTATATCATTAAATGATAACTTAGGAAGTATAAATACCCTAATCTCTTATCTCAAAAAGGTAGACAATGGTATACCAATCAAATCAAATACAAAGTATAAATACTAAGCCTAAGAGCAGAAGTGAATGAAATAATGAAAAGCCTGGGCAAGTAAACTGGCCTAACTGGGAAAGCCAAACCACAGTGTGTCTGCTGACCTGGGCTCAATCTCTAGGTCACACATGGTGAAAAAAAGGAACAATATTTCTGTAAGTAGTTCTCTGATTTCCAAACATATGTTATAAACATCTTTCCCAATTTAATAAAAAATAGTAAATACATTCAATAAAAAAATTAAAGCAAATACAGCAGATTCCTGCCTCTCTAAAATTATCAATAAAATTGTCAAAAACTATTGTATGATGAGGAGGAAAATGAAGGCAGAGGAAAAAAACAGAAAATACTACCACCAAAGCTTCCAGAGTAGAGTAAATAAGCATGTGTGGTATGAAATTATTGAGGGAAGAAATTAGCTATGAAAATGGTTATACATGGATAAGAATAGTTAAGAGAGAATTAACAAAAATAATAATGCATAAACATTTTATAAAAATCTATATTTTTATAAATTAGAAAATAGAATGATTTTAAAGATTCTAAATGAAAATATCTTGAATGGTTGGGTCATATTGCTCCAAGAAGCCATACAGTTTTTTATTAGAATGCTCATTATTCTATGACAATTTTCACACACAATTTCACACATGTATGTTATGAGTCTTGATTATACCCTTTTCCACTACTTCCTTCTCATTATCCCAAACAATTCTCAATATGTTTCCCTCTCACATTTGTGTTCTTTTCATTTGTTTAAATATTATTACCATGAGTGGAAAGTATAAGTTACTGGACAGTGTTGACACTGTCCAAAAACAGTTCAAGCAATATGAACTAATCAGTACCCCCTGAGCTCCTGTCTCTAGCTGCATATTCAGCAGAGGATGGCCTACTCGGCTATCATTGGGAGAAGAGGCCCTAGGAAGCAGGAATGGGTGGGCTAGGGAGCAGGGCAGGGGGAGGGTATAGGGGACTTTTGGGATAGCATTTGAATTGTAAATGAAGAAAATATCTGATAAAAATTGTTTAAAAACCCAGTTCAGATTATTGCCCTTGATAACTCAAAAGAATAAGACTATAAGACCATATTTCAAAAGATATTGATATTGATATGGACATAGGAAACAAAAACAAACAAACAAACAAAAAAAAAACCAAAATCAAACTGGAACTCAGTTTGGAGCTTACTCCTTGCTAGCTAGTGTTTATAGTTCCAGAAGGGACTATATAGGGGAAGTAGTAATTGGCACATATCAATTGATTATTTCACCTAGTTGTGGGTCCTGAATTCTGTATTAAGAACTGCTCTGCAGTACGTTAGGGCTGGAGCAATAGGATCATGCATGTTTTAAAGATACTTAACTACTTTCTGATGAGATTTAAGGCTTGCTTTCAAAAGTAGATATAAATGCCTTTCACAAAGCTCAAAGCTGGGAAAATCACAGGCCTTAGGTGGGAAGCCACAATCAAGCTGCCTTCTAAGTATTTATACTTATGTCCATAGACTAGTGTACTTTCAGACCCAAAGCTATCTGCACATGTGTTTGTGTGTGTGCACACAGACACATAGACACAGACAGAGAGACAGACAACAGACAGACAGAAAGACACACACACACACACACACACACACACACACACACACACACACCCCACATGAAAACAAGAAGGAAACTAGTTGGAAAAAAGTTGGCATCAATAGGACAGGACTTTATGTACCAAAGATCTTCAATTACACTTCTGACTTATGTTTTGTAATTAATTTGCTTCAAATACCAGAAAGTTGTGTGTTAAGGCAGCAGTGGGGCTGTATTGGGCAAAACGTATGATTTTTTTTTAGAAGTAATAAGTTCAAGGACTATAAAGCAAAACATGGTGGCTATCTCTAGCAAAGCATTGCAGACTTGAAGACTATTGGGTACTTTTGAATATATATATATATATATCCCCTTTTCCAGGGAAACTACTTAGGATAGAGTGTGTGCACTCATGCTATCTGGAAGATGTGATCCTTATGATCTGAAAAATTATAGCATTCTATTTTTTAATGGTAAAGAAATAAGTAATGCATCAAAGTTTATCCTCTTTTCTTCCTTGACTCCATTTCATTTCTAGATTTTTTTCTTCACTCTTGTAGCCAAGCAAATTTTCCTAATAAAGCCACTTCTAATGCTGTTCATCTTCATTTCAACATCTAGAATTGTAGTTTAGCACATTTTTGTACCAAGATTGTCTCACAAAAACATATTATTAAAGTAATGTTTTAGTATTAGGCTGTTTACCTACTCACTGGCAAGTTAGATGACAATAACACCTGGCATGAAGTGGTATCATAATTACTGAAATTTGACCTATATTTAGCAGGTATATTTTAGGGGATGGGATGCTGCTTCTGTTGTTGTTGCTGCTGTTGTTGTTATTATTATTATTATTATTATTACTATTACTATTATTATTATTATTATTGCTGTTGTTGTTGAGATAGAATCTCAGTTTGTAACTAAGACTACCCTAGAAGGCAATATATAATCCAAACTAGACTTATAATCATTATTTTTTCATCTATCTTACAAATGTATTAGAAATATGTACCACTGTACTCAATGACTTATAATTTATTCTCAGTCCTGTATCCTGTGCTTATATGTGAAGACAAATCTTAAGTAAACAAACAAATACATAAATTGCTATGTAGACAATGGTAATGGTGACAATTATAGTATGAGATGCTTTTCCCAAGATGATACTACATTCCAAACCTTAAGGAATTCTGTGAAAGGCAGAGACACTGTGTGGTTAAATGTGATGTCAACTAATAGCAGACAACTTACAAAATATCCTTCCTTTCTTTCCATTCCAAATACTGTGTCACCTACCAGTCCCCCCTCATAGATTTTTCTCCCTCTCCTCTTTGCCTCTGAGAGGGTACCCCACCTCTGGTATCCTCCAACCCTCGTGAAGTCTCAACAGGATCTGAAATGTCCTGTCCCAGTGAGGCCAGATATGGCAGCCCTCTGAATATATATATATATATATATATATATATATATATATATATATATATATATACACACACACATATGGAGAGAGATGACAGAGGAGACAGACAGACAGATAGATAGATAGATAGATAGATAGATAGATAGATAGATAGATAGATAGATAGATAGATAGATGGATGGATGGATGGATGGATGGATGGATAGATAGACAGACAGATAGATGAGAGAGACAGAGAGGTAGAAAGAGAGAGAGAGAGAGGGAGAGAGAGAGAGAGAGAGAGAGAGAGAGAGAGAGAGAGAGAGAGAGAGAGAGATTGATTCCTGGGGCTCTTTGGTTTGTTGCTCATCTCTGGGAGCCCCCAAGTGTTTAGGTTATTTGATACTGTTGGTCTTCCTTTGAAATTGTCTTCCCTTTCAGCTCCTTCAGTCTTTCCCATAATTCTTCCTTAGGGTCCTCTGTCCAGTGCTTGCTGTGAATTTCTGAGTCTTACTCAGTCAGCTGCTGGGTAGAGCAGAACCTCTGAAAGGCCTATCAGCCTAGGATTCTGCCAGCAAGTACAACATAGCACCAGTAATATAGTCAGGGACTGGATTGCCCATGGAAGAGGCCTCAAAATGGACCAGTTGCTGACTGAAAAATAAACAAACAAACAAACAAATAAATAAACAAACAAACAAATAAAATATTTTTATTGGTCATTGTATTCATTTACATTTCAAATGATATCCCCCTTTCTGGTTATCCCTCTACCAACCACCAGCCCCATTCCCTCTGATGCTCTTCCCTTTTGCCTCTATGAAGGTGTTCCTCCACCCATTTAACCACTCCCTCTTGACCCTTCTAACATCCCCCTACACTGGGGCATCAAGCCTTCTCCCCTTCGCATTGATATCAGACACGGCCAGCCTTAGCTAGATATGTATCTAGAGCCCTGGCTCCCTCCATGTCTACTCTTTGGTTGGTGTTTTAGTCCCTGAGAGCTCTGAATGGTCAGGTTATTTGATATTGTTGTTCTTATGGGATTGCAATATCCTTCAGCTCCTTCAGTCCTTCCTCTACCTCTTCCATTGGGGTTCCAGGGCTCAGTCCTATAATTAGCGGTAAGTATCTGCATTTGCTAGTTAGGTGCTAGTAGGACCTCTCAGGGAACAGCCATGTCAGGCTCCTATCAGCAAGCACTTCTTCACATTAGCAGTAGAGTGGGAGTTTTGTGGCTATAGATGAGATGGATCCCTAGGTAGGTAGGTCTTTGTATGGTCTATCCTTCAGTCTCTGTTCAATTATTTGTCTCTGTCTTTCCTTTTGACAGGATCATTTCTGGGTTAAAAATTTTGAGATGTGTGGATGAGCACATCACTCAACTGGGGGCCATGCCTCTCTATTGGATGTGGTCTCTACAGGTTGTATCTACCTTTTGTTGGGTATTTCAGCTAAAGTCAGCTCTACTGGCTCCTGAGAGCCTCTCACTTCCCTGAAGTCTGGAAGTTTCTAGTGGCTACCCCCAGTTCCCAATCCCCCACTGCTATTTCTATACTGACCCTTTGTATTTCTCTCCTGTCTCTTCCAATATCTGTTCCTGAGCCCATTTTTCCCTCCTCTCTCCCTGCCATGTCCCTCACTGCCTCTGCTTCCTGCTATTATTTTGTTACCCCTTCTAGGTAGGATTGAAGCATCTGCACTTTGGTGTTCCTTCTTCTTATAATTTGTGGGTTGGATCATGGGTATTCTGATCTTTGGGGCTAATATCCACTTAACAGTGAATACATACCATGTGTGTTTTTTTTTGTGTGTGTGTGTGTGTGTGTGTCTGGGTTATCTCACTCAGCACAATATTTTCAAGTTCCATCCATTTGCTTGTGAATTTCATGAAGTCATTGTTTTTGATAGCTGGGTAGTACTGCATTGTATAAAAGAACCACATTTTCTGTATCCATTCTTTTGTGGAGGGGCATCTGGGTTGTTTTCAACTTCTGGCTATTATAAATAAGACTGCTAAAAACATAGTAGAGTATGTGTTCTTGTTATATGTTGAAGCATATTTTGGGTATATACCCAGGAGTGGTATAGCTGGGCTTTCAGGTAAAAGGATTTCCAATTTTGTGAGTAACCTCCAGATTGATTTCAAAAATGGTTTTATCAGTTTGCTGCACTACCAGCAATAGAGGAGTGTTCCTCTTTCTCCACATCCTCTCCAGCATCTGCTGTCACATGATTTACTGGTCTTAGCCATTCCGAATGGTGTGAGGTAGAATCTCAGGATTGTTGTTTTGATTTGAATTTCCCTGATTAATAAATATGTTGAATATTTTTAAGCGGTTCTTGTACATTCAATATTCTTTTTTATTATATATTTTTATTAGGTATTTTCTTCATTTACATTTCAAATGCTATCTCAAAAGTCCCCCATACCCCCCTACACTCCCCTACCCACCCACTTCCACTTCTTGGTCCTGGTGTTCCCCTGTACTGAGGCATATAAAGTTTGCAAGACCAAGGGGCCTCTCTTCCCAATGATGGCTGACTAGGCCATCTTCTGCTACATATGCAGCTAGAGACACTAGCTCTGGGAGTACTGGTTAGTTCATATTGTGATTCCACTTACAAGGCTGCAGACCCCTTTAGCTCCTTGGGTACTTTCTCTAGCTCCTCCATTGGGGGCCCTGTGTTCCATCCAATAGCTGACTGTGAGCATCCACTTCTGTGTTTGCCAGGCACCGGCATAGTTGACAATTCTTGTTTAGCTCTTTACCCCATTTTAAGTAGGATTATTTCAATCTCTGGATTCTAACTTCTTGAGTTCTTTGTATATTGTGGATATTAAAGCTCTATCAGAAGTAGAGTTGGGAAAGATATTATCCCAGTCTGTGGGTTGTTGTTTTGTCCTATTGACAGTGTCCTTTGCCTTAAAGAAGCTTTGTAATTTATGAGGTCCCATTTGTCAATTCTTGATTATAGAGCATAAGCCACTTGTGTTCTATTCAGGGAAATTTCCCCTCTCCCAAAGTGTTCAAGGTTCTTTCCCACTTTCTCTTCTATTAGATTCAGCATATCTGGTTTTATGTGAAGGACCTTGTTCCACTTGGACTAGAGCTTTGTTCCACTTGGAAATAAGAATGGATCAATTTCATTGTGTAAATGTACCACAATTTTTGTATCCATTCTTCTGCTGAGGGTCATCTGAATTCTTTCAAGCTTCTGGCTATTATAAATAAGTCTGCTATGAACAGTGGAACATGTGTCCTTATTACATGTTGGAGCATCTTCTAGGCATATGCTCAGGAGTGGTATAGCTGGGTCCTCTGGTACCACAATGTCCAATTTTCTGAGGAACCGCCAAACTGATTTCCAGAGTGGTTGTACCAGTTTGCAATTCCACTAACAGTGGACGAGTGTTCCCCTCTCTCCACATCCTCACCAGCATCTGCTGTCACCAGAGTTTTTTATCTTAGCCATTCTGACTGGTGTGAGGTGGAATCTCAGGGTTGTTTTGATTTGCATTTCCCTGATGACTAAGGATGTTGCACAACGGCATACTACTCAGTTATTAAAAACAATTAATTCAAGAAGTTTTTAGACAAATGGATGGAACTAAAAAATATCATTCTGAGTGAGGAAACCCAAAAGCACACAAAAGAACACACATATCCACTCACTGATAAGTAGATATTAGCCCAGAAGCTCGGAATACCCAAGATACAATTCTCAGACCAAATGAAACTCAAGAAGAAGGAAGACCAAAGTATGGATACCCATGTCCTTATTAGAAGGGGGAACAAAATACTCACGGGAGGAAATACAGAGACAAAGTCTGGAGAAGTTACTGAAGGAAAGACCATCCAGAGACTCCCAAACCTGGGGATCCATTCCACATACAGTCACCAAACCCAGACACTATTGTGTCAACAAGTGCTTGCTGACAGGAGCCTGATATAGCTGTCTCCTGAGAGGCTCCAACAGTGCCTGACAAATACAGAGGTGGATGGTCTCAGCCAACCATTTGATGGTTGGCTTTCTCTCAGCTCCACAAAGGAGGAGCTAGAGAAAGAACCAAAAGAGCTAAAGGAGATTTTACATGATCCAACCAGTACCCTCAGAGCTCCCAGGGACTAAACCATCATCCAAAGAGTACACATGGAGGGACCAAATGCTCCAGCTGCATACATAGTAGCAGATAGCCTTGTTGGACATCAACAGGAGGAGAGGCCCTTGGTCCTGAGAAGGCTTGATGCCATAGTGTAGGAGAATGCCAGGACAGAGAAGCAGGAGTGGTGGGTTGGTGATCAAGGGGAGGAGGGATGGGATAGGGGGTTTTTTGGAGGGGAAACCAGGAAAGTGAATAACATTTGAAATGTAAGTAAAGATAATATCTACTTAAAAAAGGGCGGGGAGGGGGGAGGGAGAATGGATCAATTTGCGTTATTCTACATGCTGACCCACAGTTAAACCAGCACCATTTGTTGAAAATACTGTCTTTTTTACACTGGATGGTTTCTGTTTCTTTGTCAAAGATGAAGTGACCATAGGTGTGTGGGTTAATTTCTGGTCTTCAATTCTATTCCGTTAATCTACCTGCCTGTCACTGTACTAATACCATGCAGATTTTATCACTATTGCTCTGTAGTACAGCTTGAGGTTAGGGATAGTGATTCCTGCAGCAGTTCTTTTATTGTTAAGAGTGATTTTCCCAATCCTAGGTTTTTTGTAATTCCAGATGAATTGAGAATTGCTTTCTTTTTTTTTTAAATCTCTGTGAAGAATTGAATTGGAATTCTGATGGGGATTGCATTAAATCTGTACACTGGTTTTGATAAGATGGCCATTTTTTACTATGGTAATCCTGACAATCCATGAACATGGGAGATCTTTCCACCTTCTGAGATCTTCAATTTCTTCCTTCAGAGACTTGAAGTTCTTGTCATATAGATCTTTCACTTGCTTGGTTACAGTAACACCTAGATATTTTATATTATTTGTGACTATTGTGAAGGGTGTCATTTCCCTAATTTCTTTCTCAGACCATTTATTCTTCTGAGTAGAGGAAGGCTAATTATTAGTTTGAGTTCATTTTATATCCTGCCTCTGCTGAAAGTTGTTTAGAGCTATAGGAGTTCTCTGTTAGATTTTTTGGTTTCGCTTATTTATACTATGACATCTTCCACAAATAGTGATATCTTGACTTTCTCCTTTCCAATTTCTATCCCTTTAATCTCCTTTTGTTGCCTAATTGCGCTGACTAGAACTTTGACTACTTTATTGAATAGCTAGGGTGAGAGCAGGAAGCCTTGTCTTATTCCTGATTTTAGTGAAATTTGTTTCAGGAAATATTTTTTTAAAAATCAGCTCATTCTTGTGCTTTGGAAATATTTTTTTTTTTAAATCAGCTCATTCTTGTACTTTTACCAGCAACTCTCAGCCCCAATGGATCTGCCCAGCCATGTACTGGAGAAAATGGCCAACCTTTTGGTATTTCATGGAGAGTCTGACTCAGAACTCCACAACCCCTCTACCCAGCTTGCTAGGTTACCACTGGCATTTCATTACCATGCCAACCCTGTGTCTCAAATCCCCTATGGCCTTTGTGGTGCACATCTGGCAAACCTACACTTTGATACTGTACTTTTCCCTCTTGAACACAGTTGAACTGCTGCTGGAAGGAAATCATCACAGAGTTACTTCAGAAACAATGGTAACTCAATCTCTGGGTGCAACAACTGAGGCCTTATCTTGTAAGCCCTATTAAATCTGATTACTTCAGTAGCAAATACTGACAGATGATATGCCATGATACCAGGAAACACTAACAGCTACATCTTGCCATTATGCTATCCTATTCCAAAAAAGGACCTAACTCTCCCGTGCTTCCTCTCTTCCTCAGTCCAACCCAGAATTCCCTCCTACTTGCCCAGTGATCGGCTCCTTTATTCATTAAAAGATAGGGGACTAATATCCAATATATATAAAGAACTCAAGAAGGTGGACTTCAGAAAATCAAATAACCCCATTAAAAAATGGGGCTCAGAACTGAACAAAGAATTCTCACCTGAGGAATACCGAATGGCAGAGAAGCACCTGAAAAAATGTTCAACATCCTTAATCATCAGGGAAATGCAAATCAAAACAACACTGAGATTCCACCTCACACCAGTCAGAATGGCTAAGATCAAAAATTCAGGTGACAGCAGATGCTGGCGTGGATGTGGAGAAAGAGGAACACTCCTCCATTGTTGGTGGGATTGCAGGCTTATACAACCACTCTGGAAATCAGTCTGGCGGTTCCTCAGGAAATTGGACATAGTACTACCGGAGGATCCAGCAATACCTCTCCTGGGCATATATCCAGAAGATGCCCCAACTGGTAAGAAGGACACATGCTCCACTATGTTCATAGCAGCCTTATTTATAATAGCCAGAAGCTGGAAAGAACCCAGATGCCCCTCAACAGAGGAATGGATACAGAAAATGTGGTACATCTACACAATACTCAGCTATTAAAAAGAATGAATTTATGAAATTCCTAGGCAAATGGATGGACCTGGAGGGCATCATCCTGAGTGAGGTAACACATTCACAAAGGAAATCACACAATATGTACTCACTGATAAGTGGATATTAGCCCAAAACCTAGGATACCCAAGATATAAGATACAATTTCCTAAACACATGAAACTCAAGAAAAATGAAGACTGAAGTGTGGACACTATGCCCCTCCTTAGAAGTGGGAACAAAACACCCTTGGAAGGAGTTACAGAGACAAAGTTTGGAGCTGAGATGAAAGGATGGTCCATGTAGAGACTTCCATATCCAGGGATCCACCCCATAATCAGCATCCAAACGCTGACACCATTGCATACACTAGCAAGATTTTATCGAAAGGACCCAGATGTAGCTGTCTCTTCTGAGACTATGCCGGGGCCTAGCAAACACAGAAGTGGATGCTCACAGTCAGCTAATGGATGGATCACAGGGCTCCCAATGGAGGAGCTAGAGAAAGTAGCCAAGGAGCTAAAGGGATCTGCAACCCTATAGATGAAACAACATTATGAACTAACCAGTACCCTGGAGCTCTTGACTCTAGCTGCATATGTATCAAAAGATGGCCTAGTCGGCCATCACTGGAAAGAGAGGCCCATTGGACACGCAAACTTTATATGCCCCAATACAGGGGAACGCCAAGGCCAAAAAGGGGGAGTGGGTGGGTAGGGGATTGGGAGTGGGTGGGTATGGGGGACTTTTGGTATAGCATTGGAAATGTAAATGAGCTAAATACCTAATAAAAAATGGAAAAAAAAAAAAAGAACAGAACCAGGCCCATCCACAATAGAGATTCCTTCAAATTTCTCTCCATTTAGTTTGATGTTGGCTATTGGTTTGCTGTTGGTTATTGGTTTGCTGTATATTGCTTTTATTTTGTTTGGTTTATGAACCTTGAATTTCTGTACTTTTCAAGACTTTTAACATGAAGTGGTATTATGTTTTGTCAAAGGCTTTTTCAGCATCTAATGAGATGATCATGTGTTTCTCTTTTTTTGAATTTGTTTATATGGTGTATTGCATTGATGAATGATTTCCTTATATTGAACTACCCCTGCATCCCTAGGATGAAGCCTATTTGGTGAATTATCATTTTGATGTGTTCTTGAATTCAGTTTGCCTTGATATTCATAAGAGAACTTGATCTGAAATTCTCTTTCTTTGTTGGGTCTTTGTGTGGTTCAACATACTAGTGACTTCGTAGAATAAATTGGGTAGTGATACTTCGGTTTCTATTTTGTGAAATAGTTTAAGAAGTATTGGTATTAGGTTTTCTTGGAAGGTGTTATAGAATTCTGTACTAGGGCTGGTGAGATGGCTCAGTGGGTAAGAGCACCCGACTGCTCTTCCGAAGGTCCAGAGTTCAAATCCCAGCAACCACATGGTGGCTCACAACCATCCCTAACGAGATCTGACTCCCTCTTCTGGAGTGTCTGAAAACAGCTACAGTGTACTTACATATAATAATAAATAAATCTTTAAAAAAAAAAAAAAAAAAAAAAAAAGAATTCTGTACTAAAACCATCTGGACCCCAGCTTCTTTTTGGGGGGGGGGGTTTGGGAGATTTTTAATGCAGGCTTCTATTTTCTTAGGGGTTATGGGACTGCTTAGATGGTTTATCTGATCCTAATTAAACTTTGGTATCTGGTATCGTTCTAGAAAATCATCTATTTCATCTAGATTTTCTAGTTTTGTTGAGTATAAGCTTTTGTACTAGAATCTGATGATTTTCTTTTTTACTTTGCTCTCTTCTGTTCTTATATCTCCCTTCTTAATTTCTGATTTTGTTAATTTGTATACTGTCTCTGTACCCTCTAGGTAGTTTGACTAAGGGTTTATCTATCTTGTTGATTTTTTCAGAGAATCAGCTCCTAGTTTTGTTGATTCTTTGTATAGTTCTCTTTGTTTTTACTTGGTTGATTTCAACCTTGAGTTTGATTGTTTCCTGCCATCTATTCCTCTTGGGTAGATGTGCTTCTTTTTGTTCTAAAGCTTTCATATGTGCCGTTTAGCTGTTAGTGTATAATCTCTAGATTTTTTTATGGAGGCACTCAGACCTATGAATTTTCCTCTTAGCACTGCTTTTATAAGTTTGGTTATATTGTGCCTTCATTTTCATTAAATCCTTATTTTCTTTCTTCCTTTCTTTCTTTCTTTCTTTCTTTCTTTCTTTCTTTCTTTCTTTCTTTCTTTCTTTCTCTCTCTCTCTCTCTCTTTCTCTCTTTCTTTCCTGACCAAGTTATCATTGAAAAGAAAGCTGTTCAGCTTCCATGCGTATGTGGGCTTTCTATTATTTTTGTTGTTATTGCTGTGGTGGGAGAACTGAGTTCTGATGTTGTGGTAGCATTGGTTTCTGTTCTGATGTCCATGTGCCTGCCTCTCACCATCTTGTTTTCACTGCTACTAACTGGCCTTGCTGTCTCTGACTGGAGCCTGTCTCTCCTATGAGCCTGTGATCCTGTGATCCTGTGATCCTGGTTGTTTCATAACTCCTGGGGATCCTGCTGGATCTATTATCCTGTGATACTATGATCCTGACTTTCTGAGATCTTAGGTGTGTCAGAGTGCCTGAGAGTCAACCTACCTCTGGGTATAGGCATAGTGGGGGGAGAGAGACAGAGCCCTTGAACTCATGCAAATCAAGAAACAATTTATATCATAACATTTAGAAAATATATCTGAAATTTTCAGAGACCCATTTTGTGCTGAATATGGAAACTAAAACAGGGCAGCATTATTTTGACAGTTTCTTTTCTTCTTCATCCCAATTTCCAAATTCATTGAGTTTCATATGATATGGGAAGTGGTTTGCCTTTTGAACAGGCTTACAATTACATTCACTCCCTTCTCCTAGCAGTCACAAAGGGTAGAAGCCCATGTTCCCAGTTTAGAAAATATTTTAGTAAATCTATGGATAGTAAAATGAATCTTTCTTCTCTGTATATTTCTCAATATAAGAATTTGATATTGAATTATTAATATTTCATTCTTCCAGAAATTAAAGTATAAAGATACAACTGGTAATTATCTAATATTTTCACAAAATATGTAGTATGAATAAAAATAATTGCAATTTTAAATTTTTAATAAAGTTAGACATGTTTGCCATTATATCCCATCATGCTGCTTTTCTTAAAAAGGCAGAATTGCTAGTTGTATGCACTGTCATACCTTAAACTTATTTTAAAGACTACATCTTTAAGATTGTCCTTCTTCCATGGTTTTGGATTAAAGTCAGTGAGAGAAGAAATTCACACATGTGCACACACACACATGCATAAACACACAATTTCAAAGAATTGTTTATAATTTTTATGACCAAGTTAAAGTTTCATTAACTATTTAAACTTTTGACTGAAAAAACTGTAAACTAGCTTTAAAATGTGTTAGGAAAATGAAGTCTCTAGGTTATACATTTAAAACAGCCACACTGACATAAGTTATACTCAAACATGTACAAATACAGCTCCACATTTCTATGAGCGCTATATACAGGAACACTAAGTTCAACCATGTTCCATCATAATTAAATCTACTCTTCAAGGGAAATCCAACACTTCTGGATATAACCGCCACACAACTACCCCAGACATGCTCATATAGAGACAACAATATGCACATATGATCCATACGGCAGTTGGATCTGTTTCTCTAAATGAGTTCATTCACCATGCTACCTTGCCATCAAGGAGAAAGTGTTGACTAAGATCACATGTTATATATATGTGTGGTAGTTTAATCTTATTTCTCAAGGGTCTTTGAAGAGTAATCTTTAAAACTTATCATCTATGTCAATTTATAATCAATCTTGAATTTGCGTTCAATAATCAGTATCGGATGATCTTTTGCTGACAAGTGCATTGAGTTTATGTGCCTGCAAAGGGGTTAAAAGTAGACACATAGTGGTGAAATGTCTAGCAGCATAAATACTCAATGTACCTCTATCATTCCTTTTTTGCCCTATATTTATACAAATGGAGATATTGGCCTCTTGAAGATCATTTTCTTATAGAAATGTATTCTTTAATCAAGAATATTGAGTATAATTTGTTTTCTTTGTGTCCTCTGGAAGAAAATATGAAATGTGTTGATCGTTTTAAGATACTAAATATGAGGGGCTGGTGAGATGGCTCAGCAGGTAAGAGCACCCGACTGCTCTTCCGAAGGTCCTGAGTTCAAATCCCAGCAATCACATGGTGGCTCACAACCATCCGTAACAAGATCTGACTCCCTCTTCTGGTGTGTCTGAAGACAGCTACAGTGTACTTACATATAATAAATAAATAAATCTTAAAAAAAAAGATACTAAATATGAAATGGAATATAAAGCTAATTGTTTTTCTAGTTCTAAATTTGCTATGGATATTTTGGTGTTGATTGTAGATACTTGCATAAAGTATTTTAGACACTGAAAATGTAAAATAATATGTGAAACATCACATCTTTTGCCTCACATGTTCATTGCTTCTCTATTCATAACACCCAAACATTGCAAACATCCTAGATGTTCATTGACAGATGAATATATAGTAAAAATAATGTAAATTTTTACAGTGGAATATTATTCAACTGTTAAGAAAAATGAAATTTCAGATAAATACATGAAATTAGAAACAATCATTCTGAATGAGATAACAGACCACAAAAGAAACACTGCATATTTTCTCTTACAGGTAGCTGTAAGCTTCTAAGTTTTTGATATGTGTGTTTCAATCCAGATGCCCATGACTGTACTGAATTTTACAGACTTCAATTTTGCTTAATTTTGGTTTGTAATGCTTTTATTCATTTGTGATCTTGTTATATAATACAGTTTATACAATAAAAATTTTAAAGCAACACTTAATTTAATTAAGTATAAAAAAAATTGAAAAAATCTGTTGATAAAAATCAAAGTCAGGGGGCTTGACAGATGCCTTAGCAGGTAAGAGCACTAGCTGCCCTTCCAGAGGTCTTGAGTACAATTCCCAGAGACCACATGGTGAATCACAGCCATCTATAAGGTCAGCTGATACCCTCTTGTAGCATGCAGTTGTACATGTAGACAGAGCACTCCTATACATTAAATAATAAATAGATAAAACTTTGCTTAAAAAAAGTTAAAGTCAGCATTGCAATGACACCTAGTAACAAGCTAATGCTCTCCAAACTAAAGTTTGAAACTGAAGCAAAACCAACAAATTGTTCTGTAAAACCCTTTGTTCCTACTAATCATTCCATCACAACAGTTGCTATATCATGCTTAAATCCTTCCAGTGCTTAATCAGTTGGAACCTGAGAAGAAATGGCAAGAGCTTCTGCAACTTCTCCAAGAACTGAAGCACCCTAACACACGTAGTACAAAGCCTTGTTTGAAAGATAAAGAAAACTCAATCGATCCCTACAAAAACTTCTCAGGCAGTTACCCCTTTGTGTCTGCAAGAAGGAAAAGCCTTTAAACAGCAGTCCTCTGAAATTGGCTCAGCCTTGATGGGAAGTATTCTTAAACCCAGCAACACATAAGAGTGCAGTTAAGGAAAATGACATATAAAGAGTTCTGTTTGAGTCATTTGTCAGAAACAGGAAAGCTTATTTAAAACTACACTTACGATTGCTCCAAATCAAACTATTTTCATAAGCTGCTTTAAGTTGTATTGACGTTTCTTCAGCTTTTGTGTGCCATAGGCTTGAATTAACAAAGCAATCATGGAGATGTATATATAATATCAATTTTAGCTATACTTTAAGTTGATTTTTTTTTATCTCTTCAGGTTTTTTTTTAATTGAAAATATTTCTATTTGGGTCTGGATTTTTTGTTTTTGTTTTGACATATGATGGGTCGCTGCTCAGTATCTTTGTTACATAGAACCAGCACAAAATAAATACATTTTACTATGTTGAATTCTTCAGATTTATGATGTATTTGTTATTGTAGGAATATAAACCATCATATGTGGTGATATTCTTGAGTCTGGCAATAATGAGGATGGAAATCCACATCATATCTTACAAATCATTTAATAAAATGATTGCTTTCTATAATTTCAACGTCTCATCATGTATTTAGTGAACTTTTCTCACTATAGTAAAGCTTTGAGAATTCAAATATACTGGCATATATTGATGTATATAACTATGATGTCACATTTTATAAATGAGACCAGGGGAAAATATGTTCTACCATCACTTGATATATAAATCTATACTATTCGATAAAATTAACTGATAATTTTGATCTATATCTAAATATTGCACACAAACATATCTAAATATATGTATATTTACATATACTTATTTGTTTATTTCTATTTGTGTAGTCATTCAAATTCTTCTGTAGAGGAATAAGTAGATTATTTTAATCAGAACACAAAGGAGTATTACATATGAATATTTATGAGAAGTGACATTATTGAAATTAGAGTGTTTTTTCAATAAGAAAGCATTGTTATAAATAAAATAGCAAGCCAATCAGTTATAGAAGCTATTTGAGGTGCAAAAATAATAATGATGATAGTTCAGACCTAGAAAAATAGAAGCATTACAGTAAAACAACTGAAGAAAAGTCAAGTTCCAATCACAACAAAAAATATATCCAAGATTTCACCATGTTCTTACCCCCAAAGGAAGATAGCGAAATGGATAGAAAATATCTGAGAAAATTCTCTTAAGGATACTAGTAAATGAGAACCAGCAAAAGAAAATTTCCTACTGTTCATCTACAGTAGTTGAGAAGGAGAAGATGGAAATGCTGTCCTTACAGTGTACATTTTATGAATTCCATAAAACTGTATTTCAGTTTCAACAATGTTCCACATCTTTTATCTACACAAACCTCAGGTGACTCTAGCTTTGTCTCATGTAGGCAGAAAACTACGGTGATCAGGAGGCTCTTCCTGTCTCCTCCTTCCAAATAAAAGTATTGTGTTACATGTGAGCCAGTCTCAGTCAGTGGATGTTGTGTCCGGCCAGCAGATCACAGCCTGGGTTCTAGCCTGGAAAGGCATTTTGGAAACCTGGAAGAGAAGAGGGGCTGGGCTGAGCGAGATAAGGAAGGAACCAAGACAAAGGTCTCTGCTCAAGGTTCAATTTTTACTATTCCCGCACTCCGTTATAAAGGAAGGGGGAGGGACCCAATTCCCGCCAATTAATCTTGGGGTCCAATAGCAGGGTGACCACGTGTACGGCTCCAAACAGCAAAGCGGCAGGTTCCAGCAGTGGGCGTGGCAGAACAATTGAGCCGACAAGCTCCATCCAGGTGTAAACAGTGGAACCATTAAGGCTGGGGGAGGGGAGGCTACAAGTGGACATTATGTAATAATCTGGCAAATTTAAAATCCACTCTGAGTTGGTTTCTTGTTTTTAATTTTGAACTTTCCTTTTGTTTCCCTTTGAGGTAAATAGGAAACTTAAGGTGTGTGGTCTGTATATTTGATTTTCTCAATCTCTCTAGTGCAAATTGCATGTCTTCATTTGCCCTGAAAACAGATCTAAACTCCTAATTGACATATGAGGTTTAGTTTTGACTCTGAAAAGAACTCATTATTTTAAATTGTTTTCAACATGGTTTTCTTAAGTAGATATCAGAAAAACCTATTTTTCAAGATTCATTTATTTGCATTAAAAGTTTGTGTATGTATGTGCATGAGTTTATGTTTGCCATATGCATGTAGGTGCATCTGGAGCCCAAAGGATGATGATCTCCTGAAACTAGAATTACAGGCAGCGGTGCTGATGTGGGTGCTGGCTACCGAATCTGCATCCTGTGGAAGGGAAGTGAGTGTCCTTTATTTCTTAACCATTATCCAGCCTAAAAAATTCTTTATTTCTGTATCTTATTAAATTTTATGACAAGACTCTTTATAATGCTTTAGATTTGGTTTTGTTTTGTTTTGTTTTGTTTTGTTTTGTTGGTTGGTTGGTTGATTTTTCAAGACAGGGTTTCTCTGTATAGTCCTGGCTGTCCTCAAACTCACTCTGTAGACCAGTCTGGCCCCAAACTCAGAAATCTGCCTGCCTCTGCCTCCCAAAGCTGGGATTAAAGGCACCACCACTTCCAGGCCCTGCTTTACATTTCGTCTTCTTTTTTTTTTTCCAATGTACTAAAAGTATTCATGGCACAAATTCATTGGCAAACACAGGCTTCTTTGCTTCAAGGAAATCAGAATTATTTTGCATTAGAAAAGAAACAATTTTTAAAAGTCAAATAGTGACAATTTTTTTGGTATGTATTCCTTCTTAACAGTTTTCTCCTTTCTGAGGTCTTCTTGTCAGAAAGAGAAAGAGCGTGAGGGAGATGTACCATCTGAATAGTGAGAAAATTCAATTCCATCTATATTTTTCATCCAGCCATCCTTGGCTTTCTTTTTTTTTTTTTTCTTTAATTAGGTATTTTCCTCATTTACATTTTCAATGCTATCCAAAAGTCCCCCATACCCACCCCCCCAATCCCCTACCCACCCACTCCCCCTTTTTGGCCCTGGGGTTACCCTGTACTGGGGCATATAAAGTTTGCAAGTCCAATGGGCCTCTCTTTGCTGTGATGGCCGACTAGGCTATCTTTTGATACATATGCAGCTAGAGACAAGAGCTCTGGGGTACTGGTTAGTTCATATTGTTGTTCCACCTATAGGGTTGCAGTTCCCCTTAGCTCCTTGGATAATTTCTCTAGCTCCTCCATTGGGAGCCCTGTGATCCATCCATTAGCTGACTGTGAGCATCCACTTCTGTGTTTGCTAGGCCCCGGCAGAGTCTCACAAGAGACAGCTATATTTGGGTCCTTTCAGCAAAATCTTGCTAGTGTATGCAATGGTGTCAGCTTTTGGAAGCTGATTATGGGATGGATCCCTGCATATGGCAATCACTAGATGGTCCATCCTTTCGTCACAGCTCCAAATTTTGTCTCTCTAACTCCTTCTATGGGTGTTTTGTTCCCATTTCTAAGAAGGGGCAAAGTTTCCACACTTTGGTCTTCGTTCTTCTTGAATTTCATGCGTTTAGCAAACTGTATCTTATATCTTGTGTATCCTAAGTTTCTGGGCAAATATCCACTTATCAGTGAGTACATATTGTGTGAGTTCCTTTGTGATTGGGTTACCTCACTCAGGATGATGCCCTCCAGGTCCATCCATTTGCCTAGGAATTTAATAAATTCATTTTTTTAATAGCTGAGTAGTACTCCATTGTGTAAATGTACCACAATTTCTGTATCCATTCCTCTATTGAGGGGCATCTGGGTTCTTTCCAGCTTCTAGCTATTATAAATAAGGCTGCTATGAACATAGTGGAGCATGTGTCCTTCTTACCAGTTGGGACATCTTCTGGATATATGCCCAGGAGAGGTATTGCAGGATCCTCCAGTAGTATTATGTCCAATTTTCTGAGGAACCACCAGACTGATTTCCAGAGTGGTTGTACAAGCCTGCAATCCCAACAACAATGGAGGAATGATCCTCTTTCTCCACATCCTCGCCAGCATCTGCTGTTACCTGAATTTTTTATCTTAGCCATTCTGACTGGAGTGAAGTGGAATCTCAGGGTTGTTTTGATTTGCATTTCCCTGATGATTAAGGATGTTGGACATTTTTTCAGGTGCTTCTCAGCCATTCGGTAATCCTCAGGTGAGAGTTCTTTGTTCAGCTCTGAGCCCCATTTTTTAATGGGGTTATTTGATTTTCTGGAGTCCACCTTCTTGAGATCTTTATATATATTGGATATTAGTCCCCTATCTGATTTGGGATAGGTAAAGATACTTTCCCAATCTGTTGGTGGCCTTTTTGTCTTATTGACAGTGTCTTTTGCTTTGCAGAAGCTTTGCAATTTTATGAGGTCCCATTTATCGATTCTTGATCTTACAGCACAAGCCATTGCTGTTCTATTCAGGAATTTTTCCCCTGTGCCCATATCTTCAAGGCTTTTCCCTACTTTCTCCTCTATAAGTTTCAGTGTCTCTGGTTTTATGTGGAGTTCCTTAATCCACTTAGATTTGACCTTAGTACAAGGAGATAGAAATGGATCAATTTGCATTCTTCTACATGATAACCGCCAGTTCTGCCAGCACCATTTGTTGAAAATGCTGTCTTTTTTCCACTGTATGGTTTTAGCTCCCATGAAAAAGATCAAGTGACCAAGTGTTGGGAGCCGCGCCCACATTCGCCGTTACAAGATGGCGCTGACAGCTGTGTTCTAAGTGGTAAACAAATAATCTGCGCATGTGCCGAGGGTGGTTCTTCACTCCATGTGCTCTGCCTTCCTCGTGACGTCAACTCGGCCGATGGGCTGCAGCCAATCAGGGAGTGACACGTCCTAGGCGAAGGAAAATTCTCCTTAATAGGGACGGGGTTTCGTTTTCTCTCTCTCTTGCTTCTTGCTCTCTTGCTTCTTGCACTCTGGCTCCTGAAGATGTAAGCAATAAAGCTTTGCCGCAGAAGATTCTGGTCTGTGGTGTTCTTCCTGGCCGGGCGTGAGAACGCGTCTAATAACAACCAAGGTGTGTGGGATCATCTCTGGGTCTTCAATTCTGTTCCATTGTTCTACTTGTCTGTCACTATACCAATACCATGCAGTTTTTATCACAATTGCTCTGTAGTACAGCTTTAGGTCTGGCATGATGATTCCACCAGAGGTTCTTTTATCCTTGAGAAGAGTTATTGCTATCCTAGGTTTTTTGTTATTCCAGATGAATTTGCTGATTGCCCTTTCTAATTCGTTGAAGAATTGAGCTGGAATTTTGATGGGGATTGCATTGAATCTGTAGATTACTTTTGGCAAGATAGCCATTTTTACAATGTTGATCCTGCCAATCCATGAGCACGGGAGATCTTTCTATCTTCTGAGATCTTCTTTAATTTCTTTCTTCAGAGACTTGAAGTTGTTATCATACAGATCTTTCACTTCCTTAGTTAGAGTCATGCCAAGGTATTTTATATTATTTGTGACTATTGAGAAGGGTGTTGTTTCCCTATTTTCTTTCTCAGCCTGTTTATCCTTTGTGTACAGAAAGGCCATGGACTTGTTTGAGTTAATTTTATATCCAGCTACTTCATTGAAGCTGTTTATTAGGCTTAGGAGTTCTCTGGTGGAATTTTTAGGTTCACTTATATATACTATCATATCATCTGCAAAAAGTGATATTTTGACTTCTTCCTTCCCAATTTGTATCCCCTTGATCTCCTTTTGTTGTCTAATTGCTCTGGCTAGGACTTCAAGTACAATGTTGAATAGGTAGGGCTAGAGTGGACAGCCTTGTCTAGTCCCTGATTTTAGTGGGATTGCTTCCAGCTTCTCACCATTTACTTTGATGTTGGCTACTGGTTTGCTGTAGATTGCTTTTATCATGTTTAGGTATGGGCCTTGAATTCCTGATCTTTCCAAGACCTTTATCATGAATGGGTGTTGGATTTTGTCAAATGCTTTCTCAGCATCTAACAAAATGATCATGTGGTTTTTGTCTTTGAGTTTGTTTATATAATGGATTACGTTGATGGATTTCCATATATTGAACCATCCCTGCATCCCTGGGATGAAACCTACTTGGTCAGGATTGATGATTGTTTTGATGTGTTCTTGGATTTGGTTAGCAAGAACTTTATTGAGGATTTTTGCATTGATATTCATAAGGGAAATTGGTCTGAAGTTCTCTATCTTTGTTGGTTATTTTTGTGGTTTAGGTATCAGAGTAATTTTGGCTTTGTAGAATGAGTTGGGTAGAGTACCTTCCGTTTCTATTTTGTGGAATAGTTTGTGAAGAACAGGAATTAGGTCTTCTTTGAAGGTCTGATAGAACTCTCCACTAAACCCATCTGGTCCTGGGCTTTTTTTTTTTTTGGTTGGGAGACTATTAATGACAGCTTCTATTTCTTTAGGGGATATAGGACTTTTTAGATCATTAACCTGATCTTGATTTAACTTTGGTACCTGGTATCTGTCTAGAAACTTGTCCATTTCATCCAGGTTTTCCAGTTTTGTTGAGTATAGCCTTTTGTAGAAGGATCTGATGGTGTTTTGGATTTCTTCACGATCTGTTGTTATGTTTCCCTTTTCATTTCTGATTTTGTTAATTAGGATGCTTTCCCTGTATCTCTAGTGAGTCTGGCTACGGGTTTATCTATCTTGTTGATTTTCTCAAAGAACCAGCTCCTTGATTGGTTGATTCTTTGAATAGTTCTTCTTGTTTCCACTTGGTTGATTTCACCCCTGAGTTTGATTATTTCCTGCCTTCTACTCCTCTTGGGTGAATTTGCTTCCTTTGGTTCTAGAGCTTTTAGGTGTGTTGTCAAGCTGCTAATGTGTGCTCTCTCTATTTTCTTTTTGGAGGCACTCAGAGCTATGAGTTTTCCTCTTAGGAATGCTTTCATTGTGTCCCATAAGTTTGGGTATGTTGCGGCTTCATTTTCATTAAACTCCAAAAAGTCCTTAATTTCTTTCTTTATTCCTTCCTAGACCAAGTTATCATTGAGAAGAGTGTTGTTCAGTTTCCACATGAATGTTGGCTTTCTATTAGTTATTTTGTTATTGAAGATCAGCCTTACTCCATGGTGATCTGATAGGATGCATGGGACAATTTCAATATTTTTGTATATGTTGAGGCTTGTTTTGTGACCAATTATGTTTTCAATTTTGGAGAAGGTACCATGAGGTGTTGAGAAGAAGGTATATCCTTTTGTTTTAGGATAAAATGTTTTGTAGATATCTGTTAAGTCCATTTGTTTCATAACTTCTATTAGTTTCACTGTGTCCCTGTTTAGTTTCTGTTTCCATGATCTGTCCATTGGTGAAAGTGGTGTGTTGAAGTCTCCCACTATTATTGTGTGAGGTGCAATGTGTGCTTTAAGCTTTACTAAAGTTTCTTTAATGAATGTGGCTGCCCTTGTATTTGGAGCATAGATATTCAGAATTGAGATTTCCTCTTGGAGGATTTTACCTTTGATGAGTATGAATTGTCCCTCCTTGTCTTTTTTGATTATTTTGGGTTGGAAGTCGATTTTGTTAGATATTAGAATGGCTACTCCAGCTTGTTTCTTCATATCATTTGCTTGGAAAATTGTTTTCCAGCCTTTCATTATGAGGTAGTGTCTATCTTTTTCTCTGAGATGAGTTTCCTGTAAGCAGCAAAATGTTGGGTCTTGTTTGTGTAGCCAGTTTGTTAATCTATGTCTTTTTATTGGGGAGTTGAGTCCATTGATATTAAGAGATATTAAGGAAAAGTAATTGTTGCTTCCTGTTATTTTTGTTGTTAAAGTTGGCATTCTGTTCTTGTGGCTGTCTTCTTTTAGGCTTGTTGTGGGGTTACCTTCTTGTTTTTTCTTGGGCTTGGTTCCCGTCCTTGTATTTTTTTTTTTTTTTTTTTTTGTTTTTTTTTTTTTTTCTGTTATTATCCTTTGAAGGGCTGGATTCGTGGAGAGATAATGGGTGAATTTGGTTTTGTCATGGAATACTTTGGTTTCTCCATCTATGGTAATTGAGAGTCTGCCTGGGTATAGTATCCTGGGCTGGAATTTGTGTTCTCTTAGTGTCTGTATAACATCTGTCCAGGCTCTTCTGGCTTTCATAGTCTCTGGTAAAAAATCTGGTGTAATTCTGATAGACTTGCCTTTATATGTTACTTGACCTTTTTCCCTTACTGCTTTTAGTATTCTATCTTTATTTAGTGCATTTGTTGTTCTGATTATTATGTGTCGGGAGGAATTTCTTTTCTGGTCCAGTCTATTTGGAGTTCTGTAGGCTTCTTGTATGTTCATGGGCATCTCTTTCTTTAGATTTGGGAAGTTTTCTTCAATAATTTTTTGAAGATGTTTGCTGGTCCCTTGAGTTGAAAATCTTCATTCTCATTCACTCCTATTATCCATAGGTTTGGTCTTCTCATTGTGTCCTGGATTTCCTGGATGTTTTGAGTTAGGATCTTTTTACATTTTCCATTTTCTTTGATTGTTGTGCTGATGTTCTCTATGGAATCTTCTGCACCTGAGATTCTCTCTTCTATCTCTTGTATTCTGTTGCTGATGCTCGCATCTATGGTTCCAGTTTTGTTTCCTAAGATTTCTATCTCCAGCGTTGCCTCACTTTGGGTTTTCTCTATTGTGTCTACTTCCCTTTTTAGGTATTGTATGGTTTTATTCGATTCCATCACCTGTTTGGTTGTGTTTTCCTGCAATTCTTTAAGGGAATTTTGTGTTTCCTCTTTAATGTCTTCTACCTCTTTGGTTATGTTTTCCTGCAATTATTTAAGGGATTTTTGTGTTTCCTCTTTAATATCTTCTACTTGTTTAGCAGTGTTCTCCTGTATTTCTTTAATTGAGTTATTTAAGTCCTTTTGATATCCTCTACCATCATCATGAGATATGCTTTTAAATCCAGGTCTAGCTTTTCAGGTGTGTTGGGGGCCCTGGACTGGGTGAAGTGGGAGTGCTGGGTTATGATGATGGTGAGTGGTCCTGGTTTCTGTTAGTAAGATTCTTACGTTTACCTTTCGCCATCTGGTAATCTCTGGAGTTAGTTGTTATAGTTGTCTCTGTTTAGAGATTGTTCCTCTGGTGATTTTGTTACCCTCTATCAGCAGACCTGGGAGACTAGCTCACTCCTCTGAGTTTCAGTGGCCAGAGCAGTCTCTGCATGCAAGGTCTCCTCTTTCAGGGAAGGGTCACAGTTATCTGGTGTTTGGACCTCCTCCTGGCCGAAGATGAAGGCCCAAAACAGGATCTTTCCCAGAAGCTGTGTTGCTTTGGCCTGTCACAGAAGCAGTTGTTTCAATAGTCCACACTCTGACCTGTGTAGACTACTTTCCGTGGAGTACAGGAACCAAGGTGGCTCCCGCAGGACCGGAGACAGAAGCCTTCCGGCCTGGGCGGATACCTGTGCTCTGACCAGGAAGGTGGCCAGTTGTCTGGAGCCGAAAATGGCGCCGCCTCAGAAGCTCTGTGGCTCTTGCCTGTCCCAGAAACTGCTGACCTCTGTATTCCTCACTCTCCCTTGTGCAGACTGCCCTCCGCGGAGTCCCGGAACCAAGCTGGCTCCCGCGGAACCTGAGGCAGATGCCTCTCGGGCCGGGTGGACACCTGTGCTCTGACCAGAAAGGTGGCCGGTTGTCTGGAGCCGAAAATCTGCTTTACATTTCTTAAGATGCTATAAAAAAAAAGCTGTTTGTCCTGGCTAGTTTTTGTCAATGTGATAAAAAATCTAACTCAACTGGGAAGAGAGATCTTCCACTGAGGACTTTCTCCTGTGAGACTGCCCTGTGGACAATTTTTTTTGGGCAATTTCTTGAATAATGATTGATGTGGGAAAGCCCAGCCCACCTTTAGTGGTACCTACTCCTGAGAGATTATCCTGGGTTATATGAGAAAGTAAGCTAAGCAAAACAGGGTACAAAGCCAGGAAGCATCTTCTTCCATGGTACCTACCTATGCTCCTACCCTTACTTCCTCCGAAATGGACCATGATTGTGACATCTAAGGCAGAATCTGGAGAATGCAGAATTGCATTTAATCTTTTTCAAATCTAGCTGCAGTAAATTTACTTGTTATTGAAATTTGTAAAAAATGCCTTTTTCAAGTAAAACCATAGCTATTTTACTAAATAACCATATGATGAATCCAAAGTATATTGCTCACAGGACAGGCTAGAGTACACAGAGGTTTAATGAAAGCAAAAACATAAGCCAGACAATTAATATGCTTACTGTGTCCATATCACCATAGTTCTTTAATTCCTTTGATATATATAATATTGTAAGTAGATATATTTAGCCATTGCAACCATCTTTTCTTCACTAAATGCAGACTATTTAACACATTTTGAAGCTACACAGAAATGAAAGTATTATTAAAATGCTTAGAATAGTTTTTAAAAGCATATTCAAAGATATCAATGGTCACTCAGCAGGAAAATTTCATTTCTTATGCCACTATGATTCTATAAATGTTTAGAATACTAGGTAAGGCAAGGTCTCAAGTAATTTTTCAAACCATTTCACAGTGATTCCAAAGCTATATTTTTATTCTTGAATTTAATAGTTAGTCATAAATCCCAACTTCTAGTTTTTGCTTAATAATACGTGCCTTCATTCGCTCAACAAATGTATCATGAACTTACTACATGTCATCATATGAGACGCTAGAGAGAAATAAATTACGTGTAATTCTTGATCTTCTAAAATTATATTGCAGTTTTCAGGACAATTATTAAACAAAGATGGACACATCCTTGAGAAGCTCGGGATGTGATGTGTTGTGTAAAGAAATTGTCTATGAGATTTTTAAGTGTGACAGTTCCATGAACATATGAAGAAGTCAATTACAGCAAATGAAGTATGTTATCACTGATCATTTACAAGGAAGAATTTCTTTTTTTTTAAAAGTATTTTTATTAGATATCTTCTTCACTTACATTTCAAAGGCTATCCTGAAAGTCCCCTATAACCTCCCCCAACCCTGTTTCCAAACCCACCCACTCCTGCTTCCTGGCCCTGGTGGTCCCCTGTACTGGGGCATAGAATCTCCGCAAGACCAAGGGCCTCTCCTCCCATTGATGGCCTACTAGGCCATCCTCTGCTACATATGTACCTAGAGACACAAGCTTGGTGGTGTTGGTGGGGGGGGGGGGGCGTACTGGTTAGTTATTAGTATTCCCTTTGCCCCATCAGGATAGTGTCAAGTAGATGAAACAGAGAGGTGGGACTTTAGCTCCATTTTGTCCCTCTGCATATCTGTTATCCAGTTCATATTGAATCATTGTGAGAACTTTGACTAATATCCCATTGAGAATGGATGCCACATATTGAAAAAAAATTGCTCCACAATCATGACTTTGTAACTTCTTATTTTCAGACATAACATAAATTAACTAGTGAGTCCACTATTTGCTAGATTATCAGTATCTCTTAGAAAAAGAAAAGTCCTAGTTAATGTATTTACAATTCATGTTTCTAAAATCTACTTAAGGCTTCTTGAGACTAAAATATAGAAATGGTCTTAATTAGGGCTTACTGGGATAGAACACCATGCCAAAAAGAAAGTTTTATTTATATTTCCATATCACTGTTGACAAAGGAAGTTAGGATAGATATTCATACAGGGCAAGAACCTGGAGGCAAGAATTGATACAGAGGCTATGGCTTATATTTCCATATCACTGTTGAAAAAGGAAGTTAGGATAGAAATTCATACAGGGCAGGGACCTGGAGACAGGAATTGATACAGAGGCTATGGAGGAGGGACTACTGAATGGCTTGCTCATCATGAATTGCTCAGCCTGCCTTTTTATAGGAACCAAGGATTACCAGCCCATGGTGACCCCACCCACAATTGGCTGGGCTCTCTTCCTTTAATCATTCATGAAGAAAATGCTGTACAGCCGGATCATATGGATACATTTTCTCAATTGCAGTTCCCTCCTTTCAGATGACTCTAGGTTGTTTCAAGTTGACATAAAACTAGTAAGCACAGATAGTTAGTATTATAAGGACCAGAGGATTGAGGAACAGAAAAAACTAGTGGAAATTTTAATCTTCTTTGTCAACATGAGATGGAAACACAATTTGAGTATGTCAGTGACAGGCTTTCTATATGGTTTTTCCTGGACCCCTAAATGTAGCTCTTAGGTTTCCAAATCTACATATTGGCTTCTTTTCTCTAACATCTTCTCTCTAGTAACATTTCACAACTGTTTAAAGCACATTGTCCAAAGTTTCCTATTTTATTTATAAAAAGAAGAAGGAGAGTATGACTATTACATCTGGCTAGAAGTAGAAGTCAGCCAAGGTTATGCATAGTTCACACATTTTGTGTTTCAGGTATAGTGATGCACACATCAGTAACAGAAACATGAAGATTTCTGGAAGTCTGAAGACTGCTTGGTCTACTGTAGTCTCCCCTCCCCCAGCCTGAAACCTGCTTGCTCTGGGGTGGAGCTTCCTGCTCATTCGTTCTGCCACGTCCACTGCTGGAACCTGCCGCCTTGCTGTTCCGAAGCCATCACGTGCTCACCCTACTACTGGATTCCGAGATTATTTGGCAGGAATCGGGTCCCCTCTCCCTTCCTTCATGACTGAGTATTGCAACAGTAAAAATTGAGCTTTGATCAGACTTTTGACTTGGCTTCCTTCTTTCTTCCGCCTGTCTAGTTCTTCTCTTGCAGCCCGAGTTGCCATCTCAGTAGAACCGTTCGTTGCGAGCTGCTGGCTGCCCGCAACAGTCTACAGAGTAAATTCCAGGCCAGTCAAAACTATGTAGTGACACCTTGTCTCAAAAGAAGTAAATTTAATTTTTTTAAATTTTTTTATTTGAAAGTGTCATGTTGTATGTACAATGTATCTTGATCATATCTACTCCCCAATTTTCCCTTTTCAAATTTTCCAGAACCCTCTATTACATCTTCTTCCACCTCAATTCATAATGTTTCATTAATTCTTTAATTTCTAACCTACTGAATCTATTTGGTGTTGCATTTATGCACATGTTCTCTATAGTATAAGGAACAGAGTAGTGGCAATCCACATTTAAAAAGTAACTCTTGCTTCCCTGCTGCTCCCCACAGCCACCAACTGATGACTGTTCTTCAGTTAGCAGTGTAACTTCAGGAGACTTTCTCTATTCTGGGCTGGAATTCTGCCTAGTTTGGTCTGCTACACACACTCCAGTGAAGTCTGCTTGGCAGGCTGAGAGGCCTGGAAGCACTCACAAGGCAGGGAGTTTCAAGGAAACTTGACCTCCTGGAACCAGGCATTCTCATAATTCATATACTCATACCTATCCCTGCATTAGTCTGTTGTATGGATCCACGTGCTCTCTTTTAGTATTGTTTTATTATAAGTGCCTTTAAAGATTGAATTCTGACATAGCTAAGCCTCCACCAGTGTTCCAACGTCTTAGAAAATCCTTGAAGCCGACAAACTTGGAATTCAGTAAGAATGTTACCTATCCAGTAACATTCAAATTTACTTCTAGTAGAGACAAGACAGTGAAACTAATTAGACATTACAAAGAACAAAGCTGGAATAGCTCAGGGCTGGTCTGCAGAGTGATTACTTAGGACAGTAGCCAGTCTCACCCAAAAAAGGGAGTATACAATGGCCTAGCTAGTAGGTGGGTTTACCATGTAAGAGATAGGGAATCCCACTGAGACAGGAATCTTCACTACAGCAAGGGATAGCAGGCTACATTGCATATTCGAAGCAAGTTGGTGAATTCTTCTAACAAATGGAGATTCTCCACAGATACTTAAAAGAACAGCCAAGCTACACTCATACAAGAATTTATCAACATCTAGGAAATAGGGGGTTTGTGGTGTTACATTATTCATGAGAAGGTCTGCTAGAGCAGAAACCCCTGATGCTAGCTTTCACAAGGCTCAAAGGAGTAGCATAAATTGACTAGGGTGTGAAATCCTTACCTGTCATTAGCTGACCCTAAGCAGAGCTGTTTTATCTTTACTGTAAATACTACCTGGTTCCTGTAAGTCCTTTTGAAGTCATTCCTTTGTTTTGTGTCAGGTAACTTCAATGTACTTTGCCTGCCATGACATCCTACCCCTTTGTTTTCTGTATTATATAAGACTAGTGTTCAGTTTGGGACAATATATTCAGATTCTACACAATCTCTCGTGTTGATTCTGTCTGTCATTCATTCGCCAACTCCTTGTTCACCTCCAACTAGAGATCTGTTCTACACAGACAGGGACCAAAAAGGGTCTGAGACATTGGTCTCTGTATTTCTTTTGTAGGCAATCACAGCTTCCTTCTGTGCATGCATGTGTGCAACAGCCAAGACAGCATTTTAAATCACAAGGTTCTTTTGTCAATGTTAGCTTTAAGATTTAAAAATATTCACAAATAGTTTTCCTTACAAATTAAAATAATACTTTCTGAATAAGTTGTAACTCTTTAGATGTTTTTTATTGATTTTTTGGGGAGGGCATTATTTTTTGTTTTTATTGCTGTGTTTTTTTGTTTGTTTGTTTTTTGTTTTTGGGGTTTTTTTTTTGTTTTTTTTTTTTTTTTTTTTTTTTTGCTTTTTTTAATTAGATATTTTCTTGATTTACATTTCAAATGCTGTCCCCAAAAGCCCCCAACCCACCCACTCCTGCTTCCTGGCCCTGGCATTCCCCTGTACTGGGGCATGATTTTAAGCTAATAACAAACTTTAAAGATGAGAAATACAATTATGTAAAATAGCCACCCAGTAGAGATACATGCCTTTAATCCTAATATTTAAGAGGTAGAGGAGGGAAGTCCTCTGAGTTCAAGGCAAGTCTGGTCTACAGATTGAATTCCAGGATACCAGGATTAATAGGAAAACCTTGTTCAAAAGAAGAAAAATTGGAATATGTAAAATAAATTATATACATAAAAGAACATACTCTTAGTGTTCCATATTTATTACAGAGTGTCCCTTACTTTCCCGAAGTTGATTCCAAGATAAATTGTTTGTGTCATTAAGTAGAAAATAAAGGGGTTTGGGTAAAGGTCACTATGGGAAATTTGTCATAATTCTTTTCTATGTGGTGATTTTAGAATGTTTCCTCTGCAGCCAAATGTCCTCAATATAATGTCAAGTATGACCTTTGTAAGGAATGATGGGCTTTATAGTTCTAAAATGTATTTTCCCCATGTGTCTTTTAACATCTGAAACATTGTAACAAGTGTAATGGACTCATGATTGTCAGCACCTGAAATGTACAATACTATATCAAAATTTGCAAGCCAATGTCAATGACTCAGAAAATAGCCAAAAAAAACCAAAAAACCAATGTTTCATCTTCTTATACATCTGAGAAGCCACAGAGATGGGAGGTGAAGTGGAACATGAGGTGAAAGAGAGGGCTTGTAATATAATTGCTATGAAAAATAGTGTTCACCTGGCTTATTTTTCATAATGGACCTTATACTTCATGATGATGTATATGATGTATATGTATATGGTATGATATATATCATATATGTAATATATATGGATTAATATATATCTTATCTAATGCTCATCAAGCTTTGAATAATTATGTAGTCTTTCCTGAATAAACTAAGTCTTGTTTGTAAGGAATTAGTTTTTTAGTAAATAGCACATAAAATAAATCTGGATTAATCATCTTTCAATAACTGCAACAAAATATTTGAGACAATTTATCTATCTCTATCTCTATCTCTATCTCTATCTCTATCTCTATCTCTATCTCTATATATCTATATCTATATATCTATTTATATATAAAGTTTTATTTTAGCTTACAGTTTCAGAGGGTTTTGTCCATGATTAGGCAATATCATGTAGTCTCCACATGGTGATTTAAGGCAGAAAATCATGGCTAGAAAGCAAGGAGACAGTATAAGAGCTGGGTTACCATTATCCTGTTCAGTGAGTGGATTAATGCCAGCAACATTAAGACTTTCCTATAAGTTATGCCAGCCTGGGGCACTTGCTGACCTCTGTTTTACTCATATATACATACACGCGTACACAAATACACACACATGCACAAGCACATAAACACACACACACACATATATATGTGTGTGTGTGTATATATATATATATATATGTATATATATATATATACACATATATATGTATATACATATTTGCACATATATATTTATATAGAACATTTATATAAATACAAATATATATATATATACATATATATATATTACATACAGCTGATAAAATAATTTTTCTCTCAACCTGTGCTGACAGACAGATACTGCAATATTGTGAGCCAATAAATGAGAATTGTTTGTGCAGATCAAATGTGGACTTTTGCTGTAGTAAGGCCCAGCTAAATATGATTTGTGGAAACAATCCTGAGTAAATTTTTTTCAAAAAGAAGATTTAAGAAAAGTACATGATGGCTATTGCATTGAATCTGTAGATTGCTTTTGGCAACATGGCCAAGAGTTAGAAAGAGCAATTCTCAAATTCATTTGGAATAACAAAACCCCAGGATAGTGAAAACTATACTCAACAATAAAAGAACTCCTGGGGGAATCACCATACCTGACCTCAAATTGTACTACAAAGCAATTGTGATAAAAATTGCATGTTATTGGTACAATGACAGGCAGGTAGATCAACGGAATAAAATTGAAGACCCAGAAATGAACCCACACACCTATGGTCACTTGATCTTTGACAAAGGAGCTAAACCAATTCAGTCGGAAAAAAAAAAAAAAAGACAGCATTTTCAACAAATAGTGCCAGTTCAATTGGTGGTCAAAATGTATAAGAATGCAAATTGATCCATTCTTTTCTCCTTGTACAAAGCTCAGCTCCAAGTGGATCAATGACCTCCAGACAAAACCAGATACACTGAATCTAATAGAAGAGAAAATGTGGAAAAGCCTTGAACACATGGGCACAGGGGAAAATTTCCTCAACAGAATATCAATGACTTAAGCTCTAAGAACGAGAATCAACAAATGGAACTTCATAAAATTGCAAAGCTTCTATAAGGCAAAGGACACTGTCAATAAGACAAAATGGCAACCAACAGATTGGGAAAAGATCTTTGCCAATCCTACATCTGATAGAGGGCTAATATCCAATATATACAAAGAACTCAGAAAGTTAGACTCCAAAGAAACAAATAACCCTATTAAAAATGGTTAACAGAGCTAAACAGAGAATTCTCAACTAAGGAATACTGAATGGCTGAGAAGCATCTAAAGAAATGTTCAACATCCTTAGTCATCAGGGAAATGCAAATCAAAACAACCATGAGATTCCACCTCACCCGAGTCAGAATGGCTAAGATCAAAAACTGAGGTGACTACAGAAGCTGCCAAGGATGTGGAGAAAGAGGAACACTCCTCCATTGCTGGTGGTATTGCAAGCTGGTACAACCACTCTGGAAATCAGTTTGGCTGTTCCTCAGAAAATTGGACATAGCACTACCAGAGGATCCAGTAATACCTCTCCTGGGCATATACCCAGAAGATGCTCCAACATGTAATAAGGACATGTTCCACTATGTTCATAGCAGCCTTATTTATAATAGCCAGAAGCTGGAAACAACCCAGATGTCCTTCAACAGAGGAATGGATTCAGAAAACATGGTACATTTACACAATGGAATACTGCTCAGCTTTTTAAAATAATGACTTCATGCAATTTGCAAGCAAATGGATGGAACTAGAAAATGAGTGAGGTAACTTATTCACAAGAGAACACAGATTGTAAGCACTCACTGATAAGTGGATATTAGCCCAAAAGTTCAGAACATTCAAGATTCAACTCACAGACCATATGAAGCCTGAAAAGAAAGAAAACCAAAGTGTGGATGTTTCAGTGATTCTTAGAAGGGGGAAAAATACTTGCAGGAGGAAATATGGAGACAAAGTATGGAGCAAACATGAAGGAAAGGCCATTCAGAGACTGCCCCACCTGGGGATCCATCCCCTATACAGTTTCAAAACCTGGAGGCTATTGTGAATACCGGGAAGTGCTTTCTGAAGGGAGCCTGTTATGTCTGTCTTCTGAGAGGCTTTGTCAGAGCCTGAAAAATACAAAGGTGGATGCTCACATCCAACCACTAGACTGAGTCTGGGGTCCCTGGTGGAGGAGTTGGAGAATGGACTGGAGGAGCTGAACGGTTTTGCAGCCACATTGGTGGAGCAATAGTGTCAACTGGTCAGACCCATAGAGCTCCCCAGGACTGGACCACCAACCAAAGAGTACACATCAAAATACCCATGGCTCTGGCCACATATGTGGCAGAGGATGGCCTTGTTAGATATCAGTAGAAGGAACAGCCCTTGGGCCTGAGGGTGCTAGATGCCCCAGTGTAGGGGAATGCCAGGGCGGGAAGACAGGAGTGGGTTGGTAACTGAGTGAGCATGGTCATATAGGCGAGGGGCTGGGGGCGGGGCAGGGGGGATAGGTGGTTTCTGAAGGGAGACCTGGAAAGGGGAAGACATTTGAAATGTAAATAAAGAAAATATCCAATAAAAAAAGAAAGTTACAGGAAGGATCATGTTGTCTGTTAAAATGATTGTACTAAAGGAAAACTGAATTGTTGGCATTTCTTCTACATCTATAAGTAAAACATACTAAATTTTAATAAGTTATTAATCCCTGTCTGATTTGTCAAAAGTGTGGAAGGGAGAACAATTTAAAACCAAAACCATGACATTGTAAAATGAGCCATGTCTCATATAAATGTTAAATGGCAAGCCTGTTTCAGCATGGGCTGTGAATGAGAAGATAAAGTAGGAGCCTCTGTCATATGTTACTCCAGTGGTCATATAGTTGAGTCATTTTTAAAGGCCATAGCAGAGATGGAGGATATGTATAGGATCAAAACATGGCCCCTCCACATGACAGATATTCTAGCTACTGTAACTACTGAATACTCAGCTTAATGCACAAAAAGACTGTAGCTAAGCTCCCAAGTATGGCTCATGGAAACTAAATGATTCTGACAGGTCTGTTCTACCTTGAACTGGACAACAACTCTGGTTGTTAATCTAGGTTATTCACTAATAAACATACCAATAATCATATTTCTAACAAGTTTGTAAGGGTATTTACTGAAAGAATGGATGGTATACCTAAGGACCTTCACTATCACTGGGCCAAATTTAAAGCAGTTTTAGGCAAACCTGTTTTTGTAGCCAATTGAGGTTTTGATTATTCACTGATTTCTTCAGCCTTTTATCTTGGACTGATGGCTCTCCAGAAACCATACAGACCTTGAGCACAAGACTGAGACTTCTGAGAAACCTGGTCCCATGGAATAATCACCTACCAAAATGTCAGCTTCTCCGGTGATCTGAAAGCCATTGTTTCCACCTTTGCTAGTATTTGTAACATAACTATCTTGTTATATAGCAGTTTGATTTTAATTAAAAAAAATATTCTAACTCTAACCACTGCCCCTTAAATATGTGTGTAAGTCCAATACTTAACTCAATGTGGTTTCACACAATGGCAAAAATGATTTTCTTTCCAAATTCTGTTGGTCATAATTATTTTAGTATAGTATGTTTACTTTGTTCTTAAAAAATACTAGCCATGTAGGAAATTTGGTTCTTTTGAGAACTTACAGTAAGTTATTGTTTCTTATTTTAGCCTAAAAGCACAGCTAAAGACTTAAGTTTCACCACAATTGCTCCTTATAATGTTTCTGATTTAGCCACTTGTGTATTGCCTTCAGATCTGAATTTCAAGATAAAAGAGTCTATGGCTTCTTTTTATACCAGATCCCATGGACACCCTGGAATCCCTACTTACATTAATGTTGAACAACATCAACAGAAAGTGAATCTGAGAGTTATCAAGGAATCTGTTGAGAAAAAAATAAAAGGTAATTTTTTTTCCAATTATTTATTAGGTATTTTCTTCATTTACATTTCAGATGCTATCCCAAAAGTCCCCCATACCCCAACCCCTGCTCTCCTACCTACCCATTCCCACTTCTTGGCCCTGGAGTTCCCCTGTACTGGGGCATATAAAGTTTGCAAGACCAAGGGGCCTCTCTTCCCAATGGTGGCCAACTAGGCCATCTTCGGCTACATATGCAGCTAGAGACATGAGCTCTGGGGTACTGGTTAGTTCATACTGTTGTTCCACCTATAGGATTGCAGACCCCTTTAGCTCTTTGGGTACTTTCTCTAGCTCCTCCATTGGGGGCCCTGTGTTCCATCCAATAGCTAACTGTGAGCATCCATTTCTGTGTTTGAGCTTTAATAAAGTCTCTTTAATGAATGTGGCTGCCCTTGCATTTGGAGCATAGATATTTTGAATTGAGAGTTCCTCTTGGAAGATTTTACCCTTGATGAGTATGATGTGCCCCTCTTTGTCTTTTTTGATAACTTTGGGTTGGAAGTTGATTTTATTTGATATTAGAATGGCTACTCCAGCTTGTTTCTTTAGATCATTTGCTTGGAAAATTGTTTTCCAGCCTTTCACTCTGAGGTAGTGTCTGTCTTTTTCCCTGAGATAGGTTTCCTGTAAGCAGCAAAATGTTGGGTCCTGTTTGTGTAGCCAGTCTGTTAGTCTATGTGTTTTTATTGGGGAAATGAGTCCATTGATATTAAGAGATATTAAGGGAAAGTAATTGTTTCTTCCTATTATTTTTGTTGTTAGATTTGGCATTCTGTTCTTGTGGCTGTCTTCTTTTAGGTTTGTTGAAGTATTACTTTCCTGCTTTTTCTAGCGCATAGTTTGCGTCCTTGGATTTTTTTTTTTTCTGTAATTATCCTATGAAAGGCTGGATATGTTGAAAGATATTGTGTGAATTTGGTTTTGTTATGGAATACTTTGTTTTCTCCATCTATGATCATTGAGAGTTTAGCTGGTTATAGTAGCTTGGGCTGACATTTATGTTCTCTTAGTGTCTGTATAACATCTGTCCACGATCTTCTGGCTTTCATAGTCTCTGGTGAGAAGTCTGGAGTAATTCTAATAGGCCTGCCTTTATGTGTTACGTGATCCTTTTTCCTTTTTTCTTTTAATATTTTGTCTTTATTTAATGCATTTGTTGTTCTGATCATTATGTGTCGGGAGGAATTTCTGTTCTGGTCCAGTCTATTGTGAGGCCTGTATGCTTCTTGTATGTTCATGGGCATCTCTTTCTTTAGGTATGGAAAGTTTTCTTCTGTAATTTTGTTGAAGATATTTGCTGGCCCTTTAAATTGAAAATCTTCATTCTCATCTACTCCTATTATTTGTAGGTTTGGTCTTCTCATTGTGTCCTGGATTTCCTGGATGTTTTGAGTTGGGATCTTTTTGCATTTTGCATTTTCTTTGATTGTTGTGTCCATGTTCCCAATGAAATCTTCTGCACCTGAGATTCTCTCTTCCATCTCTGGTATTCTGTTGCTGATGCTCGAATCTATGGTTCCTGATTTCTTTCCTAGTTTTTTTTATCTCCAGAGTTGTCTCCCTTTGGGATTTCTTTATTGTTTCTACTTCCATTTTTAGATCCTGGATGGTTTTGTTCACTTCCATCACTAGTTTCTCAGTGTTTTCCTGTAACTCTCTAAGACATTTTTGTGTTTCCTCTTTAAAGGTTTCTAGCTGTTTACCTGTGTTTTTCTGTATTTCCTTCTTAAAGCCCTCCATCATCATCATGAGATATGACTTTAGATCCATGTCTTGCTTTTCTGGTGTGATGGTGTATCCAGGACTTGCTATGGTGGGAGAGTTTTGTTCTGATAATGCCAAGTAAACTTGGTTTCTGTTGCTTCTCTTCTTATGCTTACTTCCTGCCATCTGATTATCTCAAGTATTTGCTGTCCTCAATATTGGAGCCTGTCCTTCCTATAATCCCAGTTGATTCAGGACTCCTCAGAGTCCAATTTTCTCTGTGATCCTTTGCTTGTGGGCTCCTGTGAACCTGTGATTCTGGGTGTGTCAGAGTTCTTGACAGTCAAGTTCCTCTGAAACCCTGAAATACTGGTGTGACCAAGCTCCTTTTATCCTGGGATCCTGTTGTCAAAGATGCTGGGCATGTTACAGTGCCTGGAAGTGGTGTCTCCTTTGAGGAGTGTGGAGCTGTCTGGTCAGTGGTCCTAAGATTGCGTGGGGAGTCCTCTAGGGTCTGTGGACGTGTCCACAGACTCCATGCCCAAGGTGACCAAGTGCTGGCACCAACCGGAAGGGACTTGTGCTCCTGGTCAGACAGGTTTTCTGCTTCACTAATGCTGTCTCAGGTCCTGTGTGATTGGATTGGAATAGAAGTTGTGTTCCACTCACCAGTGGTCCTAAGATCATGTAGAGAGTCCTCTAGGGACCTTGGTGGTGTCTGCCGACTCAGCGCCCAAGGTGACCCAGTGCTGGCGCCGACCAGAAGGGAGGTAGTTATTTTTTAAAACAGGCTTTTATTTGCCTAAGAATGGTGTCTGATATACTATCTCTTAAGTTGATTATATTGTGTTCAAAAGGTTTGAATTGAACTAGGAAAGAGATTAAATATTTTAGTTTTTGCTTTTTTTTTCTTGTAAGAAAATAATCATCTGCTTAGAAGCTCATTTTATATTTTTTCTACATGTATATAAAGAAAATTACACAAAATAAAAAATAGCAGGTGGTGTATTTGTCTTCTTCTTATTATTATTAAAATGTATATAGTGACCATAATATAAAATGTTATATTTCTTTCCCTCAAATGAACTTTAATTTACTGTCATATATTTATCAGACAGACTAATTATGGGATTCCCATTATCTAGCTATCTTTTTAAATGAGAAACATTCATTTATTCATTCATTCATTTGACATTGAGGAGTGGGGGAGTTAAAAAGGATAAATAAACAAGTAGTGAAACTCAATTTTCTCCTCATTGACTTCTGTCTGTTTATTGTTCTTTTTGTCTGGCTCTGACTCTGGCTCTGGCTCTGGCTCTTGCTCTCTACCTCTTTCTACTCCCTTGTATTTCCATTCTTTACTTCTTATTCAAGACTGTTCAATACTATTTTTTTAATGACAAGAACTACTAGTCTTATTAAGTGGAACCTTCACTGATAACAGTGAAAAGGGCACCTGTATCCCAAGCTACAGGTCATAAATATTTAAGAGTTAGTATCAACAGAGATGAAAAGGAAAACTGAAAAAACAGGGATAAAGATTTACAGACATAAGGCTATTCAAAAATTACCAAGTGCAGCCAGTCACTAAGAAATCAAACTGATGACCAGAAAATGCACAGCCAAAGGATATATATTTATCTCCTTTAATACTATATCATTATGTGCCATATAGTTCTTGAGGAACTCAGTTACAAAATATCCCAGACAACATGAGTGACTCTTGTTGAAGTGAGGGCAACTTTGAAAATTATATAAAATGCTAAGTTTGCTTTCAGTGTTAAAGAATTATTTTATACAGACAAAACCACTGATTTTTCTTGTCAGATTAATATATTATGTGTTTCTTTCACAGCATGTGAAATGAAATGAAATTAGATTTTTTATATAAATTTGAAGATTTTTCTGTGCCTATAAAGGTTCACAAATATGTGTAATTTTAATAATGTTAAGCCCCTCTAGTTCATTCTTCAGGGCTTCAACTCATCTGGGCAGAGTAGTTAATAATATTTCAAGGCATCATATGACAAGGGTCATATGACAAGGGTCATAAAAGTATCTGTTTGAAGGACTGTTACATAGAAGTGTAGATACCTGTCCTTTGTAAGGCTTGGAAGAAAATAGAATATGTATAAGAAAAAAATAAAGCAGTTCTGTGTGGAGTAATAATATATTAGAATACCTTATTGACATGAAAGCATTTCTCCTACAAACATATAGTAATAATAAGATATTACTTCAATTTAAAAATTAGCATGTCATAGGAGAAACTCTACGTTTTTAAACAACTTGGAGTTAGAAAGTGATGATAAGAAATTGGAATAAAAACAGAATAACCACTGTCACAACCAGGGTGGAGCTGGAGACTGAGCACAAGCAGCATAGATTCTGAACCTTTAAAACATGCATTTTTCTTCTTTCTTAAAAAAATACTTCTTTTCTTTTATGCTCAGACAGACTACTGATTTTTACCATAGCTCACTGAGTGCCATTACAAAATATTTATATGTATTTCGCTTGGCAGAGGGCAAACCTGAAGTTGCACAGCTGACAGAACTTCATCTAGACCAACCTTGTGCTTTAACTCTGTATGGGATGCATAACTGAATGGAAACTTCAAAAATATGTTACAAAAACAAAAGTTTTCTGGATATAAGATGACCACTAATTATTTCAAAATCAAGTTCTTAATGAATCCCTGGTGGTTTCTGCCTAGGCTTGCCTATGTTGTATCCCATGCATTCAGTGCAGCTTTGGTACTGAATAAGAGTCATGTGCTCTCGGCACTGTGCTTGTGTCCAGCCACATAGAGCTGTTGAAGTTATGCTTCCCACTGCTGCGGCTCAGATTCAAGACTACTGCTTGTTATTACTGTGCAGGTGATGCTTTGCTGCTTCAATACAAACAGAAGGGCCTAATGAGGGAAAGAAAGACACATAATAGTTTACTTACCATCTTTCTTTACGTTTCAGATCAGCAGATCTTTGGGTTTGGATTGTGTTAAAAAGTTTGACTTTTTTTTTTAAGGTTATGTTTCAACTGCTACCATTAGTTTGATAAAAAACAAATAAACAAACAAACAAACAAACAAAAAGCAGTTAAATGAATCTTGGCTTGGTATTAGGATAGAACTGCCAAGTTTCTAAAATAGCCCTGAATATACTTCTACTATTTGTACTGTATACTTCTATAAAACAGCACACTCAGCACTCATAATAATAAAGTTAATATATCAATTAACTCTGTATTAAAGATGTTCTTTGTTTAGTGTGGTAGATAGGATTATGTTTCAGTATGTTCCTGATGTTTTTCTCAATGAACAATTAGATTCACAGTTTTTATTAGGTGCATTTTAAAGTGAAATATTTCTTTTCCCTAAAGAACAAAATATTCAAAAAGATTTTATAAACTCAGGAATTGATTTAGATAATGAGATCCAAATTGTCACATAGCCTATATTTGATTTGCTTCAATGAATCCTGTGATTATTGATTTTGAAATTCAATCAAATTGAGTTGAGAGGTGCCTAGCAAGTCAATTTAGTAAGCTATATATTTGAAACGACTATGCAGTGGTTTCCTTGGAGGGGTATAGGAAACCTACCCTGACCTTGTATGCTATGGTCCCATGGATGGAAGACACTGATGAAATAAAAGCTCTCATCCCCCCCTGCCCCCCGCTCTCCCTTCCTCCTTACTGCCTCTGTCCATCCGTCCCTCCCTCCCACTCTCTGGCTGGTTGTCTCCCTCTGCTTCTTGGACACCTCAAGGTGAGCTGACCTATTTGACTACATTGATGATGACCACTGAATCCTTTAAATCCATGGGCAAAACTAAACAATCCTTATCTTTAAGTGACATTCTTTTCATATTTACTGAGAACCAGGAACAGACTAATAAAAATAGCAAGTCAAAAAACTGCTCTTTGTACTGGAGGCCCTTTGGGGACTGTTAGAGGTCTGGTGGGGTGGGGGTGGGAGATGTGGGCATCCTTGTGGAGACAGGGGATAGGGAGGAGGTATAGAATGTGGAACAGTTAGGGGGTGGATCAGGAGAGGGATAAAATCTGGAGTGTAAAAAAAAAAAGTAAGATTAAATAAAATTTTTAAAAAAGGAAGCCCACTCCTACACAACCACCACTACTACCACCACCACCACCAACAACAACATCAACAACAATTTGGTGGTTTGAATATACTTGGCAAATGAGAGGTGCTATTGTTAGGAGGTTTGGCCCTGTTGGGGGAAGTGTGCCACTGTGTAGGTGTGCTTTGAGGGCTCCTAATATTCAATGTCTGCCCAGTGTGTAAGAACTCTCTGCTTCTTCTAGAGCACCATGTTTGCCTGAATGATGTCATGCTTCCTGCCATCGTGATGGACTGCACCTCTGAAACAGTAAGCTAGCCCCAATTAAATGTTGTCCCTTCTAAGAAAAAACAAACAAAAACAACAGTAGAAACCCTCCTCCTTGTCCTCTTGTGTTCCATGTCCTCAAATCTTGCTTAAGTATATGACCATCCATAATAAACTATGGAATTTCAATTTCCCAGGTTTTTGAAACCATAACTACAAACAGAGCTAACATTTTGATCGATAGGGCATATGGAAGAATGTTACATTCAACTCACTTGTAAAGTTCTGTGATTAAGAGAAACGGTTCACATTTCTTTGTCCTCCCTCGTTTGGTAATATCTAAACCTTGTCTGCATATAGTATCAGCAGTTGGTCCTTCTACTGTGTCTCAGCTCATAGGGATGCCCAGGCTCATTCCTGGCTCTGTTGTTACATTTTCTCTCATTCCTTTAGCACTCAAGATGAACTCTCTGGCCAAACCCCAATCTAAGTACATGGACATTATTTTTTTGTAAAAAAAAAAAAAAAAAAAAAACTGCATTATTTTAATCTTATTCATACATTTTCTGAAGAGACCTTAATTAACATATGTCATACGTACTTCAGAAATGTTGGTATAGTTTAAATAATCTAATGTATGCGTTTTACATAAAATTGGGCCCTGCTTATTGTAAACCTTCAATAAGTATTAGCAATATCCCATCCAAAACAGAAACAACAATGCATCTTTCATGGGGAATTTTTATGGACTGAAAATGCTGCACCTGTGCCATATTCTCTAGAATCTCCAGCACATGGTTGGCATTCCATCCATGTCATTACTCTTACTTAAAGGTTTAATTGTCTACATCTACCCAGAGTTAGACTGGATGAGCTTTAAAGGGATGATAAATTCAAAGCTGTACAGAGAAGGAAGGAATTTTCATGTGTGTGTCACCAAGCAAATAAATGCTGAATTCTGTCACCAGGAACTGAATAATTAAGGTGCCTGAAAAACATTTTTTTTTGTGGTAAGCATGGAGATCTATAATTCTGCCCATAAAAAATGGCAAGCTCATTTACATATCGTAAGAATAAAGATGGTTCAAAAGTAAGTGCAAGGCTGCCCTTGAGTATAGTAAATATAAAGAAGATTGTCACTTTCCAGGTTATCAGAATGTATCTCTACAGGAGAAGGATTTGAGTTGGAAAAACAAAAAAAAAAAAAAAACAAAAAAAAAAACCATTGTTTGTTAGCAAAGCTCTTAGAGTTTCTCTGCCCAGTGAAATACAGGCAGCTGCTATCCCAAAAGAACTCACTGCTAGGATTCACTAATCAGAGAAATGCCTGCCCACAGAAATGATGGGTATTGGTTTGAATATGCACGGTCCATGTGAAATGGCAATAGTAGGAGGTGTGGCCTTGTTGGAGGAAGCTAGGAAGCACTGAACATTTTTGGAATCCTATTCAGCACTAATAAACAATGAAATTGTAAAATTTTTAGGAAAAAAATGAGCAAATTGGAAAAATAATATATAGACAGGTATCTTAGACCCAGAAATACAAATGTTTCGATTTTTGTCTCTTAGGTGGATAATGGCTTATCTTTGATCTTAACTTTTATTTATCTTTGCACTGTAGACGACAGGAATGTAAAGAGAGGGCATGAAGGAGGAAAGAGGCAAAAGAGGGAAATATAATAGAACACATGCAAAATGAGAGTAGAAGCTTGGGATATAATCTGTCATCCCTTAACTTTTGTCAATAGTCAATAGCTCTCCAGGGAAAGGTAGGCCATTATGAGCCATGCTCCATTTCATGGTTGACTGTTGACAGGCCCTGTCTTATGGAGGCTCAGTAGAGGCAACAACAGATACTGTTAGTTTATGACTGCATATCTAGAACATAGCATTGCAAAGCCATTATACAAGTTGTCTAGCTCCTATGTTCTTTCTGTCCGATTTTTGTCAGTGTTGTGTGAGCGTTAGTTGTAATGGTACAAATGTCCTCTCAGACCTAGCACTCAACAGTCATCCTATCAGTATCTTCAACAGTCATGGGTGTCTGCATTCACCTGTTCACTTTAAGAAGCTTCTGTGTGCAATGCTGAGAATAGCGTGTACCTATGTATATAAGCACAAATATTGGGAAGACAATCTAGTACCATTTCAAATCATCAAATCAAAAATAGCAAGTTGCCCCCTTGAAAAACAGATCCTTGTGTCTATGACAACCATAAAATTTTGACCATCATAGTACCATGTTTTAGTTACCTACTGGGAAAAAACAAACAAATAAATAAAACAACAACAACAGATCCAAAACCAAAACAACAAGCACAACATCCTCAAATATAACAGGGAATGATTTAATTGATTACCCTCATATGAGACATGCCACTACTATTGTTGCAGCGGGTGCATCTTTCTTGACAGCTTGGAACTATAGCTCAGAGAATACACAGTTAAACTGGCAATGAATGCAATTCTCCAGTGTTCCTCACTATGTGAATTTTCCAGTGTGTAAATGTACCAAGTTTATATTCCCTCAACAGCTGATGGACACTGGGGCTGATTCGATTTTCTAGCTATTGTGTAAAAGCAAGTAATGAATGCATAGATGCAATTGTGTGCAATCCAAGCTATCATAAGCTATGAACTTCTTGGGATGTATGCTCTGAAGCAGTATGAGATAGTTGTAAGTCAGACCTACTTCTCACATTCTGAGAAACATGAATAGTGTTTTTCATAATGACTCTACCAGTCAATATTTCTAACAATGTTTTAAATGTTAACTGTTTCTTACATCTTCACTAGCATCTTTTTCTTTTGTGTGTGTGTGTGTGTGTGTGTGTGTGTGTGTGTGTGTGTTTGGTTTGTTTGTTTCTTTGTTTTGATAAAAACTTTTCAATTGGGTGAGAAAGAACCTTTAAATACTTTGATTTTTTACCTCTCTGATAAACAGGGACATTGAACACATTCTTCTTTGAAAATTCTTTTAAATTATATAGTCCATTTATATTTTGATTGGGGCATTTGGGGTTTATTTTATTGTTGTTCTTGTTGTTTGTTGGTTTTGTTTTGTTTTAGATTAGACCTTAAAAACACCTTCAGCAAAGGGCCAGAGTATAAATTTAACATGTGATAATAGTAGCCTTCCTAGAACAAATATACTGAGGAAGAAATCTCAGAACCAGTTCCATTCACTATAGCCTCAAAATATGTTGGAATAACCATAACCCATACAATTCAAGGCATAGACAATGAAACCTTAAATTTCTAGAAAAAGAAAGCAAGGAAGGTACTCAAAGATGAAAGAAAAAGCACTCATGATCATGGACTGTATGAATTAATATTGTTAATATTGTCTACCCAACCAAAACAATCCAGGGTTCCAATGTCATGCTAAACAAAACCTCCATGACATTCTCAAATAGAAAACATAATAAAGATTCATAAGAAAGCAGTAAAGACCCCAATAAACCAAAATAAATTCCAAAAAAGTGAACAGTACTTGTATTATTACCATATATACCTGATCTCAAATTATATTATAGAGCAATAGTAATAAAAAACAGTGCAACTAGTATAAAACATGCATGACAATCAATAGAACAAAGTTTTACATATTCTAAATACATTTGTTGTGTGTGTACATGTGTGTTGTGTTATATTATATATTTACATTCACGCTCTTACATGTAGCATATATGCCACTCTGCCTGTGTGAGTATCAAAAGACAATATTGTAGAAGTTAGTTCTCTCCTTCCACCATGTTGATCTTGGAGATGAAACTTAGGTTAACATGTTCAGTGCCTTTATCCACTGGGTCATCTCAATGGCTCTATTTCAAGTCGATAAATACAAAACCCAAAGTAACTCCATGTAGCTATAGCCATGTGGTTTTGACAGAGGCCCAAAAATGCACACTAGAGAAAGCACAGTATCTTCAAAAATATTTGAAAAGCTAGATGTCTATATATATAGAAGAAAGAAACTAGATTTAGTTTCTTGTTTGGCATGAGTCAACTCGAAACAGATCCAAGATCTCAACATAAGACCCAAATCTCTCAAGTTGATAGAGCAACAGATAGATACTTGGATAGATACTACCATATAGAGGCATTCATAAGGACCCTGGTTACTCAGGAAATAGGGGAACAATTAACAAATTTGATACAATGAAATTAATATAGTTTTATACAATAAAAGAAACAGTAAATTGAGTAGGTAGCTTACAATAGGAGAAAACACTTGCAAACTACATACCTAACAAGATAAATACTAGAATGTAGAAAATTAATATTTTGGAATTAAGCTTTTACCACTTGAATTTGTCTGTATCTTCTGACAAGTTCAATCTGTTTAATTTCAAAGGTGTTTTTCCTGACCTCTCATTTGATGTGATTCTTATAAATGTGAGTCTACACCAATTGCAATTGTTAGATTCTCTTCTAAGTTATTAATTATCTTCATATTTCAGCACATTTAGATTAACTTTTTTTTAGATTAACTTTTATGTTATTCATTTGCTATTAATTTTCATCATTTATATGTTTTTGATCATTCATTCAGTTTCTGAATTAGAAGCCAGAATGAGCCAAATATTGGTATGTAGTACCTCAATGTTGTATATGTTACTCAGTTTCGTGGGTGTTCTATTAAAATAGATGGAGTACATGTGTTACTGGGCTTTGCTTCATCTCTGAGTGTTCAGAATATTAGTTGGCTAGCAGCAGAGTCCCATATAAAAGAATTTAAATTAGAAGTGTGAATAGCTACACATACAGTCCAATTTCTCTTTTAAATATAAATTCAAATTCCAAGTACCATTCTAAAAAAAAACCCTTTAAACAGATAAATAAATGCACAGTAACAATATTTAGAATTTAGATTGCTTTAATTCCATGTGTCCAGGCATTAGATGATAAAATATTCTTGGCAATTAGTAATCCTGAAGTAAGTTCATTGTGATTGCACCGTTCTGTGTGCAATAAGTACACTCAATTACAAGCCCTGTGGATTGGGAAATGCCAGCGTTCAGGTGGAGCATTGTTAACTTGGTTGGGCTTGTATTATATTGAATTGTGTACACTTGATAAAAACTCATCATAAGAGCCTTAAGCTAGTGAGACTAATCACAAAATAACTAATATCGTGGCATTACTGTTTTTGTGCAACGGATTAAAACTCCAGAGTGACAGTGAGAAGGGAGAAAAATAAATAGCTAAGGGCAGAAGAGACCTAGGAGAAGAAGGCTCTGGAAGAGGAGGGTTGCAGCAATGCCTGGCAGAGTTTCTAAGAGCATGGAAATTTCTAGTGAAGAAATGGAGACTGAGGATGCACCATAGCAGTAATGATTAGAGAAGAGGTAAAAATGAAGCGGCAGTGATGCATGCTGAAGAGCACAGACTGAGTTGCAAGCGGGGTGTCTCTACTAGCGTTACCCGAATAACTGGGGAAGATGCAGAACATGTGGGGAGCGGGTGTGGCGGCAGTCCCAAAGGCGCCAGGGACTGCAGCTAAGTCATATGACTTTCACCTGACTTCCTCATATAAGACACAAACATCTTGAGTGCTGCGCAGGTGTACCAGGATACAGGTGAATCCAATTTGGTGGAGATTTGCCCCTGCTGCCCTGATTAGCTGAAGCTGCGTGCCTGGTGAGGTGGCATGGCCTGCTGTGTGTGGATGGGAACTGAGAGAGAGTATAAAAGAGTGAGAGGCCCAGGGTTCGGGGGAGATATAAAAACAAGGGAGATATATAAACAAGGGAGATATATGGAGAAAGAAGAAACAGGACTGAATAAATGTGTGCAGAAGGATCCTGTAGCAGCGTCGTTCTTCCTGGCCTGTTGAGTGCGCGCAACAAGTGGTGCTGAAACCCGGGAAAAGAAACATCTTCAGGCAAGAGCGAAGACCCCCTGCTACAGGGAGGATTCAGAACTGCATAACGGGGAAGAAGGGGTTAATAAAGGTTCCCGTGAAACAGACTGTTGAGAAGGATCCGGCGTGGATTCAGAACTCTTCAGCTGGGGAACGGTACTGATGAAGAGAAAGAAGAAAGATGAAGACGGAATAAACTGCTGTTAGAAGGACTGGTGGTCGCGTCGTTCTTGCTGGTCGAGAGCGGGCGCGACAATTGGTGGCCCGTACGGGGAACCGACTCCCCCACCGAGTTCAGAACTTTCAGCAGTCAGTGGTTGCCAGCAGCGTAAGTTCACGGTGAGTGAAACTTGCGACCCCAGGAGTTTGGGAAGGACCTCGGATAAAATAGAGGCAAGCATAAAGTTGCCAGGAAGCAGGCACAAAGTAAAGATAAGGTTCACGGCTTTGGGACAAGTTAAGGTTCCTGGTTTGGGGACAAGTTAAGGAACTATGATAACCTCAGTGTAGTGATCAATAGATCCTCGCTGTGTAGTTATGCTTTTTTCTCCCATTGACCCTTTGTGGGTAGGTCTGATAGTTTTGGTCTTGTTTGTTCTGATATATGGACTCTGTTACTGTTTGAAACTGTGTGTAGAGGCAGTCAAGACAGGTCAGAAAATCCTTACAGAGCAACAAGAAAGTATGTCGGAAGAGGATAAGGGCTTAAAAAGAAAAAGGAAAAAGAAAGACACAGTGTTATCAGGTGGACAGAAAGGACAAAATAAAAGAGCCGAGGCGGAGGAGGAAGGCGAATTAGCTTCTGTGCCTCCTCCCTATGCCTCCTCAGCAGTGAAAACTTGACTCTCATATTGACTCCCCAGATGGACACACAGGTGATTGAGGTTATGGTCTCATCACCACGAGGTATTGTATCCATCCTCCCTGGGGATCGAGTAGATCAGGTGTTGACGTGGGCGAGAGGGTCTGTTTGTGTGTTTCCACAGGACCAGATGGAACCTCTTTGGGTGCCAGAGAGATTGGTGAGACGCTGCAAGAATGAGGCTCCTGATCCAGTTGCCCCTGTGGATGTGGTGGATGGTCCCACAAACACAAACGATGGAGCAGAGATGGGAGATCCTTTCAGTGTTCCAGAAGCCAATACCAGCTCGACATGACGTTCACATTTTTCCATGCCTTTTTGATCCCTGAATTCCCCTTAAAGAGATAGCCTCTCTGGCTATCTATCCCTTGCTTCAGGGAAGATGAGCGGGGATGAGAGCCCTGGGATGTATGATTGTTATAGTGTGTGTGTGTTGTGTGTTTGGCACATGTGTTAGGTGCAGAGTGTGCGGCCCGCACTTTCGCCATGGTAGCGTAGGCTTTTGCTGCAGTGGAGGCGGGACAATCTCCTCAGATTCGGTTTGCCGCTCTAAAAGAAATTATGCTGCGTTATGCCGTGGGGTGCGAGGCTAAGCACTGCACAGAGGATAGCTTGCTGTTGGCATCCTGTGGAAGGCACGTCTGATTGCATGAAGGTTCAGTGTCCTAGTTCCCTTCCCCCAGGAAAAATGACACGGGAGCTGGCCAAGACCTCTCTGGGTGATGAGCCTAAGGGATGGTTTTGTGTAGGGCCCCTATGCTTGCACACTGGGGATCAGACCTCTACCTTCACCCATGAGGCTTGCTTGCAGCAATTAAGATCTGGCCATAGGTTAATTAACATCCTGGCCTTTTGATGCACCTGCCGCAAGCAAAACACAATCTCCCCAGGTGTGGCTTGGCATGATAGAGAGGTAGTCAGTGATAAGACTCCCTGGGCATGTCACCAACCTAAGACAGGGATCAAACCAATGCTGTTTGTCACCCAAGGACGGGTAAGGGGCATGGCTGCGGGGGGCTATCTACAGACATTCTCTCTGCCAAAAAAGAAAAAAAGGGGGAATTGTGGGGAGCGGGTGTGGCGGCAGTCCCAAAGGCGCCAGGGACTGCAGCTAAGTCATATGACTTTCACCTGACTTCCTCATATAAGACACAAACATCTTGAGTGCTGCGCAGGTGTACCAGGATACAGGTGAATCCAATTTGGTGGAGATTTGCCCCTGCTGCCCTGATTAGCTGAAGCTGCGTGCCTGGTGAGGTGGCATGGCCTGCTGTGTGTGGATGGGAACTGAGAGAGAGTATAAAAGAGTGAGAGGCCCAGGGTTCGGGGGAGATATAAAAACAAGGGAGATATATAAACAAGGGAGATATATGGAGAAAGAAGAAACAGGACTGAATAAATGTGTGCAGAAGGATCCTGTAGCAGCGTCGTTCTTCCTGGCCTGTTGAGTGCGCGCAACAAGAACATGTAGCTTCCATAGTCAGGTTAGGAAAGTTAGAACAATAGCATAAAATAGCAGCATGGAACGTCTATTGCTGCCATTCCTTCTTCACGAGAGGCATGGTCAACCATAGAACACAGCTAGGAGTCCTGTACTCGAAGCAGGGGAGGGAGACATTAAAGAAATTCCAGGATCAAAATTATGTGAGTCTATCATTGATAAAGTGATCTTTCTTTGAAACGTCTTCTCAAAGAGAGGATATGAAATTCACTACTCTTTGAGGTTTACTAGTCACAACTTTACAATGACAACAGAGCCAACAGTTTTATCTTTCTAAGAAAAAAAATATCTTACCCAATTCATACACAGATGAAAAACTGCTGAAGTAAATGTGAAATGGTAAATAAATACAAAGACTGTCCGAAAGAATCTATTCTGAAGTGAAATCACAAGATATGTGCTCATCGTCAATCAAGACCACAGTCATCACAGCCCAGTCAGTCTGGTAATGGGTCCAGCACATGATCATCAAAGATAAAGCTTCAAGGCCTGGCAGCTTGTGCTGAATGGCAATCACCAGCCCCGACGCCAGCCTTTGAAAGATTCTTCTCTTAGCAGCAGGGTCTGATTCACTGGCAGGATTTTCAAACACTTTTCCTGGCAGCTGCAGAAGTTGTGCTAAGTCAGTTATGTGATTAGGCTCTTTGGGGAGCCTGGCTTTGCTTATCATCCCTTCTGCCATAGCTGTGGACAATGCATTTGCTCACAAAGGCAAGAATTTGTTTACCACACCAATTTTCTAAGAAGGAATGATCTGTTTTACTAAACTTAAATGTAATCAGGCTCCCCGTATGTATTTGCCTACACTAGACTAAAACCATAGTCTCTAGAGATAACTGGCTTATTTTTCCACATTTTACATATTTTTAAATTTTTGTTTATTGATATTTTGTTTGTGTTTTTGTGTGTGAGTGTGTGTGTTTGTGTGTGTGTGTGTTTGTATGTGTGCATGTGTGGCTGTGTGTTTGTGAGTGAATGTTAGGGAGAGCTCACATTTTGTTGTATGTGCATACACAAAGCATATTCATGTGCATGCCTAAGGAGGTGTGTGCGTGGCATCGTGTACACAGTGAGGTCAGAGGACAACTTTTTGGAGACTTTTCTCTCTTGCTAATGTGGGAACCAGTCATCCAATTCTGTTAGTCAGGCTGTGAAAACATGACGTTTTACCCACTGAACCATTTGTAAGACAAGGTTTCTATGTTGACTAGTGGTGTGATTTTCAACGCTGTGCCCCATTCCTGTTATCTCCTAGTGTTCAAATTCTCATATTATTTTCATCACACCAAGTCACACACCTACAGCCTTTCTAAAATTGTTCTTAATCATAAAACTACAAAAGAAAAAGAAATCAGAAGCAAAATGAAAATAGTCATTGCAAACATTTCTCTAGTTCATTGCCTCAAAGTGTGGAGCCTAAAGACAAAGAATGTTTAAGTCACAGAGAACTGAGGAAACAGAAAAGACTGCAAAGACAGTAACCAGTGGTGTATATCCTACCTTTTCCTTTGTGCTCATTTTTCTGTAAGCAGAAAACACAGGCAGTAATCTTTAGGAAGATATGCTTATCTAAGATTCAGATGTAAGATGCATCACCTTTCTATTTCTTTACAATGATAAGTGACAGAACTTGAACTGTGCTCTGGAAACTTTTGAGGGCAACAAGAAGCAAGTTCAAAGGGAAGATCTAAGGGTTTGCCAATGAAATGAAATCATGCTGATCCCTGACTGACTATTTGGCACCCTACCCAGCTTTCTCTTCTGTTCTTCCAAAAGGCTTCCAGAGAGATAGCCACATATAACCACTAATAGAATCCATAGTGTAATAAGGCTATATATGTTCAAATACCTGCTTGCATACCATTCCTTTTCTTAGGAAAACTCTTTAGCTTTAAGAGCCTTTGTGAGAGCTAATGGCAGTGCATCTTGATTTATTAGAGTGTAGGCAACCATGATGTTAGGCATGAAATATTGGCATCATAGCATTGTTCTAAACACTTTATGTTCTATTTTTACATATATTAAACTTTATTTTCTATATGTATTATTTCTATCATCACCTTGTAAGAAGAGGTTGCCTAGTTAGGACATCAAGCTTCATCATCTTCAAGTGTACAAGCAGTATGTTCAACTTCAGGAGTATTCCTACTTAGCTAAAGGGACTGAAAAACACAAAAGAGCCAGAGGGGTTATCTTCAGCCTGGAAAGACAGTGTTCAGAAGTCTTAATCATACAACCATCCAGTGTTAGAATTTTAGCTAAGCCATTTTGAAAGAAAGTTAAGCAGATTTGTTATTGGGTTTTTTCTATTTCATTATTTCTGCTGTAGGTTATGGAGAGAATTTAATTTACTAAGTGTTTTATTTATGAAATCTAATTTTTGTCTCCAAAATAAAGCTTTTAATCTTGCATTTGACTAGAAAAATTAATGGAATACCATTTCACATTTAACCTATAAGCTCAATTTATGTCTTCAGAATATTTTTGTTTTGTCTCTTTATTAATATTGTAAGGCTAGAATAGAACTGCATACATGAAGAAAATTACCCTATTAGTATGCTACACAAATCCTCTAGAAATTTTTCTTTTACATGTGGCAGGAGAAAATTTTAAGCAATTGTTTCCTTTAAAGAGTTCAGGTAATAGGTACTTAACCCAGCATTTTAACACTGTATTATCTGAATTGAATTTCAAAGACCTGGATGTTCAATGACAAGACCATAAAAGCAGAAATTTATGTGTTAATTATAGGAAACTAAGTTTCTTTCATTATCAAAAGTAATTTTCCATCTTATCTGGATGTTCTATTAAAGAAACACATGTACTAATAAAACTGTGCTCATTTTCCTCCACTCCCATACTATCCAATATGCTTTTGCCACTTCTCATCACAGAATGTTTTATTTCTAAGCATATAGACTACTCCACATTATTCACTTGAATGTAAACTCCTAAGAGAAAAGAGTATCAAACTAGGCTTCATGCAATTGTATGTTGTATTGGGTTGTCATTTTGACTTATACTCTCTCTTCACAACTTTGGGAGACTTGCAAATAGTCATGAAGGCACAAAACTTTTAGAGAGAAAAACCAGAATTTGAAGATATTTGGGGCTTGTTTTTTCTGTTAGAAGATTAAGTCTGCAATGTTCTAACTGCTCCTACACATCCGGTCAGAGGTCATTGACTAGAGCAGTTGAGTATTTTCTGCTTCTCATCTGTTCAGTTTCTCGGTAGAATTTGTATCACAGTGATCCTCCAGCCAGTTTCCTCTAGATATGAGAATCACATTCTTTCGCCTTTGGTCATACATGTAGTGATTTTTATGTATCTCACAGTAGGAATATAGATAGAAATTATTTCTACAAGATATTTGTGTTTTCTCAAAGCATTAATTACAGGTTATATATTATTTTAAGTATAGTTTAAGATTGAACTTGTAAATAATGTCATATGGATTCTTCTATTTTGTTAAATAAGATCAAATATATTAGTTTGTTCTCTCTGTGCTGTAACAGTACCCTTAAAACTGGGAAAGTATTTAATTTAGTTGATTGTTTCAGGGGGATCAATGTCTCGTCAGTTGGTCTCTAGCACTTGGGAAGAACATCATAGAGGCAGAAGTACCTGTAAGAGGTCATACTTCGATACTTGGTGGACATATTATGAAGACTTCAAGAGGTTAATCTGTTCACCAATTGAGAGATCTCATGGTGTAAGTATCTCGGATAATGCCTTCATAAGCACACCTAAATCTGAGGTTCAGTAACACCTCAAGCACTTTTGCGATTTATTTCTATGTTGTATATGTATTATTGATTGTTTGCATATGCAACATGTGTTTTCAGAGTCAATAGAGATCAGAAGTGTGTAATCAATCCTGTGGAACTGGAATTACAAATGTCTGTTGGCTAGCACATGAGTGCTGTTCACTGAACTTAAGTCCTCTGCAAGGGCAGCAAGTGCTATTTAGTGTTGAGCCATCTCTTCAGTTACCACCTTTTTTAATGCAACCAAAATGACAATCACAACCATTACATCAAATATTTCTGATTTTCATGAACTAAACAAGTGAGAGCATATGTCATAGATATTAATGTATTGATAAATTGATAGGTAGCTATAATTGTAGCTACATACCTTGTTTTATCTTATAAATATGAATATGTACACAATTAACTACCTATTTTCTTCTTAAATTTAGGTTTGGCTTACCTTTTAAAACTATGGTAATAAATAAACCATATAAATCTTAAAGGCAAAAATAAATATTTATGTTTATTTTTCTATTTACAATTTGTCAAATATCATCATGCATGTTTGTGGTTTTATATTCTTATGACAATTTTGAAAATTAACTATTAAATTATTCTCTAGATTCAAATGAGAAAGCATTTTTAACACTTAATTCCTTCTCAAATTACTTTAGTTTTGTGTATCAGCCTAGACATTCAACGTGTTCCAAGAAATTATTATAAATAATAACATTATTTTTGTCACTCTGATTTTCTTTGATTCTCTTCTCAAAACTCATGAGATATATTTTTCTATCTTAATGCATTCAGAGAGAATAATATATACAGCTCCTTTTAGCTATAGCCTAAGCGAAGTTCTTCTCATACTCAAACTTTCAGGTTTGCCATTTTTACCTAAGTTCAATGGTCTACAAACACACTGCAACTATAAGATAAAAGTTGTTAAATAATACAGAATTATTATGATACGTGATTTCTACCAAGAGGAAGGAAGAATTATTTTAGCATTTGATTGACTGTCCTATTTGGATCAGAGGATGCCAGGCCCATAGAAAGGGGAGAGTATTGCAACACTAAGTTGGAACTGTGAAGGAAGAAAAATCACATGACAGAGGCATATTTTGAATCTCAGATTGTTCTTACCATACAATTCTTCTGTTAATCAAAACCACTATCATAATGTTAGTATGAAGTTCCATGGCTCCAAAATCCCATTCAATTCCCATTCTCACATAAATGTTTCATGTTTAAAAAAAATCATTTCAGAGTCCCAAAGCTCACAAAGTTTCTTGCAAAAGGACAGATAACTCTGGTCTACAGAGACAAATTTTGCTAACTGCCTCAGTGTAAGATTTTGACAGAGGGGTGTATGATGGATTTCAGTAATCACAGTCATTCTTCTGTTGACATGCTTGACGACCTAGCGCTAGCCAGGAGTCTTAACACCAAATTCCTAAGCCTCAGGTTCAGCTCTCTGGACGGCAATCATTCTGGGCGTTTGGAAGACCTCTTCTCTGTCTTGGTACCTGATAGATGAAGGATCATTAACTTTAGAATTGTCAGACAGACAATCAAGGGACACTACGGGTTCAAGAGTGCATGAGATTTGGAATGTCTTGCTTTTAATGTTACTTCTGGAAATTTTAGAAATATATGTTCTAAACAGCTATATTAAAGACATTAACAACATTAATCTAAAAATAACTATCTTAAATCAGCTCTTTACTAAAATGTCTACCTACTGGACAAAAACAAGAACTGAACTAGAATAGAGAAAAGAAAAAATAATTCACCTGAATACATTTTCATTGGCCCCAAATTCACTTGAAGACATACATACTTTTGATGTTCATTAACCAGGCCAGGTGCAACTATGAGTTGAAGTTCAGTGCTTGAGCTTGAAAAGGGTAATTGACCAGGATACCAGTTGTTAGGGAAAGGAGAGAAGGGATCGTTAAAGCCAGGAAACTATGAAGATCATTTTGCAATCAAAGCAAAGGCCAGTTCTTATGAGTTACAGGCACAAGGCTTAGGTTTACACATAGGTGGATCCAGACCAATGGTTATTTATTCAGATGCATTTCTGGGACAGGAATTTCAGATACCTGTAAATTTTTAGGTGTTTTGAATTCTATAAATCTATAAATAAATAAATAAATAAATATGAAGTCTTAAAGATCAAAGTGTATTTTAGATTCTTTTACTAATTTTTAGTTTCTTTTCCAAGAATAGTTGTTTCTTAAATAAATTATGAGGATATAAAATGTGTCTTTTCCTCTACAAAGTAAAGACAGTGAAGGGGTATTCTTTTCTGAGATGATAATGGCAATATAGAAAAAAAAAACTTGCCCTTACAGATACAGGAAAGGTATCTGAAAGTCAATTACCCTGAGACAAGATAGTGATGTGCAAGTTTTACAGAGCAGTTTTCACCAATTTGTTGGCTAACATCTGAGATGTTATCATCAGCAGTGATACAGGCAGACAGCACAGTTGTGTGACCTCCAAAGCTAATGACTTTAAAAACCAACTGAAAGCAACTAGTTGTTTTTGCAAGCCTCTCTCCATAACTCCAGCATCATAGGAAGGTGAGGGCGGGAGATAGGTTGTTACAAAGCATCCTCCTAACAAATACATTCATTCACTTATTCATTAATCAATGTTTATTGAGTATGTGCGACAGCTAGCGTTTCAACTACTGGCTATTGAATAACAAAGTAGAAAAAATTAAATTTCCAGAAGTTTTGTAGTAGAAAAACTATAGTCAATATTTCAGTAAGCTACTATGTGTAATATTTGAGAGACTCCGACTATATCTTGTGTTACTATATACATATTAATAAGAGAATAAATTTTTATTCTCATATCACAAACTCACAAGTTGCAATTTGATGTGTATCAGAATATCAGTTTAAATTATTATTTTAACATTTGTACCAAACAGTTTGAATGGAGGTTGTTGAAATTTTCAATTTCCAAAGAAAACAAACAATGTATTAGCAAAACCTACTAAATACTTTTGTACACAGTAATTTGGCAATGAAACTTTACTTTAAAGCATTTAGTATTTTCACAATAAAAACTGATGCAAAGAATAAACTTTAATTGTATTGTTATCCAAAAGTCTTATATTCATTGTACACTAGTAACATATAGACATTGCTCCTGAACATAAGAAATTTGTGTCCTACAATAGAAATCTTGAAACATTATCAGAAAATATGCTGGGTGCATACTTATGGAGAATGAATTTCTGCAAATAATTCTCTCTAGGTATAATGACCAATCTTACATGAAGGGAGTTACTTCATAGAACAATGCATGATTAGATATATTTATAATTTTCATGCAGCTTTTTCTTACCAGTTTATTAAGTCATTTCTCTCTTTAACAGCAAATGATGAACAATTATCCCAGACTACCAGTTGTTAAGCAAGTATTCAGATCAGTGTCAATGCAGTAACGAGTAAGAATCAATTAAGCACAGGATCCACAGTAGAACAAGGAAATGATTTTTTTTCTTTCAATCCATTTGGATTTAGAAGGAGGGGCCCTGATTAAATATGTGATCTGACATGCAAGGTCATAATACTGGAGGATATTGGCTGCCACTCTTTTTGACATATCTAATCAGTCACCTTGATTGGCTATGAGGTTGGATTTCAACACTAAGAAAATGATGTTTCTTACCTTTCTCCTAACGCTTGAGATAAAGGCAAGATACATCTTGATTTGAAATGTTAAAGAAATAGTGAGGTCTAGTTTTTATGTATTACTCAAACCTTATCCATGACACCTGTAGATTTGCAGAATTGCTGTTCTTCAGGGAAAGACTGGGCAGTTTTATGTGCCTTTTAACAATTAAATTAGATTTAAAAACTCTAAAGCAATGTAAAGTGTATACCAACACATAACATATTACTTTTCAACCTCCATTTATAGCTAAAGAGATGTTAATTATTTCCAAATAAATAACAGAAAAATCGTCTGGAGATTGCACTTACTAACATGGTAGCTTGAATGAGAAATATCTCCTATGGCATTGGGTGTTTTAACACTTGGTCCCCATTTGGTGGTACTGTTCTGGGGAGGCATAGGTGGTGCAGCTCTGCTAGCAAAAGCATGTCATTAGTGAGGTAGGCTTTGAGATTAAAGCCTGCAAACACTTCCAGTTCCCTCTTTATGCTTAATGCTCATGGTAAACAGAGTGGGTTCTTATCTTCCTGCTCCTGCTACCATGTCTGCTGCTTGCTACCCATTCTTACCTTCTATGATGAAACCTTATGCCTCTGAAATTGTAAACCCAATAAACTCTTTCATCTATAAGTTGCCTTACTCATGGAGGTTTATCACAGATACACAAAAATAACTAATACATCCAATAACCAAAAAGGTAATTGTTCATTTCAGGCATCAGAATAGTGGTGTCTTCACTACTTTTATATTGCTCTGAAAAGACACCATGGCCAAGACAATTTATAAAAATATATTTGGGGAAGGGGATCATGGTTCCAGAAAGTTAGAGTACATGATCACCATGGTGGGGAATGTGGGAGTTAGCATGTAAGCATAGTGCTAGAGCAGTGACTGAGAGCTTCCATCCTGATCTACAAGTTGAAGGCAGACAGAGAACTAACTGGAAATGGAGTGTGATAATGGGCAATGTCTATCCCCAGTGCTCAATTCCTCCAACAGGCTACATCTCTATTCCTTCTCAATTTGTTCCACCACCTGGGGACTAAGTATTCAAATGTATTAGCCTATTAGGTTCGGAGGCCTTCTCACTCAGACTAACAGAAGTAGGAAGTACCTATAAGACACAAGAAATCTATTTTCACAAAGTGGTGTAGATCAATTGAGAAAAAAAAGTGATTCTTTCAGGTATCATATACATGCAATATCCAAAATTAGAAATGGATTGCATTTTGAAGCTGTGCATATGCTATAGGTTATCATTTTGTGAGTAATGCGTATTTACTATTTTTATGACTTATATATACATGCTTTACATACTGGCCACTGTCATTTCCCACATACCTACCTCCCCTGTTCATGATCCCCACTATCAGCAAATTTCTCACCTAATTTGTGACCTACCAAGACTAATCAGAGACATCTGTGTGACTGGCTTTAGAGCTATTCAGTGGAGTGTGGCATGTGCACCATAACAGTGGCCAGAAGTCCCGGAGTATCCTCCTTCAACACTTTCTGCCTATTGCTATGAGGCAAGTTCTTTTCCAATGTGAGCCTCCTATTTGCCTGTTAGGATGCCTCTCCTACTCTTGGAGCTGAGGTTATAGATATGTGTGTAATGAAAAGCTTGTTATGGGAGTGCTGGTAGTAGAGTCCATTTTGCTTAATTACACCAGACACTCAACTGTCAAGCCATCTCTCCAAGCCTATAACAGAGATCTTTTTTCATTTGAGATATTTCCCTGGAATGTCTAGAATTTTAGTAAGAGTATGTAATTTTATGTAATTGTAAATAAGACTGCACAGTCTCCTAACTGTCCCTCTTCACACCTCTGGCATTTTTTTTTTACAAGATTGTAGCCTTATTCTTGATCTTGACCAACCTACAAATCTATTATATCCAAGAAAATTCATCTTCCTTTAGCTTGAAGTATCTGTTTAAATGTCTCCATTCTTTACTTTCACTTGAGAAAACCTTATTTCTAACACATTTTCCACTAAGCAGTGTATGGGCTTTTGGAATCAGTGGTTGTATTGAGAAAATTGGAAGGCTGAGTATCAGTTTTTATGTGTGCTTTCTACTTTCAGATATAGTTTTTTGACAAAAGGTGGTCTTCCTTACGTATTTGTTCAGACTGCTCATTTACATCTAAGCAGGAGTCCATGTGATTATATTCTGGTTTTAGAAATCTCAATTACTAGAAAAAAAAATTTACTTTGCTCTGCTTTGTGTTTTTCAAAGTACATATCCATTGTTTTCATTTCTCCAAAAGTGTTATCAAAATCTTTCTCTATGGCTTCAATGCAACAGCTGGAAATTGAAATCTTACAACTAGATTGGTTCTTAAAGTAATTCTGAATGGCTCCAAGAAAATACCAGGTGATCCTGGACTCTCATCGTCCTAGTTGTCTATAAAGAAGGAAACTCTTCATTACCATCACTTCAGTTAGGATGAGCTACTTAAAGCTCTGAAATGACCACAAATTTCTCAATAAATTTCATTGACCCTGCAGTAACTGGGATTAGTAAGGGAGTGTTCCTCATTCATGTTTTAAGAAGGCTGTGCCTATAGGGAGAAAAAAAATGTTTCTGGCTAAAATACTATGAATATTTGAATAGTCACCCTAAGCTTGTGGTAGAAATAGTAACAATTTAATTTGTTTATTGTACCTAACATGCAGTGAGAAAAAGAAGAAAATGTAGATAAGACTAGAGCACCAACAATTAAGATTTGTTATTTCTTTCATCTGGGGCACACGGAAGTTTATATGAATTATTCTATCTATATTAATGATAATATCAGAAAATGTATGATCTGTATCAACTTAGACATGAAGAAATTGAGACTAACAACATCTTTGACTTCATTCAGTTCAAACAGATATTAAGTGGAAAACTGAAATTTGAAACCATATAAAATGGATTACTTTCACTACAGCATTTTGCACCATAGAAAAAATGGTTGAATCTAAAATACAAACTGCTTTTAAACCACGGTCTAAAGTGTTGCTGACAATTGATAGCATAAATTGTCTACTGTAGCATTTCAAGAACCTCTGCTTAGATTTTTCATACTATTCCATCTCATTTATGAAATATTTTGGTATAAGAAAACAAAATCAAAATCACTTGTTCTCTTACCAGGATAAGAAACAGCTATGATGTGCTCTGCTCAAAAAATGCAGTATGATGAGGGAGAAGAAGTAAGCCCATGTTCAGTAAGTTTTGGCAAAAATAGTGGTAGGCTTACCGTTAGCCTTTTGTCAACCACATGTGTATTTATTTCATTCACTTAATAATGTCATATTATCAATAAGAAAAGACAGAGCCACATGGATTTGAACTCCTTAAATTTTCAATTTTAGAAATATGCATATTTCTCTTTCTAAATCTTGTACTTAATATGTACAATCATGAGAATTAAAGATATTATAAATGAACACTAATCTATTTATTTATTCATGCATATAATTTAATTAAATTTTATTAATTGAAACAAATTAGCTCTGGGGCACTAGTTTAGATAGAAAAACAGTGTCCATAATATTCATTACATGAGATTATCCATCCAAACACTACAAATTTGTTTGTAGACAATATCATGTGATATAAAATGCTAGAGGACAGAATCACTTCTTTTCAACTTGTTTTTTTAAAAACACCAATTAAAAGTAAGTATTAGGCATTCCTAACCATGATAATTAAGGGCTCTTTTGTCTCTTATTCTCCAGAAAACTAATCTGGTTACCTAAATATACACTATTGTCATATATGTTGCAGGTATACTGTTACTGTTTATATTTTTCATCCTTCTTAACACTAGATCACTAGCGACCATGCTTAAAATGATTGCTGTAGCTGAAAACAAATAGTAATACTGATTGCTAAAGATATTAAAATGTTAATTATAGTTGTAAAGATAATTTTGGTAGAAATATGTTATCTTAGGCAGTCTTTCTTTAATAATAATAATAATAATAATAATATCCTTCGTTTACATGGTTTGCTAAGATGGAAGCAATGGAAATTAAGGAAAGCAAAAAGTAACTGGGAAGATTCTGGTCCATGCGTAGTCACAACCCAATTCATTTGTATATCTATGAGAATTGGTGGCACCAGAGTATTTTGAACGCTTGAAATAAAGTGGCAAGTATTTTATATTTCAAGTCAGTTCCCTAAGGACTATTGAAAGTCTACCTATGCTAGAATTCTGCATGGAGGAGCCTCCTATATGTTCTGGACAGTTTTTCTTACTGCATGGTCTCCGACAGGACAACCAGTTGCACATAGAAGGTTCCTAGATCTGGTAAGTTCTCTGACATCAGTTCAGCTTCCTGAATCAGAGACTCTGGTGTTAGAGGCAAGCTCTTTGGTATTTAATAAACTCTCCATGTAATTCCAATGCATCTTGGTGCTCAAAAACCATTGAACTAAGGCAATGGTCCAGAAAAGGGATTGTCCTCTGAGTCCTTAGCAGCCAGTAAGTAGCTCTGAGGAGAGAGTAGGGTGGGTCAACACAGTACCCACTACATATGCTAACTCTCTAATGGTGCTATGATAATTCCTCTCTTATCTTAACCAGGATTTCTGCTTTTGTAAACTTTAGCTTTTAACTTTTACACTACCAACTCATGCCAATCACACCTTCTAGACAGCACAATGACAAGCCTTGCTTGTCCCAAAGACCCCACCACCTCCAAAAGTCATTCTAGAAGTGACATTGCAAATATAAACCAACCGATTCAAAGTTCATCTGCCTAACCACCCCACTTCTTTAGATATTAACATTCTTGACCTACATACACTTCCGATACCCCCGAATAGCACCATGTTGAGAAGCCAACAACTACAAACAGCTGCTGATAGCCACCAAAGCTCACAGAGAATGGTTGTTTAAACTATCAAATCTGGCATCTGACTACCATGCTTCACTTGTTTCTTCTCAGTAGAAGGACAATAAAGACTCTCATCTCACATATTCTTCTCTCTCATGACCAATTACTGGTATTATATACATGTCTGTCTGTGGCTGGCATTCCCGTGCTTTGGAAAACTATTAGTAATAAACTGTGCTTCCAATGGTAATTTGTTTATAATGTCCTGGTTTATCATATATATATATATATATATATATACATATATATATATATATATATATACACACACTTCTAATTTCTTTCTGTTGCAATCCACTTTAAAAGAATACATAAGATTCATAAGGTATGAAGACAACTGACTTCAACTTATTTGGAGGTTAATTTTCAACTTAGAATTAGGGGGAGATAAAGTCCAAAGAGCTGTCACCTAAAATTTTATCTGCAATAATTTATTTTCGATGAACATAACAAAAATTTCTCCAAAAGTTTGAGATAGTAGTTAGTTGGTATTTTTTATAAAATACTTGACCTGGAAGTAAAACTCAGCTTGCCTTTATACTAGAATTTAAATAATATTTTCCATGAAACATCATACATGCTTACAAATATTCTGCTTATGTTCACATGTGGAACATAGATGTGTTATCATTATAAAGACTGTAATACATATATTTTTACTAGGACAAAATAACAATAAAGAACTCATTCTTTGCCTTCCTAGTGAGAATGTATGAATCAGTGCTGATACTTGGGGTGACAGATCATAATACATATTAATCAAAATATCAAGCATAGATAGAACTAAATTAGATAAGAAAATGATTTTCCTGGTATAACAATGCAATGTGCTTTCTTTGGCATTGATTTGCATTGGTTGTTTCTATGAATTTGTTCAGAGTCAGCGATGATATTTTCTTATGTGTTAATTCTTGTTCATGAATGTATATTTCAATTTTGCGTGTAGCTATTTTATTTACCAAGGACTGAAATTTAAAATTAAGAACACACTCTCAGCTCTGCTGACCTTGTCTTTCAGGTATTCTCTGGTGTGCCAACTGTGAAAATTGCAGAAGATACATTCATCTTCATCATGTGTATTTGAAAGCTGTTATTGGATTTTTAAATTAAATAGTTTACAGCTTATTTAGAGTCTAAAATTTTCTGCCAAATTTTCTATTTTATGAGTGATTTATTTGTAGGTCCAAAGTTCCAGGAGCTATAAGACTGGGGGCTGGAAAATTCCTGAACTATGTATAGATTAAAAGGTTCTATTTCAGGAAAGGTGCAGCTCACTCTGCACAGATGCCAAAACCCAATGGGATGCAGCATTCCCTCATGAGATTTATAACAATTTGTGGTCAGAGCCAGGGGAACACTGGTGTCAATCCAAATATACTAGGGAAAACATATTTATTTCAGTTAGTTGAGGATTATTAATCACTAGCAACACAGTTCAAAATTTATAGGGCCATTATCTTAGCTTTTATCACGATACATTCAATAATATCCTACCCTAAAGAACTATCTCTCACTGCAGTGATATGAAAGATGTGTATATTCCAAGTAACATTGTTTTGTGCATAAGACTCACTTAGTTCTAAGATTTTTCAAAAGAATAAGAAATATCACCAAATCCACAATGTTTTAAATGTTCCAGTTTATCCACATTTGTAAAGTTCTTAAAGATTTATTTTTTTAATTCTGTGCACATGCATGTGCTTGTGTACATGCACATGTGTGTGTGTGTGTGTGCGCGCGCGCGTGTGTGCTCGCACATGCCTTGAGTGTCATGTGCACAGAAGACAAAAGAGGGTGTTTGTTCCTTGGGTAGAGTTGTAGATGGTTGCAAGTCACAAAAGTGGGAGCTGGGAACCAAACTTGAAGATTCACCAAGTGCTCTTGAGTTCTGATCCAAGTCCAAGCGCACAATAACTTTTAATCACAGAAATTTCTTTGTCTATGGAACTTCTTGTTTATTGTTTCATCACTGGCTCAATAGTTAAACTGATACAATAACAACTGTGGTGAAAACAAAGATAATGGCAATAACTATAATACAATTACCACACTTGCATGAATTTATATAGGAATGTGAGATTGTACTGCGTGCTTAGGCGTGTATTATCTTTCTCACACTTTAAGATTCCTAAGAGATTCATTTTTTCCATTTGAATCCTTATTTGAATAACTACTATTGTGGGACTGTAAGAAGACATGTCAGTTTCAAATATAGACTCATACCTTCAAATGCTTGATCACTCAATAATACTTAATCTCTGGCAAATTTTGACATATAAATAGTGTTGATTTAAAAGTAATTTAAAGTGAAAGCAGCTAAAATATGAACAATACCCCTCATATGGACAATGATAGGATTGTTTCCTGAAGCCAATCAGTCAAATCTGTGGCTGCTTTATAGGTCTGTACCTCTACCTGTTGCTCCTTAATAAAACCTATCCTTTTACTCTACCACTAGTGTCTTCTAGAGCTAGCCATACTAGATCAAATATTCAGATATTCTAAAATTTGGGTTCATGTATTGGCATCTGTAAAAGGCTGTGTTATGTTAACTTGATACAAGATAAGAGAAGGAAACTTCAGTTGACAAAAAGCCTCCATAAAATCTGGCCTTGGGCATTTTCTTAATTGCTTCTACAGAAGATGCAATATTGTACTCTGTCTTTCTGGATGAATACAGTTAAAGGAGATAGTTTTCACATCCTTGAGGAAGATAATCTTGGGTATAAAAGGAAAACCCTGAAAACCTTTGTACCTCAGAGATGCAGAGAAAGAATTTACAATTGTGTTTTATAAAGGACAACAGGCCAGATTTCTGTAGTCAGGAGGAAAAATATCTGAAGTTCACATAAGTAAAAAATTATAATGACAACAGCTGGCCATACTTACAAAATATCTGGGAAACATGTTTATATATATATATATATATATATATATATATATATATATATATATAATCATAGTGCTGGGGCTGGAGAGATGGATCAGCACTTAAGAGCACTGACTTCTCTTCCAGAGGTCCTGAGTTCAATTCCCAGCACCCACATGGTGGCTCACAACCATCTGTAAGTGTATCTGAAGACAGCTGCAATGTACTCATACACATAAAATAAATAACTTTTTAAAAATTGATAGTGCTGGTGACATTGTCCTACCCAGGAGGATTGTCATTGCATAAACAGAAACCTAAAGGTGAGTTTCTGTTTTCCAGACCCTCCTTTCACCTTGTCCCTGATCAATCTGAACAGCCTGTATCAGCTCAAAGACTCCACCTTGCTGATGGTCATAGAAAATCTGCTTCCTTTTTTGCCATTTTGCTTTTCTCTGTGTCCCCACAAGCAGGGCAGAAGATAACCTTGGCAGATTGATCCCCAATAAGCCTTCCCCTTTCTTGGAGTCAATATTTTCACTATACCCTCTTATAGAGATAAGCCCTTTTGGAGAATGCTCTAGATGACATAAGATTTGTTTATGCTGAGTTCTTTTATCATATTTTATTCCCATAATAATACTTTTATCTTCTAGTCTTAGCATAAAAACTTTACTTTCTGAAAATGGTATTCCTGTAAAATTTTCAACGCTTTGTATGGATGCTTTGAAAGAAAGAACAAACTTAAAGCCTTTTTGAATAAAACTTCCATTTTGAAAAGGAGTCAAGTAAAGTTTAATTTTCTATGACATCCCTGGCTAACTAACATCCTAGTTGTTGAGACAGGAATGCTTAGAAAGCCACCCTGCCACAGTTGAATAACCCACAGTGAGAACAGAATAAATATACCACAAAGACATGTTCCTTAAAAAGTCCCCTATCCCTGGCTTAGTTGTTTTTATGGCTGTGAATAGATACCACAACCAAAGAAACTTTAGAAGAACAACAATATCAACCAACCAGATCCCCTGAAGCTCCTGGGGAATAAAACCAAACCAACAACCAAAGACTACACAGGGGTAACCATGGCCCCAGCTGTGTATGAAGCAGAGGATGGCCTTAGCTAGTAACAATGGGAGGGGAGCTGCTTGGTCCTATGGAGGCTTGATGATCCAGGATAGGGGAACACTAGGCCACTGAGCAAGAGTGGGTGGGTAGATGGGGGAGCACCCTCATAGAAGCAGGGGGAGGCAGGAGGGGATGGGGGCTTGTGGAGGGGAAACTGGGAACTGGGCTAACATTTGAAATGTAAATAAATAAAGTAACTAATAAGAAGATATTTCTAAAAAAAAAAAAAACCCACACACATTTAATTGGGGTTGGCTAAGAGGTTCAGAGGTTCAGTTCATTATCTTCAAGGAAGAAGCATAGCTACATGTAGGCAGGCATGATGCAGCAGTTAAGAGTTCTACATTTTCATCCAGATGCAAACAGAAAATGACTGGCTTCCAGGCACCTAGGTTGAGGATCTTAAAGCCCACACCCACAATGACCCACCTACTCCTACAAGGCCACACCTCTAAATAGTGTCACTCCCTGGGCCAAGCATATACTAAATATGACAATCCCTAAATCCTGGTTGGTAGGAAAATGTATCTGAATCTTGACACAGATGTTTGTGGATTTTGGTCTTAAAAACCCTAACCTTTTGGCTGGGAGTGGGGGTGGGGTGAGGGGAGGTGTGTCCCAGTTCAGCTCCTTTGTATGTTCTGTGGCTCTGATGGGTCAGTAGCAGCCTGAGCACAATTAGATTTTTCTCATCTGCATACATGTTTACTAAGATGAATATTCGAAGATATGGACAACTCCAGACTATGTACTGCTGTTCCTGACTGGTCAGTTTTACTTGCTAATTCAAGTAAAGGTCATGCTTTTCTGGACCCGGGTGACTACTTGGGATATTTTGGATTTTCAAACCTCAACGGCTTTCTGAAAAGAGCAAAGTTGAATATTAACAAGGTATTTTCATTATCTGCTACCACTATATTGTCCTGCTGTCTCTTAAAGTTTTTCCTTTTTTTTTTTTTTTTAATTTAATCTTCTTTTATTTATTTATTTTTTTACACTTCAGATTTTATTCCCCTCCTGGTCCATCCTCCAACTGTTTCTCATCCCATACCTCCTCCCAGCCCCCTGTCTCCACACGGATGTTGCCACCACCCACTACCCACCCAACCAGACCTCTAAACTCCCTGAGGCCTCGAGTCTCTTGAGGTGTAGGTACATCTTTTCTGACTAAACCCAGACCTGCCAGTCCTCTGCTGTATATGTGTCCAGGGCTTCATATCAGCTGGTGTATGCTGCCTGGTTAGTAATCCAGTGCTTGAGAGATCCCGGGGGTCCAAGTTAATTGAGATTGCTAGTCCTCCTAGAGGGTCACCGTCCTCCTCAGCTTCTTCCAGCTTTCCACAGGGGTCAACAGCTTCTGTCCATTGATTGGTTGCAAATATCTACATCTGCCTCTTTTAGCTGCTTGTTGGGTCTTTCAGAGGGCAGTCACGATAGGTCCCTTTTTGTGAGCACTTCATCGTCTCAGTAATAGTGTCAGGCCTTGGGACCTCCCTTTGACCTGGATCTCACTTTGAGCCTGTCCCTGGACCTTCTTTTCCCCAGGCTCCTCTCCATTTCCGTCCTTGCAGTTCTTTTCAGACAAGCACAACTTTGGGACAGAATTTTGACTGTGGGGTGGCACCCTGATACCACACTTGAAGCCTGGTCTTTCTGTTGGAGATGTGCTCTACAAGTTCCCTCTCCCCACTGTAGGCTATTTCATCTAACGTTCCTCCTTTTGAGTCCTATTGGAAAAGAAGAACTAAGGTATCACTATTTGCAGATGACATGATACTATACATATGAGACCCAAAAAATTCTACCAGAGAGGTTTTCCAGTTGATAAACAAATTCAGCAAAGGGGCCAGATAAAAATTAATTCAAATAAATCATTATCCTTCCTTTCTACAAATGATAAACAGGCTGAGAAAGAAATTAGGGAAACAACTACCTTCACAATAGCCACAAGTAATATTCAATATCTTGGGGCAACTCTAACTAAGCAATTGAAAGATCTGTATGACAATAACTTCAAGTCTGTCAAGAAAAAAAATTGAAGATGATCTCAGAAAATGGAGAGATCTCCCATGCTCATGAATTGGTAGAATTCACATAGTAAAGATGGTCATCCCACCGTGATAGGCAACCTATAGATCCAACACAATCCTCATCAAAACCCCAACACAATTCTTCAAAGACATGGAAAGAGCAATTATCAAATTCATTTGGAAAGCCAAAATCCCAGAATAGCCAAAACAATCTTAGCAATAAAAGAACTTCTGGGGAATGACCATCTCTGACCTCAATTACTACAGAGTAATAGTGATAAAAACTACACGGTATTGGTACAAAGACAGACAGGTTGATCAATAGAGTAGAACTGAAGTCCCAGAAATAAAACCACACACTTACAGACACTTGATCTTTGACAAAGAGGCCAAACATATACAATGGAAAAAAAGAAAGCATCTTTAATAAATGCTGCTGATCTAACTGGCTGTCTATATGTAGAAAAATGAAAATAGATCCATATTTGTCACTTTGCACAAAGCTCAAATCCAAGTAGATCAAGGACCTCCACATAAAACTATACTGAATCTAATAGAATAGAAAGTGGGAAGGAGCCTTGACCTTATTGGCACAGGGGGAACTTCCTAAACAGAACTCCAATGGCTCATGCTCTAAGATCAAGAATTGATAAATGGGACCTCATGAAACTGGAAAGCTTCTGTAAGGCAAAGGACATAGTCAGTAAGACAAATCAGCAACCTCCAGATTGGGAAAAATGTTCACTAACCCCACATCTGATAGAGGGCTAATATCCAACATATATAAAGAACTCAAGAAGCTAACCACTTAAAAACCAAACAACCCAATTAAAAAAGGAAATATAGAACTAAACCAAGAATTCACAACAGAGAAAAAATTTTTATATATGAAAATTGCACAGAATAAAATTTACTCATAGAAGTTAGATTCTAAGGCAGTGGTTTTCAAACTGTGGGTCAACAGACCCTTTCATGGACTTGCCTAAGACCATTGGAAAACACATGCTTAAAAGGAACAAATTATAGTTATGAAGTAGCAATGAAATACCAAATGGTTGAGAAGCACTTGAAAAAATGTTCAACATCCCTAATCATCAGGGAAATGCAAATCAAAACAACCCTGAGATTCCACCTCACACCAGTCAGAATGGCTAGGATCAAAAATTCAGGTGGAGCCGGGCGTGGTGGCGCACGCCTTTAATCCCAGCACTCGGGAGGCAGAGACAGGCGGATTTCTGAGTTCGAGGCCAGCCTGGTCTACAAAGTGAGTTCCAGGATAGCCAGGGCTACACAGAGAAACCCTGTCTCGAAAAACCAAAAAAAAAAAAAAAAAAAAAAAAAAAAAAAATTCAGGTGACAGCAGATGCTGTTCTGTTTAGGAATTTTTCCCTGTGCCCATATCTTCGAGGCTTTTCCCCACTTTCTCGCCTATAAATTTCAGTGTCTCTGGTTTTTTGTGGAATTCTTTGGTCCACTTAGACTTGAGCTTTGTACAGGGAGATAAGAATGGATCAATTCTCATTCTTCGACATGATAACCGCCAGTTGTGCCAGCACCATTTGTTGAAAATGCTGTCTTTTTTCCACTGGATGGTTTTAGCTCCCTTGTCGAAGACCAAGTGAGCATAGGTGTTGCTTCTTTATGTAAGAAATTGATTCTTCATCAAAGAGAAGCGTCTGTGGCGAGAGATGAGAGTTCTGCTTGTATATAGGACATAGAATGCAATTGAGAAGTATGGAGGTTTAGTAGTTTTTTTACTCAAAATTATGACAATCATAATTAAAGCTTATATACCTATAAATAAAAATTTAGGTGGAAATCTGACTTAATTTCTTTTAAAGAAATTTTCTCTTGAAGAAATTATAATTAATTTATATTACATGAGGGTTAATTACATGAACATTATAATTACAGTTTGTCATTGCTGAAACTCAAAGGTGACATTTTGAACTGTATATACAGCCATCCTACCTAAAGTATAGTGACATCAGGTTTTACTGTTCATTTCAAGAATAAGGATTACTACTTAGTACCTTTTTTTTGGCTTATTAACAATTAATGTCTTTGCTAGTGGTTTCCTTCTAAACTTCACTCACATTGTTGTGCCTTGCTTTTGTTTTGTGGAATGTGATTCTCTTGTATTTCAGTATGGAAGTCCTTTGGGAGCACATCTCTTGCAAATCTTTCTATATTTTTCTCTTACATTTACATTGGCTTTAATTTATATTTCATTCCTCCTGCTGCCATAGGATTTAATTTTCCTTTCTTTTTCTATGGCTTAGAGATGAAGCCTTAGTTATACTTTTGAGAATTTTCGCTATGGTAGTGTAAGAGTGTGACTCACAAAGATTTACTCAGGCAGCATTGCTGTACCTCACTCCTTTCAAATTTTTGACTCAGTTCCAAATATCCTTTATGACTGCCTCCTTGACTTGATGATATTTAGAAGGCCATTTTCGATTTCCAAATATTTTAGGAATTTTCCATACTAGTTTAGTTAGTTTTGGTTTCCAGTTCCTTAAATCTTTTTAAGTTTAAAGTCTAAAATGTAGTCTTATGATGAATATTTTATGCGTTCTTGAAAAGGATTGCATTGTGTTCTTGTTTGGAGGAGTGTCCAATTAGGTCAAGTTGATTGATGGTGTGGTCCAAATCTCATCCATTGTTAATGTTTCTGTGTCTTCAGGGGAGAACACGAAAAGACTCCACATGTAGTTACGAACTTGTCTGCTTCTCCTCTCAGTTTTATCAGTTTTTATTTTACTTCAGATGTTCATAAAATGGTAATACCTCGTTTTAAGAAGTTAACTTATTCAGCATTGTTCATTTTTCTTTTTTATTATGATGATATTTTCTGCTTACAACTTTACCTAACTGACACTGGTATAACTGCTGACTCTGCAGCTTACTGCTTCCACTGTAAATTCTTTTCAATCATTATTAACATTAACATACTGAGATTTATATACTAAAAAACTATTTTTAAGTAATATGTTATTTTTTTGTTTTTTAAAATTTATCCTGCCAAACTCTAGGTTTCTTTCTATACAGCATAAAACTACACAAATTTTATTATTAGTGTTTTGATTATAATTGAGCTTATTAATTTTCTAATTGTTTTTTCTTGTCACACTCATTTTTTTGCATTTCAAACATTGAAATATGTAAAATTACTTTACAATGCCCTTATTATTTCTACTTTAGGCAGTTAGCTTTGTTTGGAGATTTGAGGTTTCATTGATACATAATACATATGAGTACTTACAATACATTTTCAATAATATGGTGATTTGAATAGGAATAGTTGCCATAAACTCATATGTTTGAAGTCTTAGTCCTCAGGGAGGACACCTGTTTGAAAAGATTATGAGGTGTGACCTTGTTGGAGTGTGTCATCAGGGATTGGATTATAAATTTTCAGTTTCAAAAGAGCTTCTCTCTCTCTCTCTCTCTCTCTCTCTCTATATATATATATATATATATATATGTATATATATATATATATATACATATATATATATATCCATATCCACATCTACGTCTATATCCATATCCATATGGATGCTGGCTGGATTGACCTTTGAGGGGACTTTTGACACTGGCAGTGGAGGTGCCTCTGACTCTTGTGCCCATTTTGGAAACCCCTTTCCTCTGATTGGGCTGCTTCACTTAGCCTTGATGTGAAAGCTTGTGCTGGGTTTCATTAGGCTACTTTTGCTTGATGCCCTTGGGAGGCCTGCAAATTTCTGGGGGAGATGGCGGTGAGGTTCAGGATATTTGATCATACTGTGAAACCTGAATTGGGTTGCTTACTGGAAAACCATGTTTCTAGGTGTGGTGTGGCTCACCCTTGGAAAATACCTTTAATCACTCAGGCTGGAATACAGAGAAGCCTTAATACACACCTTTAATCCTAAACAATGAAGGTAAACTTAGTTTGTAGAAGGAAGTAGCCATGTTTGGAAATGATTCCTAATTTAGTGGCAGACAAAGTGACAAGTCAGAGCAAAACATTGACAGAATAGAATATGCCCAACTTTCACAAGTAGAGAGAAAGAAGGGATGCTGTTTAGAAGATCAATACAGACAGAGAGACAGAAAGAGGCAGTATTACCAGTATAGTTTTATAGAGACAGGGTGCAGGTAAAGACAGAATGAGTCATAGTGAGAAGGAGCTGGAAAATTTGAAGATTACCAGAAGTAGTTTGAGGCCAAGCAGAGCAATTCAGGAGAAGCCAAGAGAAGCCGAATTGAATCAGTTAGTGTGGAGAGAACACTTGGGCCAGAACAGCTGAGTTGAATAAGCCAGCAGAGATCAGCAAGATCTACAAAGCATCGTCTGCTTGAACAGCAAATTTCGGAGGCTGGAAATATTCCAGGCCTAGATTAGATTGTACAGAGGCTAGAAACTTCCAGGACTAGACCTAGGTTCACAGACAGAGGCAGTAAAGGCAGGATAGCCTTGGAAATGACATTTACAACAGTAGAATAAAAATTACTTTTACAGGAGGGATCTGGAGAAGAAAAGAGGTAGGGAAAGAACTGAGAGGAGGAGAGGGAGGAGAAGCTGTGAATGGGCTATATATTGTATTAGAGAACTGAAAGTACATATATTGGAGATATACATATATCCAATATTGGATTATATTATACACATAATATTATCTATTATATGCATATTATATTGTTTTTGTTATATATAATATATAGCATATACAGCATATATGTCATATATAACATATGTGTTATATTATGTTAGATATATATTATATTAGATACACACACCTCTGTGTGTGTGTGTGTGTGTGTGTGTCTGTGTGTCTGTGTGTTTGTGTGTGGATGTGTAATAGGAAGAAAAGGAAAAAGTCTAGCACCATAGCTCTGACATACTCAAGCTTTGGTTTACATATTTTCTTCTTCAATTTCATAGAACTCATTTACTGCTCTAAATCCAACCTGATTCAGCATCTTATCAATTCTTAAAATGTCATTGAATGATTTCTCAATTTAATAGACTTTGCTTTAGGTTTTAGTATTTCCATTTGATTTTTTTTCTAACTTTTAAACTTTTTGCTGAAACTTCCTCTTAATTGCTGAATGCTGCCACTTATTCTGTAATCTATTTAGCACAATCCAAATGTCCTTGACTTACTTTTTTTTCCATTTTTTATTAGGTATTTAGCTCATTTACATTTCCAATGCTATCCCAAAAGTCCCCCATACCATTCCCCCTACTCCCCTACCCACCAACTCACACTTTTTGGCCCTGGCATTCCCCTGTACTGGGGCATATAAAGTTTGTGCGTCCAATGGGCCTCTCTTTTCAGTGATGGCCGACTAGGCCATCTTTTGATACATATGCAGCTAGAGTCAAGAGCTCCGGGATACTGGTTAGTTCATAATGTTGTTCCACCTATAGGGTTGCAGATCCCTTTAGCTCCTTGGGTACTTTCTCTAGCTCCTCCATTGGGAGCCCTGTGATCCATCCATTAGCTGACTGTGAGCATCCACTTCTGTGTTTGCTAGGCCCTGGCATAGTCTCACAAGAGACAGCTACATCTGGGTCCTTTTGATAAAATCTTGCTAGTATATGCAATGGTGTCAGCGTTTGGATGCTGATTATGGGGTGGATCCCTGGATATGGAAGTCTCTACATGGTCCATCCTTTCATCTCAGTTCCAAACTTTGTCTTTGTAACTCCTTCCATGGGTGTTTTGTTCCCAATTCTAAGGAGGGGCATAGTGTCCACACTTCAGTCTTCATTCTTCATGAGTTTCACGTGTTTAGCAAATTGTATCTTGTTATTAGACGCGTTCTCACGACCGGCCAGGAAAGACGCAACAAACCAGAATCTTCTGCGGCAAAGCTTTATTGCTTACATCTTCAGGAGCCAGAGTGCAAGAGAGCAAGCAAACAAATGGCGAAACCCCATCCCTTTTTAAGGAGAATTATCCTCCACCTAGGACGTATTACTCCCTGATTGGCTGCAGCCCATCGGCCCAGTTGTCATCACGGGAAAGGCAGAACACATGGTGGGAAAACTGCCCCTGCATGTGTGCAGACTATGTTTACCACTTAGAACACAGCTGTCAGTGCCATCTTATAATGGCAAATGTGAGGGCGGCTCCTCACAGATCCCCCTTTTCTTTTAATAAGAGCAATAGGCCACCCATATTAATGAGAGTGGAGATAGAGGTCAAATCCCCAGTGTGCAGGTAAAGGAGCCGTACACATAACCTCCTCCCAGGCTCATCACCCAGAGGGGTCCTGGTCTGGTCCCGTGTTGTTTTTCCTGGGGGAAGGACACTTGAACACTCAACCTTCTTGAAAGATGACATGTCTCCCTAGAATAGGCTCATATGTGCCGCAGAGCCTTTCTACTGCAGTGCTTAGCCATGCAACTCTCTTGGGCTGCTGAAGCACACTCACTCTATCCCGTGCAATGAGACTAGCCTCATGGGAATATAAGAGCTGAGTGGCCAGCGACCTATTGCCTAAGCATAGATAACCATATATCAGGGGGAGCACCATGTTCTAGAGCTGCAAGCGCCTGGGCAATAACCACCTTGTCTCTCCTAGTTTGGGCCTTAAGCTTACAGACCAACCAAAGAAGCAACACTAATCCACAGCAAAGTGTATCTCCACATAATCCCACCCCCATCCATTCTTTAAAGAAGGAAAATGCTGAGGAGATCCAATTGGGTAATCCTTTGATCAGGGACAGGTCCAAGCGCTTGGAGTTGACCTGAATGATGGCAAGTCTCAATTCCCGAAGGGTCTGTTCAAATTCAGCCATCCAATTCTGTAACATATACTGAAAAAGACTTTTTGACAAATTAGCCGCCCTAGTAAATTTAACATACTGAATGGAAATAACACACAATCCCGGAAACTTTTGTTCACAACCCTGCTGAGTTATTTGTCATAATACATCTAGTTGTATCTGGACAAGATCTATGAGTTGATTAACCAGCATGAGACCTCTCTGTACTGGGCCAAATAAGTTCATTTGCTCATTAATGGCTCTGAGGTCATGGAGCAGTCTCCACTTTCCTGACTTTTTCTTAATTACAAAAATTGGAGTATTCCAAGGTGAGGTAGAGGGTTCAATATGGCCCAATTTTAATTGTTCCTCTACCAGTTGAATCACAGCTTCTAGTTTTTCAGAGGATAGGTGCCATTGAGGAACCCACACTGGGTCCCCTGTTTTCCATGGTATGGGTCGTGCTGCCCCAATGGCCGCTATGGAAAACCCAGACCCTGTCTGTCTTGGTTTCCATTAGGTAAGATAGGCTCTATCCTTCCCTGTTCTTGATGTCCTAACCCTTTTCCTTCTTTATAACCCATCTTTGCCATGATATTTTTTGCTTTAGTTGAATACCCTCTCAATGGGGCATTCTCATTAGACAAAATAAGGCCCAAATGCTGCATAATATCCCTTCCCCAGAGGTTAACGGGGAGTGGGAGCACATAAGGTATGAATTTCCCTTGCTGCCCTTCAGAGGATTCCCACGTCAAGGCAATGGAGCTTATAGTGGGACATGATTGATATCCTAGGCCCTGTAATGAATGAGATGACTCTGTGGTGGGCCATGCTTTGGGCCACCAATGTGTCTGCTCCGGTATCAAGGATGCCTTCAAACTCTTTTCCATTAATCTTAAGGCGGAGCTTAGGTCTATCATTTAAAGATACAACCAAATAGGCAGAATCATTTCCTGAGGAGCCCATTTTCTTTATCTCAGGTCCTGCAGATTTCTCCCTGGTATTATCAGGGAGGAGCAGCAGCTGAGCTATCCTATCTCCTTTACTAATAGAAAAAACGCCTTTGGGGCTTGAGCACAGGACCTGTATTTCAGGGGAATGTTGACAATCCATAACTCCAGGGTGGACTACTAAGCCCTGCAAGGTGAGTGAACCCCGGCCGAGAATAAGGCCCATGGTTCCCGGGGGCAAGGATGGTATAGGCTCCACTGGCACCGGCTGAATACTCATTTGAGGCATTAATAGGAAGTCGGAGGCGGCACGCAGGTCCACCCTTGTGGGTCTTCCTGGGTCGCCTCTCTGACTGCTTCCTGGGTCCTGACAAACCGGTTCCCATATCTTTGAGGGCCCTGGGACCGAGGGCCCGATGACCCGTTTTTTGGCACATAAGCTGATTGACTATCAGGTGGGGGAAGAATTCTGCCCTTTATATCCCTCACAGAGCGACACTGGTCAGCTCTATGATAACCCTTGCCACACTTAGAGCAAAGAGTGAGAGTCCCTCCCTGTTTACCTGGAGCTCTGCAATCTTTCTTAAGATGCCCAGGCTTCCTGCAGTTAAAACATGTCCTCCGATCATTTCTGCCCATGGAGCATTTTTGGGATTGAAGGATGGCAGCCGCTAAGCCTGCATTGCTGAGAGGTCCCCCAAGCTCTCGACAGACCCTGAGCCAGTCTTGTAAGCCTTTGTTCTTTCTTGGGGCTATGGCCGCTCGGCACTCCTTTGTGGCTTGCTCATAGATTAGCTGTTTTATCAGAGGCGCAGCTTGCTCTGACTCTCCAAAAATACGCTCTGCTGCCTCTGTCATTCTGGCCACAAAATCTGAGAAGGATTCCTGTGCACCTTGAGTAATCTTAGTCAACTGCCCACTTGCCTCTCCCTTCTTAGGTAATGCTTTCCATGCCTTAACAGCAGCAGCTGAGATCTGAGCATATGCTCCCCAATGATAATTTGTCTGGTTAGCAGCGTGTTGTCCCTGACCTGTAAGTAATTCAAAAGTCCACGTTCTCTGATCCCCTTCCATGGTGGCATTGGCCCTTGCCTGCGTCTGGCAGGAGTCCTGCCACAAGGCTTTCCACTCAAGATACATTCCCATACTGGGGGCTACAGCTTTTACTACCGTCTGCCAATCACCAGGAGTCATAGCGTGATTCGCAAGCCTTTCCACTTGTGCTATAGTGAAATTAGCACTGACTCCATAGTTACGGACCGACTCGGCAAGCTCTTTAATCTGTATATACGCTACCGGAGCGTGGACACGCCCACCCTCGGCTCCTTCAAAGACCGGAAATGCCTGTTGTATTTTCCTTTGTTCCTCCTTTGGAATGAACGAGTCTGCGCATTGCCTCTCTGTCCATTGCCTCTCTGCGCAGGGCTGATGCACTACGCAGGGCGGGGGCTCAGCATAGGGTGGAGGTGCACTATGACCTTGAAGCCGACTGCCAAGAGGCCAAGCAGCAAGCTGGCCTTTGCCAGCCGCTTTTGGCTTTTTCCTTGACCGATTAGCTCGCATTTTATCTGGCTGGCACTTTTCTCTCTCATAACGAGCTGTTTCCTCCTCCAAGTCTGTTTCTTCAGAGAAGCTAAATTTTTTATCTGATTCAGAGCTACTAAGAACTAGCTCCTTAAACTCATCTAGTGATGGGTATAGGCTCCTTCTCCTAGAAACCTCCGCTAATTGATCTTTCTTCTTTTCCCTTTTCCCTCTTTTCCTTCTAATCTCTCTCCAGGTATTCCTACCTGACCTTAACTTTTCCTCGGGTTCAAGACCCTTGGAAAGGCCTGTATACTTATTTTGTGTACCATATTTTCTCTTTGCTCCTACTCTCTCTCCCCGCTTTACTTCTGATAGCTTGTCCTGAATTTCCTCTAGAATCCGCCCTGCCTTAACCACTTGATAACATGTGAAAAGGAACAAAAGGGCTTTTAACACTAGAAAAAATTCAAGGCCAAACATTTTCCACTTTACTTCTGATAGACTGTCTTGAATTTCCTTAGAAAGTTCAAGATCAGACTTACCTCGTAAAGCTATACTCACTGGTACTCTCGTTCCCCAGCTGAAAAGTTCTGAATTCATGCAGTTGAATCCTTCTTAACAGTCTGCTTTACGGGAACCTTTATTACCGCGACCCGCAGTTCTGGTTCTGGAATGAGGGATCTTCCTTGCGCCAGTCCCGAGTTTTTTTCTCGTCCCGGGTTTCAGCACCAATTGTTATTAGACGCGTTCTCACGACCGGCCAGGAAAGACGCAACAAACCAGAATCTTCTGCGGCAAAGCTTTATTGCTTACATCTTCAGGAGCCAGAGTGCAAGAGAGCAAGCAAACAAATGGCGAAACCCCATCCCTTTTTAAGGAGAATTATCCTCCACCTAGGACGTATTACTCCCTGATTGGCTGCAGCCCATCGGCCCAGTTGTCATCACGGGAAAGGCAGAACACATGGTGGGAAAACTGCCCCTGCATGTGTGCAGACTATGTTTACCACTTAGAACACAGCTGTCAGTGCCATCTTATAATGGCAAATGTGAGGGCGGCTCCTCACAGTATCTTATATCTTGGGTATCCTAGGTTTGGGGCTAATATCCACTTATCAGTGAGTACATATTGTGTGAGTTCCTTTGTGAATGTGTTACCTCACTCAGGATGATGCCCTCCAGGTCCATCCATTTGCCTAGGAATTTCATAAATTCATTCTTTTTAATAGCTGAGTAGTACTCCATTGTGTAGATGTACCACATTTTCTGTATCCATTCCTCTGTTGAGGGGCATCTGGGTTCTTTCCAGCTTCTGGCTATTATAAATAAGGCTGCTATGAACATAGTGGAGCATGTGTCCTTCTTACCAGTTGGGGCATCTTCTGGATATATGCCCAGGAGAGGTATTGCTGGATCCTCCGGTAGTACTATGTCCAATTTTCTGAGGAACCGCGAGACTAATTTCCAGAGTGGTTGTACAAGCCTGCAATCCCACCAACAATGGAGGAGTGTTCCTCTTTCTCCACATCCACGCCAGCATCTGCTGTCACCTGAATTTTTGATCTTAGCCATTTTGACTGGTGTGAGGTGGAATCTCAGGGTTGTTTTGATTTGCATTTCCCTGATGATTAAGGATGTTGAACATTTTTTTCAGGTGCTTCTCTGCCATTCGGTATTCCTCAGGTGAGAATTCTTTGTTCAGTTCTGAGCCCCATTTTTTAATGGGGTTATTTGATTTTCTGAAGTCCACCTTCTTGAGTTCTTTATATATGTTGGATATTAGTCCCCTATCTGATTTAGGATAGGTAAAGATCCTTTCCCAATCTGTTGGTGGTCTTTTTGTCTTATTGACGGTGTCTTTTGCCTTGCAGAAACTTTGGAGTTTCATTAGGTCCCATTTGTCAATTCTCGATCTTACAGCACAAGCCATTGCTGTTCTGTTCAGGAATTTTTCCCCTGTGCCCATATCTTCAAGGCTTTTCCCCACTTTCTCCTCTATAAGTTTCAGTGTCTCTGGTTTTATGTGAAGTTCCTTGATCCACTTAGATTTGACCTTAGTACAAGGAGATAAGTATGGATCGATTCGCATTCTTCTACATGATAACAACCAGTTGTGCCAGCACCAATTGTTGAAAATGCTGTCTTTCTTCCACTGGATGGTTTTAGCTCCCTTGTCGAAGATCAAGTGACCATAGGTGTGTGGGTTCATTTCTGGGTCTTCAATTCTATTCCATTGGTCTACTTGTCTGTCTCTATACCAGTACCATGCAGTTTTTAATCACAATTGCTCTGTAGTAAAGCTTTAAGTCTGGCATGGTGATTCCACCAGAAGTTCTTTTATCCTTGAGAAAATTTTTGGCTATCCTAGGTTTTTTGTTATTCCAGATGAATTTGCAAATTGCTCCTTCTAATTCGTTGAAGAATTGAGTTGGAATTTTGATGGGGATTGCATTGAATCTGTAGATTGCTCTTGGCAAGATAGCCATTTTTACAATGTTGATCCTGCCAATCCATGAGCATGGGAGATCTTTCCATCTTCTGAGATCTTCTTCAATTTCTTTTTTCAGAGATTTGAAGTTTTTATCATACAGATCTTTCACTTCCTTAGTTAGAGTCACGCCAAGATATTTTATATTATTTGTGACTATTGAGAAGGGTGTTGTTTCCCTAATTTCTTTCTCAGCCTGTTTATTCTTTGTATAGAGAAAGGCCATTGACTTGTTTGAGTTTATTTTATATCCAGCTACTTCACCGAAGCTGTTTATCAGGTTTAGGAGTTCTCTGGTAGAATTTTTAGGGTCACTTATATATACTATCATATCATCTGCAAAAAGTGATATTTTGACTTCCTCTTTTCCAATTTGTATCCCCTTGATCTCCTTTTGTTGTCGAATTGCTCTGGCTAATACTTCAAGTACTATGTTGAAAAGGTAGGGAGAAAGTGGGCAGCCTTGTCTAGTCCCTGATTTTAGTGGGATTGCTTCCAGCTTCTCTCCATTTACTTTGATGTTGGCTACTGGTTTGCTGTAGATTGCTTTTATCATGTTTAGGTATGGGCCTTGAATTCCTGATCTTTCCAAAACTTTTATCATGAATGGGTGTTGGATCTTGTCAAATGCTTTTTCTGCATCTAACGAGATGATCATGTGGTTTTTGTCTTTGAGTTTGTTTATATAATGGATTACATTGATGGATTTTCGTATATTAAACCATCCCTGCATCCCTGGAATAAAACCTACTTGGTCAGGATGGATGATTGCTTTAATGTGTTCTTGGATTCGGTTAGCGAGAATTTTATTGAGGATTTTTGCATCGATATTCATAAGAGAAATTGGTCTGAAGTTCTCTATCTTTGTTGGGTCTTTCTGTGGTTTAGGTATCAGAGTAATAGTGGCTTCATAAAATGAGTTGGGTAGAGTACCTTCTACTTCTATTTGTGAAATAGTTTGTGCAGAACTGGAATTAGATCTTCTTTGAAGGTCTGATAGAACTCTGCACTAAACCCGTCTGGTCCTGGGCTTTTTTTGGCTGGGAGACTATTGATAACTGCTTCTATTTCTTTAGGTGATATGGGACTGTTTAGATGGTAAACTTGATCCTGATTCAACTTTGGTACCTGGTATCTGTCCAGAAATTTGTCCATTTCGTCCAGGGTTTCCAGTTTTGTTGAGTATAGCCTTTTGTAGAAGGATCTGATGGTGTTTTGGATTTCTTCAGGATCTGTTGTTATGTCTCCCTTTTCATTTCTGATTTTGTTAATTAGGATTTTGTCCCTGTGCCCTTTAGTGAGTCTAGCTAAGGGTTTATCTATCTTGTTGATTTTCTCAAAGAACCAAATCCTCGTTTGGTTAATTCTTTGAATAGTTCTTCTTGTTTCCACTTGGTTGATTTCACCCCTGAGTTTGATTATTTCCTGCCGTCTACTCCTCTTGGGTGAATTTGCTTCCTTTTTTTCTAGGGCTTTTAGATGTGTTGTCAAGCTGCTAGTATGGGCTCTCTCCCGTTTCTTCTTGGAGGCACTCAGAGCTATGAGTTTCCCTCTTAGAAATGCTTTCATTGTGTCCCATAGGTTTGGGTACGTTGTGGCTTCATTTTCATTAAACTCTAAAAAGTCTTTAATTTCTTTCTTTATTCCTTCCTTGACCAAGGTATCATTGAGAAGAGTGTTATTCAGTTTCCACGTGAATGTTGGCTTTCCATTATTTATGTTGTTATTGAAGATCAGTCTTAGGCCATGGTGGTCTGATAGGATACATGGGACAATTTCAATATTTTTGTATCTGTTGAGGCCTGTTTTGTGACCAATTATATGGTCAATTTTGGAGAAGGTCCCGTGAGGTGCTGAGAAGAAGGTATATCCTTTTCTTTTAGGATAAAATGTTCTGTAGATATCTGTCAGGTCCATTTGTTTCATAACTTCTGTTAGTTTCACTGTGTCCCTGTTTAGTTTCTGTTTCCACGATCTGTCCTTTGAAGAAAGTGGTGTGTTGAAGTCTCCCACTATTATTGTGTGAGGTGCAATGTATGCTTTGAGCTTTACTAAAGTGTCTCTAATGAATGTGGCTGCCCTTGCATTTGGTGCGTAGATATTCAGAATTGAGAGTTCCTCTTGGAGGATTTTACCTTTGATGAGTATGAAGTGTCCCTCCTTGTCTTTTTTGATAACTTTGGGTTGGAAGTCGATTTTATCCGATATTAAAATGGCTAGTCCAGCTTGCTTCTTCAGTCCATTTGCTTGGAAAATTGTTTTCCAGCCTTTCACTCTGAGGTAGTGTCTGTCTTTTTCCCTGAGATGGGTTTCCTGTAAGCAGCAGAATGTTGGGTCCTGTTTGTGTAGCCAGTCTGTTAGTCTATGTCTTTTTATTGGGGAATTGAGTCCATTGATATTAAGAGATATTAAGGAAAAGTAATTGTTGCTTCCTTTTATTTTTGTTGTTAGAGTTGGCATTCTGTTCTTGTGGCTGTCTTCTTTTTGGTTTGTTGAGTGATTACTTTCTTGCTTGTTCTAGGGCGTGATTTCCGTCCTTGTATTGCTTCTTTTCTGTTATTATCCTTTGAAAGGCTGGATTCGTGGAAAGATATTGTGTGAATTTGGTTTTGTCGTGGAATACTTTGGTTTCTCCATCTATGGTAATTGAGAGTTTGGCCGGGTATAGTAGCCTGGGCTGGCATTTGTGTTCTCTTAGTGTCTGTATAACATCTGTCCAGGCTCTTCTGGCTTTCATAGTCTCTGGTGAAAAGTCTGGTGTAATTCTGATAGGCCTTCCTTTATATGTTACTTGACCTTTCTCCCTTACTGCTTTTAATATTCTATCTTTAGTGCATTTGTTGTTCTGATTATTATGTGTCGGGAGGAATTTCTTTTCTGGTCAAGTCTATTTGGAGTTCTGTAGGCTTCTTGTATGATCATGGGCATCTCTTTCTTTATGTTTGGGAAGTTTTCTTCTATTATTTTGTTGAAGATATTAGCTGGCCCTTTAAGTTGAAAATCTTCATTCTCATCAATTCCTATTATCCGTAGGTTTGGTCTTCTCATTGTGTCCTGGATTACCTGGATGTTTTGAGTAGGATCCTTTTGCATTTTGTATTTTCTTTGACTGTTGTGTCGATGTTCTCTATGGAATCTTCTGCACCTGAGATTCTCTCTTCCATTTCTTGTATTCTGTTGCTGATGCTCGCATCTATGGTTCCAGATCTCTTTCCTAGGGTTTCTATCTCCAGCGTTGCCTCGCTTTGGTTTTTCTTTATTGTTTCTACTTCCCCTTTTAGTTCTAGTATGGTTTTGTTCATTTCCATCACCTGTTTGGATGTGTTTTCCTGTTTTTCTTTAAGGACTTCTACCTGTTTGGTTGTGTTTTCCTGCTTTTCTTTAAGGGCCTGTAACTCTTTGGCAGTGCTCTCCTGTAATTCTTTAAGTGACTTATGAAAGTCCTTCTTGATGTCCTCTATCATCATCATGAGAAATGTTTTTAAATCTGGGCCTAGATTTTCGGTTGTGTTGGGGTGCCCAGGACTAGGTGGGGTGGGAGTGCTGCGTTCTGATGATGGTGAGTGGTCTTGATTTCTGTTAGTAGGATTCTTACGTTTGCCTTTCGCCATCTGGTAATCTCTGAAGCTAGCTGTTTTAGTTGTCACTGTTAAGAGCTTGTTCTTCAGGTGACTCTGTTAGCCTCTATAAGCAGACCTGGAGGGTAGCACTCTCCTTAGTTTCAGTGGGCAGAGTATTCTCTGCAGGCAAGCTCTCCTCTTGCAGGGGAGGTACCCAGATATCTGGTGTTCGAACCAGACTCCTGGCAGAAGTTGTGTTCCACTCACTAGAGGTCTTAGGATCCCCTGTGGAATCCTGTGTGGGCCCTTGTGTGTGTCAGGCGACTCCGCTGGCAAGGTACCCCGGGGCTCGAGTGGAGCGGAAGGGGCTTGTGCCCCAGATCCGGCCCGGGTAGCCTGCTTCCCTATGTACTGCAGTCTCAGGTTCCGCGCAATTGGATTGGGGCAGGCGCTGTGTTCCACTCACCAGAGGTCTTAGGATCCCGTGGGGAGTCCTGTGTGGGCCCTTGCGGGTGTTGGGCAAGACTCTGCTGGCAAGGTAGCGCGGGGCTTGAGTCGACTTACTTTTTATTTAGGTTATGGTAGTGATCTATTAGTTTCCAATGGATCACGTTTTTGTGCCCACCTTCATGTCTCATAATTTTTATAGAACGCCAGCTAGTAAAGAGTAAAAAAAATATAATTAAAATACAGCTTGAGCGTTGTGCAACTGTTTGTTGTTAAGGTCTTAAGTATATCTTAACTGCCAGGGGGTCCATAGGTTCTAGGACAAATGTTCATTCCATACTTCTCTTCTGCTCGCCTCTTGCTTAGATGTTTTTCTCAGAGGAGTGGACTCATTTGCCCATATCTTAATGAGGACACAGTTTTCTACTTTTCCTTCCTCCTGTTCCTTGTATGAGAGGAAGATCCAAAACACACACACACACACACACACACACACACACACACACACACACAAACTATATGTCTTTCTCCTACATCCCTATCTACCACACCTTCCTTCCAGTGATTCTTTTACCAGCTCAGTTCTACACTTTTCTGTGACCTCCTAGTGAAGGCCAATGAAAATGTTTTCAGGTAATAAAAATATCTGATATATAATCCCTGGGAGCTCTGGGAAGTCTGGTTAGTTGATGTTGCTGTTCTGCGGTTCTTCCTATGGGGTTGCAGTTTCCCTCAACTCCTTCAGTCCTTCCCTTACCTCATCCATTGTGGTCTCTCTGCTCAGTCTGACAGTTGATTGTGAGTATTTGCATCTGTATTAGTCAGGTGCTGCCACAGCCTCTCGTGAGACAGCAATACTAGACTCCTGTCAAAAAGTGCTTTTTGGCATCAGCAATAGTGTCAGGGTTAGGTTTCTGAAGATGGGATGAATCCCGGGGTAGAGTGGACTATGCTTGGCCTTTTCTTCAGTCTCTACCCATATTTTTGTCCATATAATTCCTTTAGACGGGAACAATTCTGGGTTAAAATTTTTGAGATACTTGGGTGGCCTCATCCCTCAACTGGGGTTATGCCTATCTTCTGAAGGTGACTCTAAGAATGTATATTCCCTTTGTTGGGTATTCCAGCTAATGTCATCCCCATTGGGTCCTGGTAACCTCTTACTTCCCTGAAGTCTGAGACTTCCTAGTGCCTCCCCACTCCCAGTTTCTCACCCCCAACTGGTACATATTTCTATTTATTTTCCAGACCCTCTGACTTCTCTCCTGTCTCTTCCTATACATGATCCTGCCACTGCCCCCTTTTCCCTCCCACTGCTCTCTCCCTCCCAGGTCCCTCACTCCCTCTACCTCTTCTGATTATTTTGTTCCCTCTTTTCAGTAGGAATGAAGCATACATATTGATCTTCCTACTTCTTGAGCTTCATATGGTCGGTTTGTTGTATCATGGGTATTCTAAGCTTTTTGTCTAATATCCACTTATTGAGTGCATACCATGTGTGTTCTTTTGTGATTGGGTTACCTCACTTGGGATGATATTTTCTAGTTCCATCATTTGCCTGCAAATTTCATGATGTCATTGTTTTTAATATCTGAGTAGTATTCCATTGTGTAAATGCACGACATTTTTTGTGTCCATTCTTTTGTTGAGGGACATCTGGGTTGTTTCCAGCTTCTGGCTATTATGAATAGGCTGCTATGAACATAGTGGAGCATGTGTTCTTGTTATATGTTGGAGCATCTTTTGGCTATGCCCAGTAGTAGTATAGCTGGGTTTTCAGGTAGAATTTTTTTTTCCAGTTTTCTGAGGAACCATCAGATTGCTTTCAAAAGTGGTTGTACTGGCTGGTTTTATGTGTCAACTTGACACAGGCTGGAGTTATCACTGAGAAAGGAGCTTCAGTTGAGGAAATGCCTCCATGAGATCCAACTGTGGGGCATTTTTCTCAATTAGTGATCAAGGGGAGGGAGGGCCACTTGTGAGTGGTACCATCTCTGGGCTGGTAGTCTTGGTTCTATAAGAGAGCAGGCTGAGCAAGCCAGGGGAAGCAATCCAGTAAAGAACATCTCTCTATGGCCTCTGCATCAGCTCCTGCTTCCTGACCTGCTTGAGTTCCAGTCCTGACTTCCTTGGTGATGAACAGCAGTATGGAAATGTAAGCCGAATAAACCCTTTCCTCCCCAACTTGCTTCTTGGTCATGATGTTTTGTCCAGGAATAGAAACACTGACTAAAACAAATTGGTACCAGCATAGGGGGGTATTCCTGTGACAACCTGACCATGTTTGGGGGAGGACTGTGGAAGAACTTTGGAACTTTGGGCTAGAAGATCCATTTGGTGTTAAGAGCTCTGCCAGATGTTGTGTAGGAGCTTGGAGGATAATGCTGAGAACAGTGCAGAAAATGGAGGCGTGGCCTGTGAAATTTCAGAGGGAAGATTAAAGACTCTTTTCAGGGCCATTGCTATTTTCGATTGTGAAGATTCTGTGGTTCTGGTTAGTTGGGACTGAAGAATCAGCTGTGATTAACAAGATACCAGAACTACTAAAGCAAAAACTTTGCATTACTGGGACTATTGATGCTGGTTAGCTGGAGCTAAAAATTTAGCAGTGATTAAGAAGAGACCAGCATCATTGAGGTGATATGTTCTGGGAAGTGTTTTTTGAGAGCACAGAGGCTGTGTTCGAGAGATAACCAAGGTTGTACCTCGTGCTACAGTGGGACTTGGTAATTTGTAAGAGTCACCCAGATGGTACTGGTTTTGAAGGCATGAAGGGGTTACACAGAGCAGCTGAGGCTCTGTACTGTGACAGACCATGGAAGGCCATTGGTGAAGGTGCAGCCTCAGTTGCAATTTATGGCCCAGGACTGAAGGGGTCATGCAAAGGAGTTGAGGCTTGGCACCATGAAGAGAGCCTATGAGAGGCTATTGATGAAGCCTAGTTACAGTGGAAGATAGCAGCGTTTTGGAGATGCCAGTACCAGGAGATGACCACCAAGAACAGCAGCAGCAGTGAAGTACAGGCATCTGCAGCCTAGAAGACAAGCTGTGTGCTACAAAGGACAGGACTGGAGAAGTGAACCAAGCCCTTGGAAGAGCCCAGAAGATTGTGAGTTGGATCTCAGACATTAGACAGTTGGAGTTTGATTTTGCTTCTGACTGTGACCATGCCCTGATACTTTTCCCTCTTGAAGGAAGAAAGTATTTTAGTGGAGCCTACAGTTAAGAGACTTTGAATTTTAAAAGATATTGGACATTTTAGAGGGATTGAACTTTTAATATGTAAAGACTGTGGGACTTTTAAAGTTATTTAGATCTTGGGGATGAATAAGAAACTAAGGGTTGAGGCTTAACAGTGATGTGTTTGTATGTCAAGTTGACAAGGGGTCAACTGTACTGGCTGGTTTTATGTGTCAACTTGACACAGCTGGAATTACCACAGAGAAAGGAGCTTCAGTTGAGGAAATGCCTCCATGAGATCCAACTGTAAGGCATTTTCTCAATTAGTGATCAAGGGGGAAAGGCCCCTTGTGGGTGGGATCATCTCTGGGCTGGCAGTCTTGGATTCTATAAGAGAGCAGGCTGAGCAAGCCAGGGGAAGCATGCCAGTAAAGAACATCCCTCCATGGCCTCTGCATCAGCTCCTGCTTTCTGACCTGCTTGAGTTCCAGTCCTAACTTCCTCAGTGATGACCAGCAGTATGGAAGTGTAAGCTGAATAAACCCTTTCCTCCCCAACTTGCTTCTTGGTCATAATATTTGTCCAGGAATAGAAACCCTGACTAAGACAGTGGTCTTAACAGCTTGCAATCCCACCAGCAATGGAAGAGTGTTCCTCCTCCTCCTTATCCTTGCCAGCATCTGCTGTAGCCTGAGATTTTTTATTTTAGCCATTTTGACTGGTGTAAGGTGCCTCCCCTGAGAGCTCCCAGGTACTAAACCACCAACCAGAGAGTTTATGTGGAGGGATCGATGGCTCCAGCTATCTATCTAGCAGAGGAATGCCTTATTTGCCATCGAAGGGAGTGAAGACCCTTGGTTCTGTGGAATCTTGATGCCCTAGTGTAGGGGGATGCTAGAGTGGTAAGGCGGTAGTAGGTGGATAGATGGGTGGAAGAGCACCCTCATAGAGACAAATGGAAGTGGGGATAGGATGGCATGTTTGTAGAGGGGAGACCTCCTTCTTGGGGACATTTGAAATGTAAATAAACAAAATAATCATTAAAAAAGGAAAAGAAATGAAAGTATCTGACTTTATTATGTGTTTAATTCTGTATTTTTCCCCTGGTTTCTTTTCTTTTCTTTTTTATTTTGTTTTTTTTTAATTAGGTATTTATTTCTCTCTTAGTTTCTTTAGAGGGTTTCTTGTTAACATTCTGCTGGAAGCCATGTGCCTTCTGTGAAATCAGGTTTGTCCTATTTCTCCATCCTTGTAATTTGGTGCCTGTGAAGACTGAAAGCAGCTTCCTGACAGGCGTAAGGACAAATAAACAGTTTTTCTTCCAAGAAATGAGAACACAATAAAATGATCAAATTTTATTGTAAGAAAATATTTTCAGATAAAAATACTTTTAAAAATTCATTTCATTTCAGCATGTGTGTATGTTTTAGTACGTGTGTGTGTGTGTGTGTGTATGTGTCCATAAGCTTTTGTGTGTCTGAAGAGCAGATTTTATTCAGTCCCTTGGAACTGGAATTGCAGGTCTTTGCCAGATTCCAAGCCAGATATGTGGATAGAAGAGTTGAACTCCCATCCCCATTACTGAGCAGGAAGCACTCCCCGCTTCTGTCCATCTCTGCAGCACATGAATACAGGAAGAAGGCCATGTCATTTCCCATGGAGGTCCACACCTAGCTACATGACAAAGAGAGATGTGTACATTAGAGAAAGAGCAAAAAAGCCCACAGTGTCAGAGAAGATATGTCTAGGCTGCAGCAAATATCCAAAAGAAAGAGGAACTTAGATGTTACAATTTTCCTGTGGTCAATAGCAACTAACTGAATTTTGGAAAGTATATGTTTGTGCACATGCAGTTGGGGTTTGCAAATGCACATATGAACACAGACTTTGACCTGTACGTGGTGACTGTAAGGCTTGCAAAGCAAACTCTGACACAGTGAGCCATCTCTCTGTCCCCCTAACTCATGTTTTCATTGCATTACTGAAGAAACACCTGCAGACACCAAGACATAATCCAGGTGTTAGATTTGTAAGAATTTTCCTAGTGTTTTATTTTGAGTATTTCTATAAATTATAAAATAATGGTGAATAATATTAATGAAACAAGTAGGTTTTGAAGTAGTTCTGTCAGATTTAAACAGGTTTAACTTAAGAACACTGACACGTTGCTGTTGATATTTGTGGCTTGTTGCTTCCTCACATGTTCTTAGTAATACTTCATAAGAAGGGTATTTCTATTTATTATTGTTAACTAATCTTTCTTGGTGATTCAGAGTCTGTTTTATAATTTTGATACTCTTTTTAGGCAGTATATATCATGGATATTTTTCTTTCTTTCGGTTGTTCTAAACTGAACTTATTATTCCCAAGTACCTGTCTCTCTGATTTCTTTTATTTCCTGTTAACATTCACCTGTATCCTTGACTGATTATCTGATTTTCCTCTGTCATGTTGGGCCAAATTCTATGTATCCCTCATCTCTCTATTTACTTCCCATACATCACAAAGAGAGCTAGGTTCCAGTGAGCTTATTAGTGCTCTATACTCTAGGATAATCAATAGTAGCTTTAGAAAAAAATGTCCTGAGTCGGTCTCTCTAGACATGACTCATTCAATCCTTCTCCATAATGACGATGTAGGTTGTTATTACAACCACTGTCCACAGAACCCGGAAACTACTTGTGATAGAGCATCACGTGATTTTCCTTTTTAAAATTTTTTAATTAATTAATTAACCCAGATACTGGTCCTTCACAGTCCCCCTTCCAGAACCCCTCCCCAGTCCCTCCTTCTCTTCTCCTCTGAGAGAGTGGGGCAGAAATAAATGAATATATGTTTTCATAGTTAATTTTTTAAATATTCACTATTTCTACATTCCCCAGTAGCTATTTTCAGCAAAGCACATTGCCCTCTACTCTGTATTCCATAATAACATAAAAATTATAGCTGTGAGAAACATTCTTGTCAAATGCTACTCTACTTTTTTTTTTTTTTTTTTTTTTTGTATCAACAAGGAGAATTTTATTATGGTAAGACATTTTGTGTTTTTTTTTTAACTAGGTATTTTCTTCATTTACAGTTCCAATGCTATCCCAAAAGTCCCCCCATGCCCCCCACTCTCTTCCCCCCCTCCCCACACTCCCACTTCTTGGCCCTGGCATTCCCCTGTACAGAGACATATAAAGTTTGCAAGACCAATGCACCTCTCTTTCCAATGATGACTGACTAGGCCATCTTCTGATACATATGCAGCTAGAAACATGAGCTCTGGGGGGGGGGGGCAGTGGAGGAGGTACTGGTTAGTTCATATTGTTGTTCCACCTATAGGGTTGCAAACCCCTTTTTTAGCTCCTTGGGTACTTTCTCTAGCTCCTCCATTGGGGGCCCTGTGACCCATCCAATAGCTGACTATGATCATCCACTTCTGTGTTTGCTAGGCCCCAGCATAGCCTCACAAGAGACAGCTATATCTGGGTCCTTTCAGCAAAATCTTGCTAGTGTATGCAATGGTGTTAGCATTTGGATCCAGCAATACCTCTCCTGGGCATATATCCAGAAGATGTTCCAACCAGTAAGAAGGACACATGCTCCACTATGTTCATAGCAGCCTTATTTATAATAGCCAGAAGCTGGAAAGAACCTAGATGTCCCTCAACAGAGGAATGGATACAGAAAATGTGGTACATTTACACAGTGGAGTACTACTCAGCTATTAAAAAGAATGAATTTATGAAATTCCTAGGCAAATAAATGGACCTAGAGGGCATCATTCTGAGTGAGGTAACCCAATCACAAAAGAACTCATGTGATATGTACTCACTGATAAGAAGATATTAGCCCAGAAACTTAGCCCAAGATACAAGATACAATCTGCAAAACACATGAAACTCAAGAATAATGAAGTCCAAAATGTGGGCACTTTGCCCCTTCTTAGAACTGCTACTCTACATTTTTTACAAGCATTAACTACTATAACTTTAAAAACTTTATGAAGCAGTTGCTATCAGTATATTTACTTTGAATGTAATGAAATTGATGCATGGTGAGATCAGGTAATTCACTAAGATCCTAAAGTATCAAGTAGTGAAATCAGAATTGCAGACTTTGGTAAACTTTACTTTGTGTACATATTGTTTCAGTTTCATGAATACTGTTTTAATCCATAATTTTTAAATATATACTGTTTTGATATATTTGAATATAATATACTCTCAATCCATTATATATTTGTTAATTACTACATCTATGACATCCTACAATATAATATTGAAATTACTTTTAAAGAAATTTGGGGGTTAGAATATATAATGCTTAAAGAAAATCCATTGTCTCTAGCTTATAAAAAATGAAAGTTACTTATAAATGCTTAAGAACTAAAAAAAATAACATAGATAAATAAGTTTGTGAAAAACTTAATTGTACCAGAAATACTTTTCACAATATATCTAAATAATTACAGTGAAGCTAAAATGATGAGCTAAGTTCTTTCAGAAGCATTATTTGTATTGGTGGGAGAAGCCCTGGTGGCAGAGTTTGTCACATTCGGAACCTGAGATGAGTTTTCAGAATAACTAAGGATCATGACAAGAGTGACACCATGCAACCAAATGTTTGATCAAGGCTTAGTAGTTAATGTATTACTTTGTCACAGTTCAATACATATAATTGAGTCTACAATGTGGGTTCTTTCACTTTAAAATGCAAAGTAAAGGAGATCAAGCCAGTAGTATTTGACAGTGACACAGTTGTTCTAGGTTCTTGCATTCCAAAAGCACCTACTGCATATTAATAGTGAACACTGCAAATGTCATGTCTTTTATTGTTCATGCGTATCTTTCAGTTCAGCTCACCACAAACTTGGCACACAAAGACTCTTTTTGATGTTATTTTCAATGTAACCAAATTTGGAGCAGTGGAGCCCTTGGAAAGGGAGACAACCTAATATTCATAGAGAACACTAGGTGGGACCTTTAACAATTCTGAAAGCCAAGGGAAGTCAAGTTTGACCCCTTTTCCTCCTGATAGAACATTGCCAATTATTTGATTTGTCATTATTATTGCATCACCAAAGTTGGGACAAGTTGAGACTATATCATTAGTCAACATGAACTAATGATTAAGATCTTCCGGTTCCTGCATCTCCATGACACTACCTTTTATTTGTGATTTCAAAAGTCTTCTAATTAGAAAATTCTATGACCCCTTTCTCTTTGACCACTTTAGGTCCTGTCTATAAGACTGTCTACGTATCCTATCTGATAGTCTGATAGAGTCACTGTAGAGAAGCTTAAACATGCAGACAGGATGCCTGGAATTGAATTCTAAGTCTTTTAGCTGATAACTTTGCAGCCTGGAGAAAGTTATTTAAGCTTTTGGTTCTCCAGTATTTTCTTTATCTATAAATTATTAACAGTGATAGGAACTGAGTCAATAAAATTGCCATGGTAAGTGAATCAATATTTGAATCATAAACATCAGTACCAAACACTATAAGCCACAATATAGGTAAAAATTTTAGGAAAGTAAAATAATAAACATTAGCATAGTGAAATGTATATATATAAAGTGGATATATGTATTAGGTACAGTCATATATAAAATATTTACATATATGTTCACACACACATATATATGTGTATATATATATACACACACACATACATATGGATGAATCATAAAGATAGACTCTTATATATGTGTTAGCAGATTAACATTAAACATGTTCTCTCAGAAAGCCAGGAATGAAAGAAATTTAAAATTGTTCAACTGGCAATCCAAAGAAAATTTAATAATAACTATTTTTAGATCAGCATGAAATGAAAAAGCAAGAAATATTGACATAGACCAGGTTAATACCAACAGCATTATGTTTCTTTGGATATACATAGAGTAGGAGAAATGGCAACTGTAGTTACTGACTGATAAGAACAGTAAGGTAAAATCCAAGTTTTTTTGTTTGTTTGTTTTTTGTTTTGTTTTGTTTTTCGAGACGGGTTTTCTCTGTATAGCTCTGGCTGTCCTGGAACTCACTTTGTAGACCAGGCTGGCTCGAACTCAAAAATCCTCCTGCCTCTGCCTCCCTAGTGCTGGGATTAAAGGCGTGTGCCACCATGCCCGGCTAAAATCTAAGTTTTTATTTCAAATTTTAGGTCTTTGTGATTTCATCTGTCAGACTTTTTGCTAGGAAGGTGTTCGTTTTTCTTTCTTTCTTTCTTTTTAAAAATTTAATCTTTTTTAAAAAATTTAATCTTTTATTTATTTATGTATTTATTCATTTATTTATTTATTACACTTCAGATTTTTTCCCCTCCCAGTCCACACTTCAACTTTTTCACATCCCATACCTTCTCCTCATCCCCTTGTCTCCACGAGGATGTCCCCACCCCTACCACCCACCCAACCAGACCTCTAAACTCCCTGGGACCTCCAGTCTCTTGAGGGTTAGGTCCATCTTTTCTGAATGAACCCAGACCCAGAAGTCCTCTGCTGTATATGGGTTGGAGGCCTCATATCAACTGGTGTATGCCGCCTGGTTGGTGGTCCAATATTGGAGAGAACCTGGGTCCTGGTTAATTCGGACTACTGGTACTCCAGCCAGGTCACCCTCCTCCTCAGCTTCTTCCAGTTTTTCATTCTCAAGCTGTTAGAAGCAATGGCAAACAAGTCTGACCACATTGTTTCACATAAGGCCATTCAAGGAGTGAAAAATGGAAGACAGATTGTCTCAAATAGGAAAGAGCCAGGATTTGTGATGGTTCCCAGGATGCAGCTGAAGTGTGCGCTGTGCTGAATGCCACACTGCTTTATGCTGAGATGCCTGAGTATCCTAACTCTGCTCTTTCAATCTTTCAAAGCTTATAAACTATGCGATCGATCGCTGAATCCATCAACTGTGAAATTCTCAAATTATTTTGATCTCTAGTTATCCTAATTTTGTCTTTTAGGTTTTCTCATACTTCTTGCTTTACTGTTTGCTTTAACCAAACTTGACTTTTCAGATTATCCGACACTGGAAGAGTATGCATGCACAAACACACACACACACACACACACACACACACACACACACACACACCATTCATACAGGTACATACCTAGGCTTTGCAGGTATAAACAAGCTTACTTTGATTGTCTCAAGACAGAAAAGGAGAGCTTGTTTGGTGCTTCTACAACACAGTGTATATATACAGCACACATATACTCATTTAACCAGGAAGAATATTATTGTATACTTTTTTGATTGATTTGAGAATTTCACAGTCAGATTCAAAACTATATTTTGGTTAGAGCAATGCTTATGTGCATATGTGGTGTGTGCCTCGTGTTTCTGCATAATATCCTAATTTAAATAGATAAGACATTAATATAATTAAATAAACAAAGGAGCCTGATTGCAAAAGGGTGAAAACACTCTGTAAGAGGAAGAATAAATATCATTTTCAGAAAACTGTTGGTTGGGAAGCTGTTCTATAAATGATGCATATTTTTCATCACTTCATGTCATATGTACACTCATTAAGGCAAACTTATTCAATTTTCTTTTGTGGGGTATCAACAATATTTTTTCTCCCTTATTCTGAAGATTTAACATCAAGTAGTTATAGAGGATATCTACTATAATAATATTTTTATTCTCACCTTAAAATAATTTTCTGATAATAGTTCTGAAATCAATATTCAGGTAAAGAAATGTTAAAAATTAAACAAATTTGGAAATCACAAATGTATCAACTATTTTTCAGAAAATGTTTTCCAGATTGACACTTTACTCTGTGCTGTTGTCTCTGTTGGAGACTGAAGTATGCTTGAGACAGATGACCACATATTTATTTATATGTTCCAGGAAGAGTATCCACCATCAGGCAGGATATTCTATGTTTAAAGAAAGCTTTGAAATGAGGATGTTTAAAGTGGTGTATTAACTTCACCTACTGCAACTTGTTTTAGAAAAATGGTGACATGTTATTGCCTGTGTGTTTGCATGTATCTACTTCTGAGAGTCAAGCTCAGGGCCTCCTGCATGCTAGGGAAGCCATTTACCACTGAGCCATGTAAAGTACAATCATGCTACTGTACTTTCTAGCTGCAATATTTCAGTGTCACTATCCTTTGATGGTTTGAAATGTTCCTTTCCAAATATTTCTGAATATATGTCTCATTACTTTTCACCCCTTTCCTTGTCCTTGACTTCTTTAATATTCCTGCATTACATTGTTCCTTCAACAATTGAGACTAAACCAAATTGCCTACATTTTCTTGATTATTCCTCTAAGTGGTTACATTAACACTACAGTAGAACTAGAGTAGGAGGGTGTGTTTTAACTGATCACAATATCTCATTTTTTTAAAACATTCAGTTTGTCCATTAGTGGTAGCAAAGAAATTTAGTCAAAATATCTTGGTGATACATAGGTATTGTGAGGTGAGAACTGCCAATATTTTCTTTACTTATTAGAATTAAACATTTTCTGGAAGTTCATGTTAAGAATATAAGACAATATAAAGGTATGTACCATTAAAATCTATTACCCAAGAGGGGAAATATGTTCTTATATAAGTACTAAATTCATTAATAAAAATAATATTGCCTTTAGGAGAATGTAGGACATCAAAATCCTAGAAATTGCTAGAAATCCTTGAAATTGCTATATCCATTCATTAATGTATTTTACACTTGAGGACAATAGCTTGCACTTAATTTTTGGTTGCTATCTTTTCCCAAAAAGTGTTACTGTGCCATAAGACTGATACTTCCTCAAGATGTCATTTTTAAAAAAATAAAATAAAATGAAAAAGAAATATCTGATTTGAAAGTATGACTATATATCTATTTAAACAAATGTCATATAAGAGCTACCTATAAATTTTCTTCTTGTCTTCTTATATTTCATAAAAATCTTAAATTTCACATTACTAATGTTTTACCAAAATATATAAGGTTGCCTAAAATACATATACCTTACTCTTGTAAACTTTAAATTATTTTTTAAAAAAGTGATTGAGGATAGTAGGGAAGATATTTAAGAACAGGCTTGTAAAAGGAGCACTTTCCATTGAAAAGTTCTACAAAGAAACTATATCTGAATAATAAAAACAGGATTGAGGGAGAGAGATGGTTCAGTCAAAATTCTTGCTGAGCAACGATTCAGTCTGGGTGGTCTGAGTTTGATCTCAGAAACTCAAATAACGTTGCCAAGATAAAACAGATTCCAGAGAGTTCTCACATGATTACACATTATAGTGTGGTATGAAATACCACATCTCTTTCTCATATGTAGTACCAATATATTTTTGTAAAGTAACATGTAAAAGTTTCCATATTTCTTGTCAATTACTCTGACTCACTAATGACAGGAAGGAGAAAACAAAAGAATGATGAGAACATGATGCCAAGCAGAAAAAAAAAAAAAGGAGAATCCTAATGTCTGAGGAGGAAACAGGAAACTGACATAGCTAGACTAAAGGGATGTAGCTGGGAGTCTGTTTCCAGAGCCTGACAGAGACTAGGCCAGATCACCAACACAATGGTGTGCAGACCATGGTAAGCATCCAAACTTCCTATGTGTTCAAATAAAAACTAGACAAAGGGTTTTAGCCTGGGGTAATGTTATTTAATCTACTTTCAAAAGATTAACTTGGATGCTAACATAAAGAAATGTTATCCTGATAAAGTTCATTTATTTATTTTCAATGTTTCTGTGATATTACTAACAAGTACTGAGACTATTTTAGACAAAGTTGATGTGATGATAATGCATATCATATATAAGTTGATCAGTAGATAGTAGCATATTAGTAGATATGATATAGTTTTATGCTGTGGGTGGTATAGATGTGTGATGTTAAATATAGGAAATATAGGGAGGCATTAACAGTGAATACAGGCTCTTTGACATTTGAATGAGAGTGAGAGAATAATGGTGGTTGGCTGTGATGAAAAAGATTGATGGGAAGTCATGCTGTGGAGTAAATCAAAACATTCTACTTTAGATATATTTAAATTAGGATGGCCACTCGTCATTCAGGTGACATGTTGGATTATGAATTTGGAGATCGGGGGAAAGTTAGACTTGAAAACAAATGCTTTGAACTCATCATCTAATTCATTCTAGTTCAAACAAATCAGTTTTCTGCCATGGTATAAAAGACTTTTCAAAGAAGCAATAAAATAGAACTTCAAACCCAGAGTTCTGGGTCACTCCATTTTTTAAAGTTTGAATAAAAGGAAATACCCCTAAAGTTGAGAAAAATATGGAAAATGTAGTATTTTGTAAAACAATAATGTAAGAAAGAAATTCCACAGGTGGGTAAATTCTTTGTGTGTAGAAGAATTTTAATCCAGCAATATGTCTTCCTTGTCAAGGTATCACATTCAAGGACCTTCTAGGTCTATATTATCCTGCTGGAATTCAGACACACCTAAGATTACACTATGATCTGTCTGGAATACAGGCACACCCTTAGTACACACGTTTAACCCATAAAATGAAGGGAAGGTTACTGTATAGAAGGAAACAGCCACGTTTGAAAGGAATGTCTAATTGAGTACCAGACAGATTGATGAATCAGAGAAAGATTTGACAGAATGAGTCAGAGATAGGATACACCCAACTCTCAAAACGACAGCACAGGAAAGACAGCCTACTTAAGAACATCAAGGTAGAGAAAGATGGTGGGTGGTGACATATGTATATGGCAGTTCTACCAGGGCAGTTTTACAGACACAGGTGGCAAAGAGAACAAGCTAGACATACTTAACGACACAAAGCATCAGAGAATGAGAAGGAACCAGAGGATTACAACATGTTGTGAGTTAATGTGAGGCCAAACAGAAGAATTCATTCAGAAGCCTAGAGAAGTCAGCTTGAAGCAATCATCTAGGAAGTTTAGATTGTATGGAGGCTAGAAGTTTCCAGTTTTAGACCTTGTTAGAAGAGGGCAATCAAGGGTATATGTTCAGAGCCCATACCCTGTATTTGCACAGCTTGGGTATGACTCTCATTGCATTCCATCATCTGAGGAAATAAAAAATGGTTTACATTTGTACAATTCTAATAAACTGGGAAACTACTGTGAATTTTATAGTGCAATGTAAATAAAGTAGAAAGGACAAGATTTTGACCAAGAGAATGTTTAAAGCAAATGGGAGATGAAAATAGTTGCTAGCACTAGGTTGCATTTATCCTGTGAAAGAATGGAAACAGGATCATAGGCTAGAAAGGAACTTTACATGCAAGGCTGGGTTTTAAATTAAAATGAAGAGGGTCATGCTGCAAAGGTGGCTCAGTGGTTATGAGTACTTGCTGCTCTTCAGACCGATGCAAATGTGATTCTTAATATCCAGGTCACATTTAGAAATGCCTGTGACTCCAACTCCAAGCTATCCAATTACCTCTTCTTGCCGCTTACTCTCACATGTACAAACTCACATATAAACACACACACACACACACACACACACGATTAAAAATTAAAAACAAATATTTGTAAATATAAATTTTAAAATATGGGTTTTTTTTCTGTAAAATGTGACTATTTATCATGACAGAAAAAAATGTTGGTTAAAGAGACTGAAAAGGATTAAAAGAAAGGAAGGCAAGGAGGATTAGCAGACAGTGTAGAGCTGGTCTTTCATAAAACCATGAACAGCTCTTAATGGTATCAAGAGGAGAAATCAGGGATTTTGAGTTTCAGTAGAAGTGGTAATAAGTTTGCTTGGTTTGAGATTAAACTGTTTTTGGTTGTTTATGTCTTTGTATATGAATAAAAGTTGAGATCATATCTTAAGTGTAGTTAAGAGACATGAAAAATTTGAAAAGAAAAGAAATATGACTAGGTAAAGAAATGGAATAGAATGTGGGAAAGAACCTTGAATTCATTGGCACAGGGGGAAATTTCCTAAACAAAATTCCAATGCCTCATGTTCTAAGATCAAGAATTGATAAACAAGATCTCATGAAACTGGAAAGCTTCTGTAAGGCAAAGGACATAGTCAATAAGACAAATCAACAAACTACAGATTTGGGAAAAAAATCTTCACTAACCCCACATCTGATAGAGGGCTAATATCAAAATACATATAGAACTCAAGAAGCTAACCACCAAAAAACCAAACAACCAAATCAAAAAATGGGGCAGAGAACTAAACCAAAAATTCACAACTGAGGAATCTCAAATGGCTAAGAAGCACCTAAAGAAATGTTGAAAGTCCTTAGTGGTCAGAGAACTGCAAATCAAAATGACCCTGAGATTCCACCTTACACCAACAGAATGGCTAAGATCAAAACCTCAGGGGACAACAGATGTTGGAGAGGATGTGGAGAAAGAGGAATATTCCTCCATTGCTGGTTGGATTCCAAACTGATACAACCACTTTGGAAATCATTTTGGAGGTTCCTCAGAAAATTGGAAATAGATTTACCTGAAGACCCAGCAATAGCACTCTTGGGAATATACCCAAAAGTTTCCCCACCATGCCACAGGGGCAGGTGTTCCACGATGTTCACACTGGCCTTATTTGTAATAGCCAGAAACTCGAAACAATCCAGATGTCCCACAACAGAAGAATGGATACAGAAAATGTGGTTCATTTACACAATGGAATATACTACTCAGCTATTAAGAACAAGGACATCCTGAGTTTTGCAGGCAAATGGATGGAACTAGAAAATATCATCCTGAGTGAGGTAACTCAGACCCAAAAGGACATGCATGGTATGGACTCAATAATAGGTGGATATTAGCCAAAAAAAGAAAATAGTACAAAATATGAACTCAAAAAAAAAAATCAAAAAGGTCCAAGTGAGGATGTCTCAGTCTCATTTGGGAGGAAGAAGAAAGCAACCACAAGGGGAGAGGGAAGGAGGGACCAGAAAGGGAAAGGAGACAGGGTGGGGAGAAACAGGAACATGTTCTGGTATTGGGTGGGAGAAAACAACTGAAGCCCTGAGGGGCAGCAGAAAGACTGAAACCAGGTCTCTGGAACATACTGGTGGGTCCCCCCATCCTCCTACCTCCCGAGGTTGCCTGGTTTCATTCTTTCTGTCTCTTATATGGGGAAGATGGCATTCATATTAATTGAGTGGTGTTTTCATTGGTGGGGCTTATTTGGGATGGAGATTTACTGCAACAGACCTGGACCTAATTGTTAGGTTGAAAGTTGAAGCTAAGATTTGTAATGAAAAAGAAAACAGCCATTTAGTCCAGTGCTACTAATAGCAAATGCTGGAAAAGGAAGGAAGAAGAAAAACAGATAGAGACAATGCATTTAGAAGTATTGTACTAAAAATGAGTACAGCTATATTACAACAACTTTTATTTGAAAATATAACACACTATTGTGAATTTAGTATGTGGACCAGTTCATCCACTGCTACACTGATGATTGATCTTAGCTCTACTAGTCTAAAACAGGACCCATACGTAGACGCTGCTTTATATATTCAAGTTCAGATTTAGGCCACAGGTCCACACTGCTGAGTTTCTCTGTATTCTGTGACTATGGACAGTGAGTAGGGTCATACTATCCTCATCCACAGCTCATCTTGAGCAGAAAAGACTCCTGCAAAGTAAAGATGCCTTGTAGGGATTGATAATGCTCACCTCATTCTATACATCTCAGGTATATATGATTCTAACACTCTTGTACATAAAACTAGGCATCAATTTGATAAATTCACAAACCTGTGCACCTAGGAAGCCCAAAGTAGTAACACTTCCAGTGTTATCGATGCATTGAATATGAGACCTTTAGGACATTGTCCTCAACTCTTTACTTCCAAGAAGGAATTTTCTGATATGTATATGTATATATAAAATATTGTGATTATATGTAATTACATAAATATATAAGTGACCAGTGATGTCACTGCAGGAGAGTGATAGTTACCCTCAATAAAGGCCAACTCAGCCATTCAGTCTTAGGTTAATTTTATTTCCGACCTTTATTTTCCTCCTCTATCAGTTCATTTTCCAGGATTACCTTTCCTAAACACCACCTTTACTCTAGTGTTTGTCTTAGAGAATTGTTGCAGAGCAGCATAAGAATCTCTATAAAAATATGTTTTAACTGAATAGGACCAATTCATATTTTTCTTATGTTCCAATGCAAGAACAAAGAGATTTCATTCTGCATGCTTTTATTTACAAAGGAACATATCCCCCCCCCAAAAAAAACCCCAATTTAAAGTACAACAAAGAACAGAGAAAAATGAATCTCCTTTTCTTTCACATATAATGAAGATGACATATCTGAATATAGATTTAGGAGTCAGATGTAATCAAACTGGCCTGTGAAATGAGCTGGTCAGCAGTATTTGATTTCAAGTAACTTAAATGATGCCTCTGAAGATCTGTGCGAAGAAATTAAATTCAAAGTCAATTTGCTTTTTACAGATGAAAACACAAATCAGATATTCTTTTGATGAGAATTGTTCTAATTCTTTTAAACTTGTATGCATGTTCTTTCTTTTCATTTTATTTTCATAGTAGACTGGCAAACTGAAAGTGGAGTATTCAGGAGAGGAGAAGAGGGTGGATAGTGGCTCCTTAACCCTCTTAGTCTATTTATTTTGAATTGTGTTGAAGTCAGGGGATGCAGGTTTGCCTTTGTTTTGCATGGTTGAGGAAAAAATAAAGATAGATGGATTTCTTCCCTCTGAAGTTTACATATTAGTGTTCTCTAATTCTTTAAGCTGGAGATGTGCTGAGCATAACACAGTATGTCACTCTTAAACTGGCTGCAACTTCTAGCTGTCAGTTTTCATCAGAAGCCACACAGGTTTGGGCCATGAAACTTGCAAATAAAAATCAGGGAAATAAACGCAATTTCCAATTCCACTTAAAAATTCACAAACTGGTGCTCTGAGCAGCATGAGGTGGGTAAGGAAACATGTCCTTCATTTGTCTTGCTTCTGCAGGAAACACAATGTGGAGAAACAGAATAGTAAAATTGTATCTTTCTGCTTCACAAGCATTTGGGAGTGCTGTGGGATTACTGACTAAGACAGGGGTGACGAAGTCTCGCTTGCCTCCTGGGTTTAAGCTTAGCACAGCCAAAGTGGCTGGACATGATATTCTGCCTGACTGGTTGCTAAAATATTCTTCTTTATGATCTGCCCACGTTTTCCAATACAGAGTTTCCCATTGTTTCCTCACTTTAAATCTCCTCTTAGAACAGCTGCAACAGTGTTTGACAAACAGAAGCCAAAACAACATTTAGCATAAATAAATAATCAGCATTTGAATTTCATGATTGGTCAGATCTCAGCCTGCTTTCTGTGCCTATGGAATCTTGTCTGCCATAATGACCTACTGGAGATCGACATACTGTTAGCTATTTCCACTCTGGATTATGGCTTTTACCCCTTATTTTCTTTTTTTTTCATTTTTTATTAGGTATTTAGCTCATTTACATTTCCAATGCTATACCAATAGTCCCCCATACCCACCCACCCCCACTCCCCTACCCACCCACTCCCCCTTTTTGGCCCTGGCGTTCCCCTGTACTGGGGCATATAAAGTTTGCAAGTCCAATGTACCCCTTATTTTCAAAAAAAAAAAAGAAAAGAAAAGAAAAGAAAGAAAGAGAGAAAGAGAGAGAGAGAGAGAGAGAGAGAGAGAGAAAGAGAGAGAAAGAAAGAAAGAGAGAGAGAGAAAGAAAAGGAAAAATAGAAAAGAAAAAAAAAGAAAATGAAACAAAACCAGATTTTTCTACTCTGTATGTTAGCAAGGCCTCACCAAATACAGTTTTCTCTTTCTGAGGCATAAATCTGCTTCTACAATCTGTTCTGCAGAACAGACCATTAAATGTTAATTTTTTAAAAGATACATTAACTGGGCCATGGAGATGGCTCTCTGGGTAAACGTGATGGACATGAAAGCATGGGATCCTGAATTTGAGTTCCTAGAATCTATATAAAGACAGGATGAGGAGTGTGAGCACCTGTAACCCCAATCTCCTAAAGACAGATTGGAGGGGAAAAACCTCAGGAGCTCATGGACCAAGTTGCCTGTGTAGTCAAATGAAAAAGGAACTCTGCATCAAAGGAAGTGAAAGAGGAGGGCCAATACCTGCATTTGTCTTCTGGTGACATGGCAGGCATGTGTGTACACACACATACACTGTTTTTCTGTGTTGTGTTTTCTTCCTGTTTGTTTGTTTGGTTGGTTGGTTGGTTGGTTTTAGGATTAGCTATCCTTCCTGAGCCTTCTGAGTGCTACAATAGCAGGCATGTACTGCAATGTCTGACTAATGTAGTCATCTCCGTATACACATATAAATATGTGTACTTGTTCAGGTGCACATGGAGGTGGGCAGAGGCAAACCTCATGCTCTTCCTTAGAAGCTATTCACCTTATAACTTTTAGAGAATTCTCTGAGTGGGACATGCAGCTCATCAATTTATGTAGGCCTTATGGTCAGGGAGTCCCAGGCATCCTCCTGTCTCTGCCTCAGTAACATAGGAACTACAAACACCCACCACTACATTTGGTTTTTAATATGATTCTGGGAATCAAACTTGGGTCTTCAGGCTTATACACAAGCATCTTATTGACTAAGCTATCTCTAAAACCTAGATAATCTTTCACAGTAAATAAGATGATTTGATCACCTAATTAATTGGGGTTTTGATGTTGTTTTGTTTTCCAACAAAATTGGGTGAATGGAAACTTCCAGCAGTATTACTATTAAAGGTTAAATGTTATCTCTAAAATAGTGGTGAACTAGCCAATGGTGGAGAAACGCAACAAAGGTAAACTAGGAATTTAGAATAGACTATCACACCCTATTGTCTTGGGGGATTGCATGCAGGTTCAGTTTAGAGTCTGTGATCACCATTGCAGGGAGCATAGCAGAAGATAGGTAGGCATAGCATTGGTACAGTGGCTGAGAGTTGACAGCATTAGCTGTAAGCACAAGGCAGAGAAAGCTAACTTGGAATACCATCTTTGAAACCACAGAGGCCAACCCAAGTGAAGCGCCTCCTCCAATAAGGCCACACCTCCTAATATTTACAAAATAGTTCTTTGAGTTTTCTTCTTATTCATTTACTTATTTACATCCCAAATACTGCAGAATCCCTCACAGAATCCCTCCATCCATCCCTCTCCTCTTCTCCTCTGAGAGTGTGCCCACCCCCATATCCTCCCACCCATATCCACCCCCATATCCTCCCCCATATCCACTCCCATATCCTCCCACCCAGGCACATCAATTCTCTAAAGGATTAGACACAGCCTCTCCCACTGAGGCCAGACAAGGCAGCCCTGTTGGGAAATGGAGACCACAGTCAGGTTACCTCTGCTCCAGTTGTTGGGGAACCCAGATGGGGACTGAAATGCCTGTCTGCTACATGTATGTCAGGAGCCTTGGTCCAGCCAGTGTATGCTCCTTGGTTGGTAGCTAGATCTTTGAGTGTTCCCAGAAGTCCAGGTTACTTGATTCTGTTGTTCTTACACACAGGGGACTCTATCCCTGTCAGGACCTTCAATCCTTCCCCCAACTCTTCCATATGCTGGAATCTCTGCCAATGTTTGGTTGTTGGTATATGTATCTGTGTTAGTCAAGAGCTGGGTAGAGCCTCTCAGAGGATGGTTACGCTAGGCTCCTGCCTGTAAGCATAACAATATTATTAATAGTGTCAGGAATTGGTGCAATGGGTCTCAAGTTGGCCTGGTTATTAGTTGGCCATTCCTTCTGTCTCTCTTCCATCTCTGTCCCTGCATTTCTCTTAGACAGGGCAAATTATGGGTTGAAAGTTTTATGAGTGGGGTTTTGTCCCCACCCTTCCACTGGGGAATGCCCAGCTACAGGAAGTGACCTTTTCAGATTCCATGTCCCACTGTCAGGCATCTAGGCTAAGCTCACCTGCATTGACTCCTGGAAGCTTCTCATCCCAGGTCTCTGGGACCTCCTACAGATTTCCCCCATCCCCCACCCTGACTATGTAGAATTCTGTTTCATCCATTGTTAAAGCCTCAGATCTATGCAAGACAATTCACACAGAAGAAGTCATTAATCTTGTTCTACCTAGAAGCAGTGAGGCAGATAGAAAGAGTAAATATAGTTTATGAGGAGGCATTATTATTAAAAATAGCTTTATCTACAGAGCTTTTTCTCATCTATTTCATATCAATGAACCAACTCATGTCACACAATCTTCTCAGAAAAATATTCACTCAGTGGCATTCCCTCTGTCTACCCAAAGTACAAGCAATTCTTTCTTGATAGGATGCCCAAGCTCTTCCTTCACATTAGAAACATCTTTATATCAGGTCTATCTTTGCAGTAGAAATAGATGTGTGCATGATTTGGTTATGTCTGAGCCAATGTTGCTGTGGGAAATTTACTTCACTGCTGCTTATAAATGCCGTTTTGCAATTTCCTGACCTGTGTCTGTAATGAGCTGTCTGATATGCTTTGCGTTTCTTATTGCTTCCTTTTCGATGTTCACATCTTTATTACTCCTCTTAGGTAATGTTTTAGTGGAAAACATCCAACACCTCATTTCACATACACACACTTGCTTGAACACAGGTAACTATTTTACTGCCTTTAAGGACAGTTCTTGCGAGCTCGTCATGTTCCACTTCATTTAAAATTAGTAAAACAATATCTAGGCTTTATAGCTACTACATATCAGTATTTTACTTAAAAGCCATTTCAACAAGTTTTGTTTTATCTTGGAGTATTCTTGGTGATGGATTTTATACACTGAAGTTCAGGTTAGGAAAATTCTCTAATTATAATACTATAAATAGTAAATTACTAATTCTTGAGTTTGTTATAATAACTAACTGGGCATTATTATCAAATAAAACACTTATTTCGAACAGGAGACCAAAATAGTAAATTTTCTGCCTTATATCAATTGGAAGTTAGTATCATGTCTTGCCTAGTATCTAAGGAAGCAGAAACACAAGAGACTCCTCAAATAGCTTACTTACCTAGAAATGTGTTTTAAGATAGTAAGTACAATTGAATCATCAAAGATCATACTATCAGCCAAATTGAAACAGTTTTATTCTAATTACGGAGTTCTTAAAAGAAAATGTTTTATCAAAAAATATTTTTAAAGACTATCAATTAAATTACTATATCTAGAATGCAATGCCACCAGGAAAATATATAAATATATGTGTATATGTATATATGTGTATATGTGTATATATTGACATACATGTATGTAAATAAGGCTACATAAAATCTTTCTTTAAATAATATGACATATTCCCTTTAGCTATTCTATAAAAGTCTTTAAATTAACTAGTCAACAATTCTCAACATCAAAGACAGTCTCAGTATGTGGCTGGTACTGAGGACTGGCATACAGAACATATAGGAAAGCAGTCTGTGTGTGCTTGTGTGGTGAATCCAGTACTCTGCCTTTACATCTGACCATACCATATCAGAAAGAATGTTGTGTCTTCTTATCACATGTTCACACGTGATTGATAGGAACCACAAGCTCCCTTTTCAATGTGTATTCACAACAATGTCAAGCTGTATTCACCACCTACCCACCTCCAACAAAAACAAAACAGCATAGAAAAGTTGGGAGATTTCCCTATGATTGGTGAGATAATTGATTATAACACAATCTCTTGAAATTCCAGTAAATAATTCAAGTTCCTTATGAAGTCACATCTAATAAATAAATGTGTATACGTGACTGCTCAGTGAGTGGTTAATGAGTCTAACTTTAATCTGTGAGTTAGTTAATTCTTAGCATAGAGCATTGAAAAAGTCTCATTGATGATATGTAAAACTTTTCTTGGGCAACAAGAAGTATAATGCCAAGATGAGCAGCCCCCTATCAAGCATCTTGAACTAATTTGGTTTTTATGGCTCTTAAGCCTATCAATTCTTTCACATTTCATAGCCTACCTCTGGGTATATGTTTGCAAGAAGCATTAAGGAGGAACTGGGGGAGGGGCTGAATATGGTTAAATATATTAAAAGACATTTTCAACGAACTAATCATTTTATTGAAAATATGTTTTCATGCAATATATCATGATCACAGTCTCCTTCCCTTTGTCTCCTCTCAGATCCTCCCCACCTCCTCACTTTCTAATAGCACACCTCCATTCTCACTTTCTTAAAGAAATAGTTATAATGCTGGAAAGAGCTATGCAAGTTGCCACAGGGAGAAAAGCAATATCTGGAAATAGTGAGGTGTAACTCTTACACATCACAACAGTGGCCAGGACAGCAACATAGTGCAGAAGGTTCAATAGTGCCTCTTATATCCTGAGGGTAACTATCAAAGGTGTTCTCATTTGGATCCAGACCCACTCAATAGAAAGGATTTCATGCCTGATATGGCTCTCATCTCCCACCAAATAGGCTTCTTTTGCAATACCCAGGGACCATCGAGGAAAGATACCACTATCAAAATGCAGAAAACAACTGACCATGGAGTTTTCAGTCCCAACAGGTACATTTATAATGTAGTCCCTACACAGAAGAATGAGGGGGCATCCTAGAAGAGGGGGCAGAAAGATTGTAAGAGCTAAATGACCAGGGCATCTGCTGTGAGATAGCATCTTCTTATATAACAGGGAAAAAGTTACCCATAACAGGAAATAAAAAATATAGCTGCTAAAACAGAAACAGAAATCTTGCAACAACAATAGGCATGCGACATGGATGGGAGAGGTCTCACAAGGCTTTACCTCTAGAAAGAACTAGGCAATAAATGGCTACACAGAGAGTTAGAATTAGTCTTCACTAGGGTCAAGGCCCATGTCCACTCTCTGTAACTTTAATTTTTCAAAGCCTACTTTTTAATGATTGTTCATAAACACTTTAATCTCCCTTCTAGCTCACCACGTGCCATAGGTAGTGGAAAACAAAGGATCCAAGGGAAGTGGACCTGTTTAGAAGTGGTTCTTCAGAGCAAATCCCATCTTCCTCATCAAGAAATCAGCAGGTCGGTTTACAGGTCAGCAGCTGCAGTTCAATCTACTTGCAAGCACGTCATAGATACACCAGAACTTCAGTTGGGGAGAATCGGGATAGCAAACATGAATCAGAGGTAGTGGCACTACTAGCAGAGGAAGCCAGGCCTCAGCCTCTGCACAAGTCAGAAAGGTGGACCAGGACCAACAGGAACACCAGGAAACATTCTCAGCTGAGTCTCTCAGCAAAGCAAAGATCAGCAAATCACAGATCATCAGTAAAGATTCGAGACTAGAAACCCAGCTAGCTCTACCAGCAAGCAAAGTTCAGTCACTGTCAGTTGACTCCTATTTATACGCTCTCCAAGCATCACGTGTCCTCCAAGGGTCTTGCACATGAGTCTGTCTCAGGTGACATTACTCTGCCAATAGGCCCCGAGTCCAAGGAAACTGCAAGAAACTGCAAAAGGCCACAGCGTACCACCAGAAGATTTTGGTGTGTTTCTCTCTATGGAGAGAGACTACAAAATGGAAGGCAGACCAGTACACATGCTTCGTTAGTGAAGAATCCTTCATCACATGTCCTTGCATGTCCTTTAGCAGAATAAGATTTCACCTGTGTCTGCTTCAGTGAGTCTGCCTTAACCTTTACCTGTGTCTGCTTCAGCTCCTTCACATTTGCCCCAGCAAAACTCCACATAATGCAACCGAATTTCCAAAGAACCCTTAAATTACACTTCCATTCCCAGGTGGACAATTCTAAACATGCACGGGTGCACGCACGCGTGCGCGCGCGCGCACACACACACACACACACGCAATAATAAATCAACTCAGTTTATATTTACAAATGTATAATGTGTGACTCTCTGTGTGTGTGTGTGTGTGTGTGTGAGAGAGAGAGAGAGATTCTGTGTGTGTGTGCATTTGGGAGAGAGGGAGAGAGTGTGAGAGCAAGTGCAAGAGACACACACATACACACATGGAGAGAGAGAGAGAGAGAGAGAGAGAGAGAGAGAGAGAGAGAGAGAGAGAGAGAGAGAGAATTAAAGAATAAACCTGAGAAGGATAGTAGGGTACATGACATAAATTGGATGAAGAATAAAGGTAAAATGGGAAAAGAAAAGTCAAACAAAACAGAAACAGAGCTAGCAAGGCTCAGAACAAAACCACAGAATTTGAAACCCAAAAATATTTAACTGATACCCTACACCTGACAGGTAATAGACTGTTATCTCTCCTTTATGGAAAGAAATTTATTCAATAAAATAAAGATCAATTTCTATAGAGACAAAGTAGCCATTTTAAAATACATTTTAAGAAAACCCTGAATTTAAGAATACCTCATGTAGCTATTAGGCACTTTAGATAGAATCTGCCCATGTTAATATATAATAGAAATGTGAAATGCATCTGGATTACAGAAAGCTTATTGTAACAAACTAGCAAAATATCCTAGTGGACTTTCTGGTAGCATGTTTGAAATATCACTGACCAAAGGCACTTGGGGAGAAAAGGCCTTTGTCACCACGCATGTTGCAGTCCATCCTGGAAGGGACTGAAGGCAGGAGACTGAAACGTAAACCACACAGAAATGCCGCTTACTGGCTGGCTCCACACTAACGTTTCGGTTCTTCTCATGCACCATGGAACACCACTGCCCGGGGGGACATCTCTCACAGTAGGGTGTGTGCGTGTGTGTGTGTGTGTGTGTGTGTGTGTGTGTGTGTATGAAAGAATAATAAGGCCATTAATACTTTAAGTATTTATATTAAATATATACATTTTTATTTTAAATAAAATTTTATATTTTCCTTAACATTTAAATAAATCTATACAAAAATTTAAATAAATTTAAATAAAAATGTAAGTAAAAATTAAATATATATATAAAAGATTAATGTAATATATATGTAATATGTAATTTGATTATGCTCATGTGTGCCAGGTTCACTCAATTTATTCCTATGCATTTAAGGTATATATATATATAATCTTATGAAGGCATTTCCTCAATTGTGATTTTTTTCCCTCCTAAGTATGTCTGGGTTTGTATCAAGTTGACAAAAACTATCCAACAAATTCATATTTCATTAATAATTTTGTACTGATCATATGTTGAAATTATATTTTAAATACATAGGATTAAATTGAGTGAACCTGGCACACATTGGCGGAATCAAAACAGAACAAAATGGTTCTAGGTGCTATCTTACAAAAGAATTGCTCTGGGTAAATTCATGTTCACAGAGTTAATTATTTTAGCAATGATTGCCAAAACAATTGTCTCAGCTCTTGGAAGGAGTGCTAAAGGCTTTTTCCATTTTTCCCCTCTCAATTCAATGAAATTGCCCATTTGAGAAAACATAAGGATTGATCAATTATACTTGGAACAATGAAGAGGCTAAAAGAAGAAGATTCATTATGAGACAATAAAAATCGTTAAGGAAAATATTGGACAAGACAATGTTGCTCCATCTAGAAGGCTAATTTGCATGACTTTTCTTAACACTTGTCTTCTTCCACACACACCATTATAAGAAATATACTAAGTTAAATATTGAATAGGGAAACACCCTGACAAAACTGGCTTCCAAATTTCAGTAGCCTTACTCATGCTTCTAAAATAAAAGAAAAAGTCAGCTTAACAGATTTTGGAAGTTAAAAAGGTCCCATCTGACTCTTTCAGCTGCTTGTTGGGCCTCTCAGAGGGCAGCCACGCTAAGCCCATGTATGTAAGTACACTGTAGCATCAGTAATAGTGCCAAGCCTTGGAGCCTTCCCCTGAGCTGGATCTCAATTTGGGCCTGTCACTGAACCTTCTTTCCCTCAGTCTCTTCCCCATTTTTGTTCCTGCAGTTCATTTAGACAGAAACAATTCTGGTTCAGAGATTTTGACTGTGGGATGGCAACTCCATCTCTCTCTTAAAGCCTTGTCTTTCTACTGGAGGTGGACTCTACAAGTTCCCTCTCCCCACCATTGGTCCTTTCATCAAAAGTCCTTCCCTTTGAGTTCTGAGAGGCTCTTACCTCCCAGGTCTCTTGTACTTTCTAGAGGGTGTCCCTACCACCTATTCCCAGAGGTAGCATATTTCCATTCATTCTGCTAACCCTCAAGTTTCACTCCTATTTCTGCTTCCCCCCCCACCCAGTACCTGATCATGTTCCCCTTTTTCCCTCCCTGCCCCCTTTCCCGCCAAGGTCTCTCCCTCACTCTGCCCTGGCCCCCATGATTGCTTTCTTCTTCGCAAGAGGGAATGAGGCATCCTCACTTGGCCCTTCAGCTTGTTAATCTTTTTGAGTTCTGTGGATTGTATCCTGGGTATTCTGGGTATTTTTTTGGCTAATATCCACTTATTAGTGAGTACATACCTATTCGTGTCCTTTTGGGTTTGAGTTACCTCACTCAGGATGGAGATATTTTCTAGTTTCATCCATTTACCTGCAAAACTCCTGATGTCCTCATTCTTAATAGCTGAATAGTATTCCATTGTGTAAATGAACCATATTTTCTGTATGAATTCTTCTGTTGTGAGACATTTGGGTTGTTGCCAGCTTCTGGATATCACAGATAAGTCCACTATGAACATAGTGGAACATGGGCCCCTGTGACGTGGTGGGACATCTTTTGGGTGTATGCCCAAGAGTGGTATAGCTGGGTCTTCAGGTAGATTTATTTCCAATTTTCTGAGGATTCTCCAGGTAGATTTCCAGAGTGGTTGTCCCAGTTTTCAATTCTTCCAACAATGGAGGAGTGTTCCTCTTTCTCCACATCCTTTCCAACACGTGCTGTCACCAGATATTTTTATCTTAGCCGTTTTGATTGGTGTAAGGTGGAATCTCAGTGTCCTTTTGATTTGCATTTCCCTGATCACTAAGGAATTTGAACATTTAAGTGCTACTCAGCCATTCGAGTTTCCTCTGTTGTGAATTCTCTTTTTAGTTCTACACACCATTGTTTGATTGGGGTGTTTGGTTTTTGGTGATTAGCTTGTTGAGTTCTTTATATATTTTGGATATTAGCCCTCCTTTGGATGTGGGATTAGTGAAGATTTTTCCTAATATGTGGGTTGCCAATTTGTCCTATAGACTATGACCATTGCCTTACAGAAGCTTTTCAGTTTCATGAGGTCCTATTGATCAATTTTTGATCTTAGGGCATGAGCCATTGCAGTTCTGTTTAGGAAATTCCACCCCATTCCTTGGTCAATGAGTTTGAGGCTCTTTCCCACCTTAGTGTGTCTGGTTTTATGTTGAAGTCCTTGATTCACTTGGACTTGAGCTTTATTCAAGGTGAAAATATGGATCTGGTTTGATTTTTCTATATACAGACTTCCAGTTAGATCAGCACCATTTATTGACAATGCTTTCATTCTTTCCATCGTATATTTTTGGCTTCTTTTCCAAAGATCAAGTGTCTTAAGTATGTGGTTTTATTTCTGGGTTTTCAATTCTATCTCATTGATCCTCTTTCTGTCTCTGTTCCAATACCATGTGGTTTTGATCACTGTTGCTGTGCAGTGCAGTTTGAGGTCAGAGATGACGATTCCCCAGAAGTCCTTTTATTGTTAAGTATTGTTTTCGCTATTCTGGGTTTTTAGTTTTACAGATGAATTTGAGAATTACTTTTTCCATATCTTTGAAGAATTGTGTTGGAATTTTGATGGGAATTGAGTTGAATCTGTACATTGCTTTTAGTAGAAGTATTTTTGCATCAATATTCACAAGTAAAATTGATCTGAAGTTCTCTTTTTTGTTGGTTCCTTGTATGGTTTAGGCATCAGAGTAATTGTGGCTTTATAGAATGAATTAGGTAGCGTTCCTTCTGTTCCTATTTTATGAAATTGCTTGAGGAGTATTAGATTATCAGACAATTACAACTCTAAATGAGGTTACTTAAAATAGTCTATGTATAAATTATATTGCCATGATTTATGTAACATTCTGAGTACTGCTCATATGTCATAGTTAAATAACTTCTTATAATAAAACACTTCTGTGAAGGTTGTGTAGAAAATCATAAAGCATTTATATGACAGGTTAATAAACACATGAATATATTTATAGGTTATATGTTATCAATATATCCATATAATTATTTCCCACAGAAAAAGTCTATAGTCTAAATGGTGTGATTTTTCTCTATCTACATATGTTCATGGTAATTATATCTTCTTCTGATAATTGCTCTTTCTTAGTACCTTTCATACTTTATCTCTAACTCACTAAAAAGTAGAAAATTCAACTTTAAAGTTGTTTAGGGACTTTTTTCCATTAGCAATGTAATAAACATACATGGCCTTGCCTATACCTCTAAAGTCTCCACTTCCCTAAATCTGCCATCATTTCATATTTAGCACCATCTCTCTCCTCTAGGCATCATTAGAAATTTGCACAGATTTGTAAATCAAAATCTTTGGGAATTTGTATTCTGTCCTTATTCAAACTATAGCCAGAGATACTGAAGATGAGATTCTGATTTCACTTCTTAAAATACCAGTTGTTGAGAAAAGTCATAAGCCATCTAATTTTGAGTCTTATAATAACACTTTGAATCCTTATATTCTGTGCATATAAGCACTAGGGATATGGACATGTTTCTTTCCCTTTCTTCAGTGATAGTTAAATTCTGTATTATATAACTAGAGAATCTTATAGGAAAAGAAAGTAGGATGCTAAACTCTTCTCACTGTGGCAAAGCCCTTGCCTTATGTTTGCCCTAAAGCTATAAGAAACATGGTTAAGATGAAGAGAAAAGAGGAGTTACTGACACTCTCATAGGGACAATTATACCTCTCTTTATACGAGAGGAAAAAAAAGGTATAAGCTTCCAGATAAATGAATCCTAGCTATCACCATTTGTATCAGACATTTCCATATCAGAGTCACAAAGATCTACCTCTTGTCTGTTTTCACTGCCAAACAGTGTTCCATAGGACACTGCTCTATTCCTCAGTTCCTGCCCAATATGTTCTGACTTCTGTTTTTCAGGGACAACCTGTGACTTCTTGTTATCATGAGAGCTCATGAATTTTCAGTAGTTTCTCCCAATTTATTTTCACACTTTTCACTCTTCGCTCATGAATTGTTTATTACAGACATGGTTTCCTTGCTCTGTCTCCCCTCCTAAGGTCTTATTTCTCTGGAATTCATCTCATTAATGAACTTAAGCTTTGCTGTTCATGGTACCCATATTTTATATCTGAATGTGTGTATGTCATTGCTTGCAGCACTGTGTATCCTAAGAAGAAGCAAAACTTTGAGCAAATATACTTGGAAGCCAGAACTTTACTTTTTCCAAAACTCTTTAAACAAATATTTAGCTATATTCCATGTGTATTTGAAGAAAGGTTCACAAATTAATGCCAAACCTAATAGGTAAAGTTTAGTGAGGCTTAGAAACAAAGTTTAAAAATATTTTTTAAACTGCAGAGAGAAAATTCTAACAAGTCACAGACCACCCTAACCATCTGACCAAAACTGAGGAGAATTGAAATATGGTACATGTGTGACAGCATAACCTCACAACAGCACTCTGTAGTAATACTATAGGATGTAAGTCACCTGGATCTGATAAATTAGAGCCATTAAACTTTCCAAGACGGGACCTTTTACAAAATATTTATATCCTTCAAAGTTACCATACTTTTGAAAAACAAAAGAAAAGTCAGAAGAACTGTTATAGATAAAAAAGGCCAAGGATGAGGACAGGAAGTGTCTCACAAATCTCGTATTACACATCTCTAGAGATCACAGCAATGACAATCAACTCTACTCTAGTACTACATAATATTAATTGTCTGATTCTGACCAAACAATTGTCTGCCAGTGAGGATAATTATCTCAGGAAACATAAAATGACTCACTGAGCTAAAGAAATAAGGTATTTATTTTTCCTAAGAAATATGTTTAATTTGTATTTTATCTTAAACTATGCTCTATTACTTAAAAACAATACATGTATGGAAAACTAAATATAATGCAGTAAAGATTTCACAAATTATGAATTTAGTTATGGTTTTATAGAATCTCTAAGGATGGGGCTGGAGAGGTGGCTCAGAGGTTGAGAGCACTGACTGCTCTTCCAGAGGTCCTTAATTCAATTCCCAGCAACCACATGGTGGCTCACAACCACCTGTAATGATATCTTATGCCCTCTTCTGGTGTGTCTGAAGACAGCTACAGTGTACTCACATATATAAAATAAATAAATCTTTAACAATAATAAAAAAAGAGTCTCCAGGACTTTTAAAAATGCTTTTCTTAAGAGTAAAGTTCCTGATTTTAGTGGAATTGCTTCAAATTTCTCTCCATTTAGCTTGATGTTGGCTTCTGGTTTGCTATATATTGCGTTTACTATGTTTAGGTATGGGCCTTTAATTCCTGATCTTTCCAAGACTTTTATCATGAAGGGGTGTTGGATTTTGTCAAATGCTTTCTCAGCATCTAATGAGATGTTCATATGGTTTTTCTTTGAGTTTGTTTATATAGTGGACTATGTTAGTGAATTTCTGTATACTGAACCATCCCTGCATCCCTGGGATGAAGCCTACTTGATCATGAATGGTGATCATTTTGATGTAATCTTGGATTCTGTTTGCAAGAATTTTATTGAGTATTTTTGCATCGAAATTCATAAGGGAAATTGGTCTGAAGTTTTCTTTCTTTTTTGGACCTTTGTGTGGTTTAGGTATCAGAGTAATTGTGGCTTCATAGAATGAATTGGGTAGAGAACCTTCTGTTTCTATTTCATGGAATAGTTTAAGAAGTATTGGCATTAGGTCTTCTTTGAAGGCCTGATAGAACTCTGTGCTAAACCCATCTGGTCCTGGACTTTTTTTGGTTGGGAGACTATTAATGACTATTCTATTTCTTTAGGTGAAATGGGACTGTTTAGATTGTTAGTCTGATCCTGATTTAACTTCAGTACCTGGTATCTGTTTAGAAAAATTGTACATTTCATCCAGATTTTCCAATTTTGTTGAGTATAGCCTTTTGTAGTAGAATCTGATGATTTTCTTGGATTTTCTCAGATTCTGTTATGTCTCCCTTTTCATTTCTGATTTTGTTAATTAATATAGTGTCTCTGTGCCCTCAAGCTAATATTGCTAAGGGTTTACCAATTTTGTTGATTATCTCAAATAACCAGCTCTGGTTTGTTGATTCTTTGTATAGTACTTTTTCTTCCCACTTGGTTGATTTCAGACCTGAGTTTGATTATTTCCTGCTATCTCCTCCTCTTGGGTGAATTTGCATCTTTTTGTTCTAGCACTTTCAGATGTGTTGTCAAGCTGCTAATGTATGCTCTCTCCAGTTTCTTTTTGGAGGCACTCAGAGCTATGAGTTTTCCTCTAAGGACTGCTTTCATTGTGTCCCATATGTTTTGGTATGGTAGACAATGTTGCCCACTCTCTCCATACATATTCAATATAGTATTTGAAGTCATAGCCTGAGCAATTCTACAACAAAAGGAGATCAAAGGGATACAAATTGGGAAGGAAGAAGAAAAAATATTACTATTTGCAGCTGATAGGATGTATACTTAAGTGACACCAAAAATTCCACCAGAGAACTCCTAAAACTGATAAACAGCTTCAGCAAGGTAGCTGGATATAAAATTAACTCAAGCAAAATTAAATCAGTGGCCTTTCTCCACACAAAGGATAACAGGCTGAGAAAGAAATTAGGGAAACAACACCCTTCACAATAGTCACAAATAATATAAAATACCTTGGTGTGACTCTAACAAAACAAGTGAAAGATCTATATGATAAGGACTTCAAGTCTCTGAAAAAAGAAATCAAAGAACATCTCAGAAGATGGAAAGATCTCCCATGCTCATAGATTGGCCGGATCAATATAGTAAAAATAGCTATCTTGCCAAAAGCAATCTACAGATTCAATGCAATCCCCACCAAAATTCCAACGCAATTCTTCACAGAATTAGAAAGAGCAATTTGCAAATCCATCTGGAATAACAATAAACCTAGAATAGCAAAAACTATTTTCAACAATGAAAGAACCTCTGGGGGAATCACCATGCCTGACCTCAAGCTGTACTACAGAGCAATTTTGATAAAAAAAAAAAAAAAAAAAAAAAAAAAACTGCATGGTACTGGTACAGGAACAGGCAGATAGATCAATGGAATAGAAATGAAGACCCAGAAATGAACCCACACACGTATGGTCACTTGATTTTGACAAAGGACCTAAAACCATCCAATGTAAAAATAGACAGCATTTTCAATAAATGGTTCTGGCTTAATTGGCAATTAGCATGTAGAAGAATGTAAATCCATCTATTCTTATATCCTTATACAAAGCTAAAATCCAAGTGGATCAAGGACCTCCACATAAAACCAGATACACTGAAACCTATAGAGGAGAAAGTGGGGAAAAGCCTCCAGCACATTGGCACAGGAAAAAATTTCCTGAACAGAACACCAACGGCCTATGCTCTAAGATCAAGAATTGACAAATGGGACCTAATAAAGTGGCAAAGCTTCTGTAAGGCAAAGGATACTGTCAATAAGACAAAATGGCAACCAACAGATTGGGTACCTTACACCGGTAAGAATGGCTACAATAAAAAAACTGAGGTGACAGCAGATACTGGTGAGGATGTGAAGAAAGAATAACACTCTTCCATTGCTGGTGGGATTGCAAGCTGGTACAACCACTCTGGAAGTCAGTTTGGCAGTTACTCAGAAAATTGGACATATAACTACCTGATGACCCAGGTATATGATTCCTGGGCACATACCCAGAAGATGCTCCAACTTGTAATAAGGACAGATGCTCTACTAGGTTCATAGCAGCCTTATTTATAATAGCCAGAAATTGGAAAGAACCCAAATTTCCCTCAACAGAGGAATGGATACAGAAAATATGGTACATTTATACAATGGAGTACTACTCAGCTATTAAAAACAATGAATTTATGAAATTCTTAGGCAATGAATGGAACTAGAAAATATCATCCTGAGTGAGATAACCCAATTGCAAAAGTACACACATTCTATGCACTCACTGATAAGTGGATATTAGCCCTGAATCTCGTAATACCCAAAATACAATTTATAAACCACATGAAACTCAAGAAGAATGAAGACCAAAGTGGATACTTCGATCCTTCTTAGAAGGGGAAACAAAACACCCAAAGAAAGAGTTACAGAGACAAAATGTGGAGCAGAGATGGAAGGAATGACCATCCATGGCTGCCTCTCCTGGGGATCCATCCCATATACAATCACCAAACCCAGACACTTTTTTGGATACCAACAAGAGCTTGCTGACAGAAGCCTATTATAGCTGTCTCCAGAAAGTCTCCAACAGTGCCTGACAAATACAGAGGTGGATGCCTGCAGCCAACTAATGGACTGAGCACAGGGTCCCCAATGAAGTTGCTAAAGAAAGGACCCAAGGAACTGAAGGGGTTTGCAGCCCTATAGGAGGAACAAGAATACGAACAAACCTGTGCCTCCAGAGCTCCCAGAGATTAAATCAACAACCAAAGAGTACACATGGTGGAACTCATGGCTCCAGCTGCATATATAGTAGATAATGACTTTGTTGGTCATCAATGGGAGGAGAGGCCCTTGGTCCTGTAAAGCCTCTATGCCCCAGTGTAGGGGAATGCCAGGATGCCAGGGCTAGGATGTGGTGTGGGTGGGTGGCTGAGCAGGGAGAGGGGAGTGGGGATAATGGGTTCTCAGAAGGGAAGCCAGCAAAGGGGCAACATTTGAAATGTAAATAAAGTAAATATATAATTTTAAAAAGGCAAAAAAAAGAGTAAAATTCCTTTTGTCAAGTAAGATTTCTAATGATTGATAGAGATCCAACCTGTTATAATACCACATTCTTTGTTTTCCTTTTTTTTTTTTTTTTGTATCTTGGTAGAATTACTATGCATTACCCTACAGCAAAATGAAAAAAAAAAAAAAAAAAAAAAGAAAAGCTTTCACATCAACAATCAACACTGCACAATCTATTGGTTTCATGATAGCTGTACAAGTTTATTTTTTTTATCTTCATGGCTCATAAAATTATCTTTCTGTGAGAGGTATTTATATTAAATTATTAAATTTCTTTAACTATTATATTTATAGTGAAGATAATTTTTAAAACCTAAAATGTAGAGCCACTTGACATACAATTTTATGTGAGCTTTAGTTCTGGGTTCCTGATATAGTTCAATTTTTCATTTTACAGTTAATATGTTGGGTCATATAATCTGGTCAGGAAACACAGAACATCTGTGTTTCCATATGTTCTCATTTATCTCACTATGATGGAATATTCTGGATGATTTTTTTGTTTGTTTTAATATATGAGAATAATAACTTTTGGGAAAGACAAACTTCTTGGTTAATATTACTAATCAAGTACATGTGTATTTAAGTGGAGAAAAATGTCTCTGTCATTAAAACTCACAAATGAATTCAGTTGAACCAATCAATTGGTTCTGAGATACTAAAGGCATAGTAGAAGGAACACAACATGACATTCTAGAGTGTGTCACTAGATCATGTTTTCCAAAGCATTATTCCATGATAACTAGACCTAAAAGATCTTAGCCAAGCATGGCCCACTGGATTGGATTGGCCAAGTTTGCATTCTGGAGAGAGAGAGGTTAAGCAGCTCTCCATTCAAAGCACACCCTTCAAGGGAATGAATGATCTTCTGTCCCTAGACATTTAAAAGATATAAATGCACCATAGAAATTTGTTTATTTAGTGGGGAATTCTATTTAAAATGTTGCAAATTGTTGTCTAGGTATTAAAACATCGTACTTATTATTTCAGACAGGAAACAAATATCACAATTGATAGTTTTTTAATCTAATTAAAATTCACTGCTAATTAGTGTATTTAAAAAGAATTACAGGTACATGAGGTTGCAAAGATAAACTGAACTCTGTGTTCTGAACTTTGAATAAAATGTAAAAATAATATATTCTTCTGTTAAAATAATTAAAGGGAAGAAACTATGAGAAAAATCATTATATGGAAGAAACAAAGTGTTAGAGAAAAGTCATAAACCGGACTTATATGATAGATTCCAGTATTTTCAGTGTTAATGAAAATAACACTTAAGTTCTTCATACCAAATCATTACTCTTGTAAAAGAGAAAACAAAGATGTGTTTCCAAGGATAAGCAAATTATTTCTGTGCCTCAGAGCCAGGAGAGAAAAAAGCATGATAGTCACTATCATAAAAGGAAATCTTATAAAATATAGTAATTTTGTAAAATAATTGTAAAATTTGAAAACTTAATTTGTTTAATTATATCAAATATACTTAAAATGCAATATAATAATGGGGTTCAACAATCATCCAGAGAATATTATTTTCTTCAGGAGAAGATATAACCCCTTTTAATATCTACAGGTTATCAAACTATGGATATGGCATTTAAATGATTTATTTGTCAAAAATTATCAAATATGTAGTAGAGAGTGTAGACAGAAAAAAAAAATAAAATAGAAGACTATGGTGAGGACAGATGGCTGCGATCCAGCTTAGAATTACAAATGCTAATAAGGTTACAGGCACAGTCAATATTTCTAAGTATTAGGGAAACACTGTGTCATCTGAGCATTACCAGAAAGAAGAAAGAAGAAGGAGGATGAAGAGGAGGAGGAGGAGGAGGAGCAGGTAGTGGCCTTTGGATATGCAGATTACCCTTCAGCTCTAGATTACAGATCAAATGTTATCATTGTTGAGGTATAATTCAAAATCCTTAAATCTTTGACACTGAAAATTTTAGAGCATTTCTTACAAAAGTTTAAACAGGATATAAATTAATATGACTCTTTCATTAGGCTGCATTAGCTATTTAAAAATATAATATCCATGGTATGTTACAGAAATGAGGCATATTCACACTCTCCACCTCCCCATTTTCTATACTGTACTAGAGAAAAGTTTCTGAGAGGAGGGGCAAGGAAATAAAGAGCAGAGGATCCACAAGGAAGGAAGGAAGAGAAAATCCTAGCCCAAGAAATGACAAACAATGTTTATTTCTCTTTCAAAAGCTACATGTAATCCAATTTAATAAGGGGTACTGTTTGGTGGAACAATCCAAGAACTCAAATTCTGTTTCTCTTTCTCAGTTCTCATGGAGGCACAAGATCAAACTGAATTCAGTAGCATCTCTATACACTAATTCTTCAGTAAAAGGGAAAAGGAATGTTGGAATAAAGCAATTTTCCTCTAAGGAAGTGATAAATGCATTTTATCCATATCACGTATGTACTTTTTATTGATGAAAATGTTATCTACCCAATATTGATTCAGCAGGAGGAAAGGTTGGGAAACCTTGCTACAAAATCCTTGTAACATCTAAACCATGAAATTTATTTTTACAGTGTATTGCATAATAAAGTTAGATAACGATGTGTTAACTTTCTTAAATATTTATTATTGGTTCTAATTTGATGTTACATTTTTGAAAGAAAGAAAGAAAAAAAGATGCTCGTATTTTGCTCATATTTAATATTCAAATCTAAAGAGCCAGATCTCATTTTACTTAATACTTAAAATTATCTGTTGGCATGAGCTAACATAACCACTTGAGTAAAGAAATCACTTGGATCAATAATTCTCAAAATTTAATGTGCATACAAACTACTTGAAGATCTTGAGGTCTGGAGTGGGACTTGATATCTACATTTAAAGCAAACCCCATTCTTCTGGTATATGTGCCTGCTCTGTAAAGGCTGGCAGAACCACTAAAACTGAAGCAGCCAAGGGATGAAAACCAGAAGTAAAAATGCCCATAGTTTGATTCACTAAGCATGGTTCCTACAGGCAACTGAGCGCTAACATTTTCTATTGTCTTTACAATTGTCTATTACAAGATTTAAGGCCATTGTCTTCCTACAAGAACTTACAGAATTGTCCATCATAAGATGAAAATTTGCATTGGGTTTTCTCTATTACGGTCTTGTGGGGAACATTAAGACACAAAGTTAATAAGGAAAATGGAATATCATGATTAACATAGGTTTGTTTTATGAAGGTAAACTATAACCATACACCTGCCTATACCATGTACCAAAGTTCTACAGACACCAATTATAAACATTAGATTCCTGAATGAGGAAAAAAATATCTGCAAGCTTTGTAAAAACAAGTAAGTTAAAGTCAGCATCTAATTGACAATTTAAAAGAGAAATAGAATCCTATAGGGTCCTTTTATAAGATTTCTTAGCAACATCTCAAAGATATCACTTGGGTATCATGAATAATTTCCCAAACCTCTGGCTTAATGATAGAGTATCTGTCAGCCTTCTTTAATCAGTGAACATGGCTGGTTAGGGTGCAATAGAGCCCACTAAAAATGTGAGAAGTGTCTTCCAGAAAGATCTAGTGTTGCACAGTTGGTAAGTACCAATTTAGATTTGGCCTCAAAATTTAAGCAGATAGGTCTGTTTTTCTGTCAATTGTGGACAGACACTGTAGACATGACATAAGCCATGGTTTTGTCTACTATCAGGGTAAGATATATATCAGGAAAATATTCATTAATGAGAAAGAATTGTCCAAATATTATTTTATATGTTTAAGTAGAATATCTTGTAACTGTACTCTCTGTTATAGAAATGTACTGATTATTTCAATCTTGGTTATACTTTTCTGCTGAGTGTGTAAGACCAGGGAGGTAGCCAAAGTTAATACTTTGCTTTTCTACTTTCAAGGCCAATTGAAGACGAGTCCTCAAAAGTCACTTGGGCTTCTGAGGAAGACCGGTACACTTTTACCAGTTGTCCATTTATAAAAGGATAAGTCAAGCTCTTGCTTGACCTAAGTGTGGATTCGCTTGGAAGCACTGAAAAAATTCTCTCCTCTGCAATGACTCTCCTCCTTGTAGACTGGGTGGCAGTAATAATTAAATGGGGTCTCCATGGCCTCCGTGATCAGGAGAGCAGTGCCTTTCCACAATTTCAGAATGTATCTAAAGATGGCCTGCAGTACAATGGGGCCTCATTGATCTTGGAGGGCACTGGGGACAGGGAACATTTTCTCTTTAATCCTACTGACTACATTACACTAGCCTCCAAGTCAGTCATTAAACACCCAGATTAGTTACACTAGTTGGGCCATTAAGCTGTTGATGTTTGGTCTTTTACTATGTATTATAATGCAAATACTGGCCCTCAAGATCTGGTTGTTTCAGGGACAAGGAGAACAGCACAAACCCCCAGTAATACTATGTGACCTTGCTTCTTAATTTAAAACTATTGGTTGAATAAAGATTCCTTCAGATTTCTCCTCTGAGCAGAAGAGAGGAAGGCAGATTCAGTTCCTGGGCTTGGGGTCTGAGGTAGGACCACACAAGGAAGAGAGAAGGAAGAAAACAGAGGCAATGCCATGGCGTAGGTGAATCATGAAAACATGGCCATGATGGCTGGCCAATCAGAGAAAGAGTGGCCCAGGCAGAACATGGCAAATTATATCTCTGGGTTATTGATAGGGAAGTAGGCAAAATAGCTTCAAGGGTAGACATATGCCTGGTTGTAGTGCTTTAAAGGATTATTACAAATATAAAAGTTTTATATCTTTTATCTGGGAAGTGAAATTAAATATTTATTACAATATTAAACTACTGCATAATATTTCAGTAACAAAATACTTTTAGGTAAACTTTTATTAGACATACTGTACTGGCTAGTTTTGTGTCAACTTGACACAGCTGGAGTTATCACCGAGAAAGGAGCTTCAGTTGAGGAAATGCCTCCATGAAATCCAACTGTAAGGCATTTTCTCAATTAGTGATAAAGGGAGAAAGGTTCCTTGTGGGTGGGACCATCTCTGGGCTGGCAGTCTTGGTTCTATAAGAGAGCAGGCTGAGCAAGCCAAGGGAAGCAAACCAGTAAAGAACATCCCTCCAAGGCCTCTGCGTCAGCTCCTGCTTCCTGACCTGCTTGAGTTCCAGTCCTGACTTCCTTGGTGATGAACAGCAGTGGAATTGTAAGATGAATAAGCCCTTTCCTCCTCAACTTGCTTCTTAGCCATGATATTTGTGCAGGAATAGAAATCCTGACTAAGACACATACATTTTAGACAGTTCTTGATGTTGTTGATATTTGACCTTAGAAACCTTAGTACCATACACACTATATATACATCACTATGTTGTGTCCTTTACATGCCTTAAATAACTTAGACCATTATAACCCGAATAAGGTATCTAGTTTCTTTTCCATCCTGGAAACATCTATTTATCATAACCTTTGTATATAAATTTTTATTTACTAAAACAATTTTCATTTTCTTATTACATTGTTTCTAACTTTTTTTCTTTTTTTAAAATTAGGTATTTTCCTCATTTACATTTCCAATGCTATCCCAAAAGTCCCCCATACCCTCCGCCCCACCCTCCTACCCACCCATTCCCATTTTTTTTGGCCCTCACATTCCCCTGTACTGGGGCATATAACGTTTGCAAGTCCAATAGGCCTCTCTTTCCAGTGATGGCCGACTAGGCCATCTTTTGATACATATGCAGCTAGAGACAAGAGCTCCAGGGTACTCGTTAGTTCATATTGTTGTTCCACCTATAGGGTTGCAAATCCCTTTAGCTCCTTGGGTATTTTCTCTAGCTCCTCTATTGGGGGCCCTGTGATCCATCCAAGAGCTGACTGTGAGCATCCACTTATGTGTTTCCTAGGCCCCAGCTTAGTCTCACTAGAGACAGCTATATCAGGATACTATCAGCAAAATCTTGCTAGGGTATGCCATAGTGTCAGCGTTTGGAGGCTGATTATGCGATGGATCCCTGGATATGGCAGTCTCTAGATGGTCCATCCTTTTGTCTCAGATCCAAACTTTGTCTCTAACTCCTTCCATGGGTATTTTGTTCCCAATTCTAAGAAGGGACAAAGTGTCCACACTTTGGTCTTCGTTCTTCTTAAGTTTCATGTGTTTTGCAAACTTTAACTTATATCTCAGGTATTCTAAGTTTCTGGGCTAAATCCACTTATCAGTGAGTACATATAATTTGAGTTCTTTTGTGATTGGGTTACCTCACTCAGAATGATGCCCTCCAGGTCCAACCATTTGCCTAGAAATTTCATAAATTCATTCTTTTTAATAGCTGGGTAGTACTCCATTGTGTAAATGTACCACATTTTTTGTATCCATTCCTGTGTTGAGGGGCATCTGGGTTCTTTCCAGCTTCTGGCTATTATAAATAAGGCTGCTATGAACATAGTGGAGCATGTTTCTTTCTTACTAGTTGGAACAACATCTGGATCTATGCCCAGGAGAGGTATTGTAGGATCCTCCGGTAGTACCAAGTCCAATTTTCTGAGGAACCACCAGACTGATTTCCAGAGTGGTTGTACAAGCTTGCAATCCCACCAACAGTGGAGGAGTGTTCCTCTTTCTCCACATCCTTGCCAGCATATGCTGTCACCTGAATTTTTGATCTTAGCCATTCTGACTGGTATGAGATGGAATCTCAGGGTTGTTTTGATTTGCATTTCCCTGATGATTAAGGATGCTGAACATTTTTTCAGGTGTTTCTCAGCCATTTGGTATTCCTCAGGTGAGAATTCTTTGTTTAGCTCTGAGCCCCATTTTTTAATGGGGTTATTTGATTTTCGGGAGTCCACCTTCTTGACTTCTTTATATATATGTTGGATATTAGTCCTCTATCTGATTTAGGATAGGTAAAGATCCTTTCCCAATCTGTTGGTGGCCTTTTTGTCTTATTGACAGTGTCTTTTGCCTTACAGAAGCTTTGCAGTTTCATGAGGTCCCATTTGTTCATTCTCGATCTTACAGCACAAGACATTGCTGTTCTATTCAAAAATTTTTCCCCTGTGCCAATATCTTCGAGCGTTTTCCCCACTTTCTCCTCTAAGTTTTAGTGTCTCTGGTTTTATGTGGAGCTCCTTGATCCACTTAGATTTGACCTTAGTACAAGGAGATAGGAATGGATCAATTCTCATTCTTCTACATGATAACCACCAGCTGTGCCAGCACCATTTGTTGAAAATGCTGTCTTTTTTTCAGTGGATGGTTTTAGCTCCCTTGTCAAAGTTCAAGTGACCACAGGTGTGTGGGTTTATTTCTGGGTCTTCAATTCTATTCCATTGGTCTACTTGTCTGTCGCTATACCAATTCCATGCAGTTTTTATCACAATTGCTCTGTAGTACAGCTTTAGGTCAGGCATGGTGATTCCACCAGAGGTTCTTTTATCCTGGAGAAGAGTTTTTGCTATCCTAGGTTTTTTGTTATTCCAGATGAACTTGCAGATTGCCCTTTCTAATTTGTTGAAGAATTGAATTGGAATTTTGAGGGGGATTGCATTGAATCTGTAGATTGCTTTTGGCAAAATAACCATTTTTACAATGTTGATCCTGCCAATCCAAGAGCATGGGAGATCTTTCCATCTTCTGAGATCTTCTTTAATTTCTTTCTTCAGAGACTTGAAGTTCTTATCATACAGATCTTTCACTTCCTTAGTTAGAGTCACGCCAAGGTATTTTATATTATTTGTGACTATTGAGAAGGGTGTTGTTTCCCTAATTTCTTTCTCAGCCTGTTTATTCTTTTTGTAGAGAAAGGCCATTGACTTGTTTGAGTTAATTTTATATCCAGCTACTTCACTGAAGCTGTTTATCAGGTTTAGGAGTTCTCTGGTGGAATTTTTAGGGTCACTTATATATACTATCATATCATCTGCAAAAAGTGATATTTTGACTTCTTCCTTTCCAATTTGTATCCCCTTGATCTCCCTTTGTTGTCGACTTGCTCTGGCTAGGACTTCAAGTACAATGTTGAGTAGGTAGCGAGAAAGTGGACAGCCTTGTCTAGTCCCTGATTTAGTGGGATTGCTTCCAGCTTCTCACCATTTACTTTGATGTTGGCTACTGGTTTGCTGTAGATTGGTTTTATCATGTTTAGGCATGGGCCTTGAATTCCTGATCTTTCCAAGACTTTAATCATGAAAGGGTGTTGGATTTTGTCAAATGCTTTCTCAGCATCTAATGAGATGATCATGTGGTTTGTGTCTTTGAGTTTGTTTATATAATGGATTACATTGATGGATTTCCGTATATTAAACCATCTCTGCATCCCTGGAATAAAACCTACTTGGTCAGGATGGATGATTGTTTTAATGTGTTCTTGGATTCGGATAGAGAGAATTTTATTGAGTATTTTTGCATCAATATTCATAAGGGAAGTTGGTCTGAAGTTCTCTATCTTTGTTGGGTTTTTGTGTGGTTTAGGTATCAGAGTAATTGTGGCTTCTAGAATGAGTTGGGTAGAGTAACTTCTACTTCTATTTTGTGGAATAGTTTGTGCAGAACGGGAATTAGATCTTCTTTGAAGGTCTGATAGAACTCTGCACTAAATCCATCTGGTCCTGGGCTTTTTTTGGTTGGGAGACCATTAATGACTGCTTCTATTTCTTTAGGGGATATGGGACGGTTTAGATAGTTAACTTGATCCTGATTTAACTTTGGTACCTAGTACCTGTCTAGAAATTTGTCCATTTCATCCAGGTTTTCCAATTTTGTTGAGTATAGCCTTTTGTAGAAGGATCTGGTGGTGTTTTGGATTGCTTCAGGGTTTGTTGTTATGTCTCCCTTTTCATTTCTGATTTTATTAATTAGGATGCTGTCCCTCTGCCCTCTAGTGAGTCTGGCTAAGTGTTTATCTATCTTCTTGATTTTCTCAAAGAACCAGCTCCTTGTTTGCCTGATACTTTGAATAGTTCTTCTTGTTTCCACTTGGTTTATTTAGCCCCTGAGTTTGATTATGTCCTGCCTTCTACTCCTCTTGGGTGATTTGCTCCCTTTTTTCTAGAGCTTTTAAGTATGTTGTCAAGCTGCTAGTGTGTGCTCTCTCTAGTTTCTTTTTGGAGGCACTCAGAGCTATGAGTTTCCCTCTTAGAAATATTTTCATAGTGTCCCATAAGTTTGGGTATGTTGTGACTTCATTTTCATTAAACTCTAAAAAGTCTTTAATTTCTTTCTTTCTTCCTTCCTTGACCAAGTTATCATTGAGAAGAGTGTTGTTCATTCGCCACGTGAATGTTGCCTTTCCATTATTTATGTTTTTATTGAAGAACCCCCTTAGTCCATGGTGGTCTGATAGGATGCATGGGACGATTTCAATATTTTTGTATCTGTTAAGGCCTGTTTTGTGACCAATTATATGGCCAATTTTGGAGAAGGTACCATGAGGTGTTGAGAACAAGGTATATCCTTTTGTTTTAGGATAAAATGTTCTGTAGATATCTGTTAGATCCATTTGTTTGATCACTTCTGTTAGTTTCACTGTGTCCCTGTTTTGTTTCTGTTTGCACGATCTGTCCATTGATGAAAGTGGTGTGTTGAAGTCTCCCACTATTATTGTGTGGTGCAATGTGTGCTTTGAGCTTTACTAATGTGTCTTTAATGAATGTGGCTGCCCTTGCATTTGGAGCAAAGATATTCAGAATTGAAAGTTCCTCTTGGTGGATTTTACCTTGATGAGTATGAGGTGTCCCTCCTTGTCTTTTTTGATGACTTTGGGTTGGAAGTCGATTTTATTAGATATTACAATGGCTACTTCAGCTTGTTTCTTCAGACCATTTGCTTGGAAAAGTGTTTTCCAGCCTTTCACTCTGAGGTAGTGTCTGTATTTTTCCCTGAGATGGGTTTCCTGTAAGCAGCAGAATGTTGGGTCCTGATTGTGTAGCCACTGTGTTAGTCTATGTCTTTTTATTGGAGAATTGAGTCCATTGACATTAAGAGATATTAAGGAAAAGTAATTGTTGCTTCCTATTATTTTTGTTTTTAGAATTGGCATTCTGTTTTTGTGGCTGTCTTCTTTTTGGTTTGTTGAGGCATTACTTTCTTGCTTTTTCTAGGGTGTGGTTTCTGTCCTTGTATTTTTTTTTCCTGTTATTATCCTTTGAGGGGCTGGATTCTTGGAAAGATAATGTGTGAATTTGGTTTTGTCGTGGAATACTTTGGTTTCTCCATCTATGGTAATTGAGGGTTTGGCTGGGTATAGTAGCCTGGGCTGGCATTTGTATTCTCTTAGGGTCTGCATAACATCTGTCCAGGATCTTCTGACTTTCATAGTCTCTGGTGAAAATCTGGTGTAATTCTGATAGGCCTGCCTTTATATGTTACTTGACATTTTTCCCTTACTGCTTTTAATATTCTATCTTTATTTAGTGCATTTGTTGTTCTGATTATTATGTGTTGGGAGGAATTTCTTTTCTGGTCCAGTCTATTTGGAGTTCTGTAGGCTTCTTATATGTTCATGGGCATATCTTTCTTTAGGTTTGGGAAGTTTTCTTCTATAATTTTGTTGAAGATATTTGCTGGCCCTTTAATTTGAAAATCTTCATTCTCCTCTACTCCTATTATCCGTAGGTTTGGTCTTCTCATTGTGTCCTGGATTTTCTGGAAGTTTTGAGTTAGGATCTTTTTGCACTTTGTATTTTCTTTGATTGTTGTCCCGATTTTCTCTATGGAATCTTCTGCACCTGAGATTCTCTTTTCCATCTCTTGTATTCTGTTGCTGATGCTGGCATCTATGGTTCCAGATTTCTTTCCTAGGTTTTCTATCTCCAGCGTTGCCTCACTTTGGGTTTTCTTTATTGTGTCTATTTCCCTTTTTAGGTCTTGGATGGTTTTATTCAATTCCATCACCTGTTTGGTCGTGCTTTCCTGTAATTCTTTAAGGGATTTTTGAGCTTCCTCTTTAAGGTTTTCTACCTGTTTAGCAGTGTTCTCCTGTATTTCTTTAAGTGAGTTATTAAAGTCCTTTTGATGTCCTCTACCATCATCATGAGATATGCTTTTAAATCCGGGTCTAGTTTTTTGGGTGTGTTGGGATGACCAGGATTGGGTGGGGTGGGAGTGCTGTGTTCTGATGATGGTGAGTGGTCTTGGTTTCTGTTAGTGAGATTCTTATGTTTGCCTTTCATCATGTGGTAATCTCTGGAGTTAGTTGCTGTAGTTGTCTCTGGTTAGATCTTGTTCCTAAGGTGTTTATGTTAGCCTCTATCAGCAGACCTGGGATACTAGTCTCTCCCGAGAATCAGTGTTCAGAGTACTCTCTGCAGGTAGTCTCTCCTCTTGCAGGGAAGGTGCAAAGATATCTGGTGTTCGAACTTGCCTCCTGGCAGAAGTTTTGATCCACTCACAAAGGTCTTAAGATCCCATGGAGGGTCCTGTGTATACCTTATGGGTGTCAGCTAACTCTGCACCCTAGCTACCCAGTGGTGGAGGGACTGGAAGGGACTTCTGTCCCTGATCAGGCTTGATTTTCTGCCTCCCTAATTAATGCAGTCTCAGGTCCCGCGGGATTGGATTGGAGCAGACACTGTGTTCCACTCACCAGAGGTCTTAAGATCCCGTGGCAGGTCTTGTGGGCAGCTTGCAGGTGTCAGCTGACTCCACGCCCAAGCTACCCCAGTGTTGGTGGGACTGGAAGGGCTGTTTCTAACTTTTTAATATCATGAGACAGAGTAAAACTATTAAATGAATTTACTCCCTGCTGTGAGAATTTTCTCCTTCAAAGAGGGGGAGACTAAGCAACGTCTATACCTTTCTCATAAGGCCCCAAATCCTAACACAAGTTTATTTAGGTTAAAACTACAGAGGCAAGGAGTTCATTGGGCATACCTACAGAAAATGTAAGGATTTACTGATAGGGGTGTGGTGACCCAGAAGCAGCTGCACTAAGAAATCTTTATTCAGATGTATAAGTACTTTTTATAACTCACATAGATAGATGTCTCCTTCATTATCCTTTTAAAAAGCTTTTTTTTTTTTTAATTTTAAATGGTTGAGATGGCCTTCTCTTTTGTGAAGAAGTATAAAAAGCTAACAAGTTTCACTGTGACATTTTAGGCCAGCACAGCCAAGGGTATAAAGATTGTGGGTGTTTAAGAAGATAAGATGAAAGCCCTGTGTTCTAAGAGATGGGTACTAGTTTGGAATAATTTTATTTTATTTTTTTTTACAAGGAAGCCTGACTAAAGTAAAGATCTTGAAAAACCCATTTATTCAGGTTTGTTTTTAAAGCAGCTGTAGTGGTAAAAATAAATCCTTAAAAATCATTAGAATGTGTGTGTGTGTGTGTGTGTGTGTGTGTGTGTGTGTGTACATATATCCGTATATATGTACACATATATGTATATATATGTATATGTATACATATATATACACATTTCTATTAATTTTTTTACTTGTTCATTTTACATCCTTTTACAGTCCTTCTCCTAGACATTCCTTTCCATAGTCCTCCCCCCTCCCTTCTCCCCTTCTCTGGGAGGGTGGGGTTTCCCCTGGTATCCCACACACACCCTGGTACTTCAAGTCTCTGCAAGGTAAGGTACTTCCTCTCCTATTGAGGCCAGACAAGGCAGCCTGGCTAGAACATATCTCATGCACAGGCAGCAGCTTTGGGATAGTCCCTGTTCTAATTGTTCAGGACACACATGAAGATCAAACTTCATATGAGTGGGGAGGCCTAGTTCCAGCCAATGAATGTTAGTGGTTCATACTCTAAGAGCTCCAAGGGTAAATATTAGGTGACTCTGTTGGTATTTCTGTGGAGTTCCTATCCCCTTCAGGACACACAATCTTTCTTATTCTTCTGTAAAGTCCCAAGCTGCAGCCACTGTTTGCTGTGGGTGTCTGTCTGCATCTGTTTGAGTCACCTATTGTGTGAAGCCTCTCAAGAACAACATGTTCCTGTAGGTTCAGAGGTTCAGTCCATTGTCATCAAGGCAGGAAGCATGACAGCATCCAAGCAGGCATGTCACTGGAGGAGCTAGGACTTCTACATCTTGTTCTAGAGGCAAACAGGAGAAGACTGTCTCACTACTCAGCAAGGGAGACCTGAAATCTACCCCCCACAGTGACAGAGTCCCTTCAACAAGATTGTACCTACTCCAAAAGGCCTCACCTCCTAATAGTGCCACCCCCTGGGCCAATCATCTTCAAACAACCACAATCCACTCCATGCCCCCCCCCCAATAGGCTTATTCAAACACATGAGTCTGTAGGGACCATACCTATCCATGGCATAATGAAAAATGCATTTAGTCAAACTTCAAAAATCCCATAATCTATAACAGTCTCAGCAATGTTAAAAGTCCAAAATCTCTTCTGTGATTCCTGCAAACTCCTAACTTAATTATTATCAAATTATAAAATCAAAATAGAAAGGCAAATCACATACATCCAATATTATAGGACATGCATTACCATTCCAAAACTTCACAGTGAGGAAATCCTGGATCAAATCAAAATCCTCCTTAGAAACCAGTAACTGCATCATATAAATTATGTCAAAATTCACACACACACACACACACACACACACACACACACACACGCGCGCGCGCACACACACACATTAAAACTACAAAATAAACATCTTGAAAGTTAGATGTTACCTCCTTAATCTAATATATATATTTTTAATAAGTGTAGTAGTTACATGAGAGCTCAGTGAAACAGATATGTTTTATAGATGTCTCCATTTTGGTTGTGCTCAGTTTCATAGTGATGTGAGCCAATATGCCATAGGGGTATAAGTGCCTGTAGGATCCACATATCTCACAGATAAAATGTAGAATATCCTTTTCTATAAAAAAGACACCTCTTAGGTCAGCATAGATACAGGAAGAGAAGATATCTATTCTCTAGGCAGGTAGGACAAGACAGCAAAATAAAGAAACAAAGGAAAACTATTTCATTGATTCTGCTCAAGGAAACTGAGTCCACAGGTGGCTGTTACAGCATCTAGAATGATAACACATTGTTGGATAATTTCTTGTGCACCATTCTAGAAGCATCATCTGCCAATAATAAAACTGATGGCCTATTAGCAAAAGGCAAGAAGTAGAAGATGGGTGTTCTGTTAGAGAGACTGGAACTCTGAGAGACAGTCAGAAGCAGGCTATTCACCCTGAACTCCGAGGAAGTCAGGTGCATGAAACTGAGGCTAGGTAACTAATCATCTGGCAGATATAAAACAGTTTAAATACTATATGTAAGTTAAAAGCTAGTCAGGAAACAAACCCAAGCTTAGAGCATAGGGCTAAGAGTTGTAGAGAAATTAGCCTTTCAGTCATTATTCTTGAACTAGGGCACAGGTAGAAAAGCCTGAGGTTACAACTTGAGATCTCTCTTATAGGTGCAGAAGAGACAAAGGAAGGATAAGGAGATAAAGATGCTTCTAAAGGCCTCAAGGTATATTTCTTCTCAGTTTAAGTTTCTTCTCTAATCTCTCTACAGTGTATTGCCAGTCTAATTCATTTATGTCAGAGATTGTTCACCAATTAGTAGTTCTTAAGGGCACAATGTCTTCATTTCTTAGACTGTCTTGTTCTCTTTTACCTTCTCACAGAGCCAGAGGGACATCCTGACACAGGACAGGGGTTTGGAGGACATTCTCACAAAAACATGCTTGAGGCTGGAATGGGAGGGCCAAATCCTATCTCTAGAGCCACTTCTCAGTGAACTTAAACAGCACAGGATAATTTGTCAGAAGTAGCTGTTGTACTTCCTGGAAGAGGGCATTCATCAGTGAGATTAGCATCTGAGACAGAGTTTAGGGAAGTTTGAGTTGATAAAACTTATTATGTAGAAATGAAGGAATAAAGGGTAGTGCTGGAGGGGAGATAGAAAAGAAACTTGAAGGTAAGGAGTTTCAGACTTTCAGCCATTCTGTGTCGTGTAACTGAGTCCTTAAGACTTTAAAGGTCAAAAGTATTGTGTAACATGTTTTAGGCTCAGACTCCAGTCAACAAGTGAACTAACATATTCAGGTTTGTTTTAAGATAGGCCAAAGAGATGCACGAATGGAGATCTTGGATCCCATACATTTTGGGCAATGTAAGGGTGAGACTTATTTCTGAGAGTCCTCACTGAGAACTACAAAGTGGCAGAAAATGGAAGATAAGGGAAATGGAACAGGTGTCCCCCAATTCCAGTGGTCCAGTAGGCAAAGTTTAAAGGCAAGAAGTTAGAAGAACTCCCAGCGATCAAATGTTGAAGTCTGAGACCTAGAGTCCCCTCAGGATTTAATTGGAAGGTATTCTTCTAGGGTCACTGTAGATTGAATTGGGACCTTACTTTGGTATGTAGATGTTGGAAATGCTTGTGTAGTATATGGCAAAGGGCTTCTGTTTTAGAGGTGAGTAGATAATCTGTATCTACTATAGACAGACAGACAGAAAGACAGACAGACAGACAGAAAGAAAGAGAAAGAAAGAAAGAGAGAGAGAGAGAGAGAGGGAGAGAGAGAGAGAGAGAGAAAGAGAGAGATGAGAGCTAGAGGCAGATGAGGCAAAGGTCCCAAGCTGAATGTACATGGTACACCAATAAAGCCCCACAGTGATACTTGCACTGCTTAAGTAGGCAAAGACTGCAGAACCCAAGGTTTCAGATTAGGACTGGAGTTTAGCTGTTAAGTCCCTAATAAGCCTGGAGATCAAGTAGCCAAGCTATGGATCAGATAGGATAGGTCTAAATAAAGAGAAGAGGGGAAGGGGATGAGTAAGGGAGAGAGAGAAAGTGTTTCCCAGAATTCTGGAGACTGAGGCATAAAACTGGATTGTTCTTTAATCAAATCAATGAGTTCTGCAGTCTTTCCATGGAGTGAAGACTGTGAGTCCAGGTGCAGAGGGCAGAAAAGAGAACTTTTGGGGTAGAAGATTCCATACAGAGCTATGTTCCCCTGTAGTCTTATAATAGTAATACCAATGTAGACTGATGTGTTACCTTCTTATTAGGAACATTCTAGATCCTACTTACCTGCAGGTATTATTAGCATGTTAGCTTTCTTCATTTTACCTGGGCTTTTAGGTTATTGACCCTTAACCTAGGCATCTACACTGAGAATAGTAATAGCAGCACAGAAACTTACACAAATAAGACAGATGGGGGTGGGGCTTGTATGATTGATGCTCTTTTATTGGTGGCCGTTAGAATATTTTCTACTTCTGAAACATTTTCCTCCACATTTAGTGATATAGCTATGTTTCTTATATCTTGCTAATAGAAACAATCAATTCATGCAAAAGTTGTTGATAATACCTCTTCATTCCTCAAGTATTAAGCAAGGTACCTACCTGGAGTTTAAGAAATCAGATTAATCTCAGCCGGGTGTGGTGGCACACACCTTTAATCCCATCACTCGGGAGGCAGAGTCAGGCAGATTTCTGAGTTTGAGGCCCACCTGGTCTACAAAGTGAGTTCCAGGACAGCCAGGGCTATACAGAGAAACCCTGTCTCAAAAAACCAAAAGAAAAAAAAAAAAGAAAGAAAGAAAGAAAAGAATCAGATTAAGTTTCTCTTGGTTATTTATTTAGTTAATATCTAGAGATTTATCATAAATGTTTATGAAAACCATGATACATGCCAAATATTATAAACCTTTGACTTGTTTTATAAAATCTCAAAGCAAAACAAAGATAATATCATCTTCATTTTATAGATAGATAATGTTGGACTTAGAGGGGGTAGATGGTATAGTTAAGGGAACAAAATAAACTTTCAGATTTGAATTGAAATTCCCCTTGCAAAATTCCATAAGCTACTCTCAAATTGTGGCATTTTCTTTTTCAAAGTTGTCTACTGAGAAACCAGCTTGCCCCCATCTTACACTTGGAATTTACCATAGAGTAAAGACAAACTAGGTTCACTCAGGTTTATGATTAAATCTCTTGTTCTCAAGGATTGAGCTATGTCCCACTTGTAGCCTTAACTACAAAATGGTACTGTTTCAGGAAATGAGAACTGTGCTTTTGTTTCAAAAGGTTATTATAACTTGTTCTGACTCCTTTGTTATGACTACCATGCTATCTCCACCTTGCAATCAACCTTTGTTTAGGGACTTTCTTGCTCTGCTTATCTTCTGCTTCTGTAAGCCTGACTATTTGCCTGCAAATTTTCATATTTGTGAACCCCCTAATCCTGAACTATAAACCCCCTATTTCACCCTTAGCCAATGCTGATCTCCTGAACCCTACCACTCCACTCTGAAGAGAGAGCCCAAATCCATGAATTAAGAACAAACAAACAGACAAAACTTGCTTTCGTTAATTGCTTGCTCAATTGATTTGGCCATGATTTGGGTTGGGGCTCTTTTTCCTTGTGTATATGATTTAAGCACTAAGCATTACTTGAATTTGTGAAGAAGAAATGCAAAGGAAAAAGAAACTTTACTACAACTTTAACAATACATGACAACTGACAGAAAACTTGAGCAAGTTTGCTACTGCAGGGAAACATTAGAGCTGGAGAACATCTAAGCATGCAATGGGTTGAGGATCACAAAAGGTCAGGTGGTAGTGAGCTCACAAAAAAACATAGGTCACTGTCCTTGAAAGATTTAAAAGATAATTTATGTAACCTTGAGGACAGGGCTTCAATCAATGCCTACAGAAATCACAATGGTAAGGAAGACCAAATTGGCTAGATTCTCTCCACTGAAAAACAACCAGAGAGAAAGAGAAGGGGGGGGGGAGAGGGAGGAAGATGGAGAGGGAGGGAGAGAGAGATGGGTTATGGAATTAATCCATTAAGAAATTGGCAGGGAGAACCAGTCAATTCAATGTTCAATGAGCAAAGAAATTTTGCTTTTCTTATGTTGCCAAGTCAATTGGCTTTGAAACAATCATTTATAACACAAGCACAGATAGACACAAAGTCAGGTTTGACAGAGCAAGATTCCTACAGAAATATGCTGCATAGTTATTAGCATAAAAGGGGATCCAGTGCCCACTCTCCAGGACTTCAGTCACTTTCAAATATGCATTATCATATTTGCAAAGAACAGATTAAGTTCTAGGTAAGGCTGCAGCAATGGTAAAAAGCTACAATGCCAAGGAGAGTGACTAAGGGAGAAGGTAAATTTAAGAATCATTTTCTGACCCTCAGAAAACAAGTGTCTCTTCAAGACACACACCACAAGCATGAGACAGCACATCTCAGCAGTAGAACGTCTCATGTTCTGAACAGCTGACACTTGGACCTGAGATGTAGTCTTTGACTAAGGCAGGGACTAGCTAAGTTGGTGTCTTGTGTAAAGGATGAGTGGGTTTGGGAAAAGCAAATGGCAAATTTTCTATGATATAGAACCTCTGGTTCTATTATCCACAATAGCTTATAAATTACTTTTAAGTCACTGATAAACTGCCTTCCCTATTTTCCATATATAGCTCATCTAATGACAAACCGTATCTTTCTATATATTTTTTTCTTCTTCATACATTTAAGAATTTGTTCTTTACATGTATTCCTCTTATATACTTTAGTACACACACATCCTGTTTTGTTTTTAAATTTTATTGAGGGATGTTACATCAGTTTAATAGATAAGCATCTCCATTTATGACAGCTATCAGTGTTGTGCTGATGAATGCATTGAATATTAATGAATTTTTTCAGCTTCATCTTATAGTCTTTTATTTGTTTATAAAGTGTTCTGGATATTTCTTGAGGATTACTTATTTTTCAAGATTATTCTTTTTTTTTAGATTAGATGTATATGTTTACCTTTGTGCACATATGTGTGTTAATGTGCAAATCACTACAAAGCATTGTATCCCCTAGAGATGGAGATAGAGGTTGTTGTAAACCTCCAGGAATGCCAGAAACTGAACCCAGGTCTTTTGTGACACTAATGTGCATACTTAACTGCTGAACCATCTCTCTAGCCCCTTGAGAATTGTCTCTAATTTCACTTTTCTAAGAATCAAAGAAAAACACATAAAGACTTTGTTTTGTTTTTCTATAGAACATTGATAAGCAGGTTTTTATCTACTAAAATTCAGTCCCAAGGGTATGGATTTGTGTGCACATACTGGAATTACAAAGATAAAAGATGCTATAGCTGCTTATCAAGGAGCTCAGAGTCTATTCTGGTTCAAAAGAAAGAGACATATCCAAATAACTATAATACACATGCCTGCTAATGAATGCTGGAAAAAAACCTATAAAAATCTCTTGTGGAAGCAAAAAGGGTAAAAGTATTTGATTAATTGAGTTTAGGGGTATTATGAAGGAGATATTTCCAAAGGATGTGACATTTGAGTTGTACCTTAGAGGATAGTTACATCAAGAAACCAGAGAAAGAAAATAAAAGGGGAGTGAGGGAAAAGGATATTTTTGGCAGAGGGAGGGAAGAATCTAAACCTTAAATTGCATGTTTTATTCAAGGATTGGAAATAGCAGCCTATATGTAGAAACTTGAGGGGCAAAACGAAGAGAAGAGCTGTGGGAGGTCATAGATTTTATTATTAGAGGCATTGAATGCTCTAATGGGGTTTTAATTTTAGTCCCTAGGAAATGGAGACCCATATAAATAGGACTCATATAATGAGGATCCAATTAGGAGAATGTTAATGACCAATTCTTGAATGTTAAAATCTCACTGCTAAAACTAGAAAATTTATACTTAGGAAGCACCATATAGGCCTTAACAAAGTTATTTGATTTTTAAAATGTGAAATTGTTTTGTGAAACAAGAAATAACTGTGTAAGAAATATTTATCTTGTACAGAACAGTATTTTCTAACTGACATAGAAGAAAAATACAAAACAACCATGGAAGAAAGCAAATGGGAACATCCAGAAATCACAGATCTGAAAGCCTTTCCTAGGCTCTGCATGACTAACATGAGTTAAGCTTTGTGTTTGAGTCCATGGCTGTGGCTTTAAAGTAATTAGAGCTACAGGAAAATGAATATATTTTAGGAAAGACAAATTAGTTGTTTTTAATATTATGACACAGATGCTTTGATTTGGGGTACCCATATTTCCCAACTTCTTTTAGAATTAAGGACACGTGTAACTAAGATATGTCTAAGGAAACAGGACTGGAGTTCTCTGTACCATTTTCAAACACATCAAAAAGTCATTCTATCTTTGTACCTTGATCTCCTTTTACCACTGGATAGAAATAATAGGCATCCCCACAGAAGCAGATGCTAAAGGACAGGCTTTATTTTATGGGTTAGACACCTGAGAGCAACGCAGACCCATTTGTATCACATTACAGGATTTACATTTCTCTGCTGTGTAGCTCACCATCATTGAGGTGTTGGGTTTAAAATTCTTACAACACAAACATTTGAAAACAATTGTGAAGATTATGTTACTAACATCCACGAGAAGTAAAGAAACAGGTCTGGAAATTGAAATAGAGAAGAAATGTCCAAGTTAGAAACAGAAGCAGAATTGGAAATACCTTTTGGAGAGATAATATACATAATTATAATTATAATTATGTTCTAGGCTTTTTTGGATCCACATAGCTATAAAAATAATACTCTATATTATTGTAGTTGGTAGTTGATAATTGTGTCTGATAGACACTGATTTTTAGGTAGAGATCAGAAATGCAATGAAATAAAAATTTAATGGAATAAACATTTCTGCTAAAAAAAAGAAAGAAAACTGTTTGACCGTGGCACAAGTCCTGAATACCAATAGTGCTTTCCAGTTCCACTTCAACTCTTGGGAAAACAGAGACATAAATCAAATGGTCATATTGAAATAGATTAGTCTAACTACTGATTGATTGCTTCAAACACAAAATTGTGGTCAGTTTTTCTTTTCTTTCCTTTTTTTCTCACACGTCTAAATAATAATATAATAATAAGACAATAGTATAGTTATGATGTTATCAATAAAAAGTTATCATTTAGTATGCATTGTACCCAACCACTTCCTCCCTAGATTAACTGCTGAAGCAAATAGGAAAGTCAGTCAATCAGTGGCTGACCATGACAATCAAGACGAATTTGACTGAGAAAAGGCAGTAGTTTTAACGAGCTGCGTTAAGGAAATCGAATCTTCCTTCAATTATTCAAAGGAGATGAAGGGTAGCAGTCTCAAATTGCTTTCCTATCATGGACATTGCTCTCAATTGTATGTCATGCAAAATTCTTAAAACAGCTTGTTAGTTTCCAATAAGAAAGACTAGGAAAATTTGTTTTAAGCATTTAATTATAACTGTAGAACACTGTAGAAGAACAAATTTTACTACCAACCCTGAAGTAAGCTCTCATATTTAGTAGTTCTATTTATTTATTCTTCTTGAGATTATCTATGTATATTTGTTTATGTGTGTGTGAGTGCATGTAGGTGTATCTGTAGACAGATCTGAAGCATTGTTAATGGATATACCTATAGGAGAGATTATACACACACACACACACACACACACACACACACATACACACATACACACACATACATACACACACACACACATACATACACACACACACACACACACACATACACACACACACATATGTTATTTCCTGAGATTTTGTTTGCATCCATGTGACTATAAATAATAACAGTCTATGTGATTATAGTAATTTTTTAAAAAATATATTACTAGCCTTTATTGAAATATAGATACACAGTTGATTTTTGGATAATGATCTTGTATCTCATGACTTAGCTAAGTCCTCTAATGAATGACAACTACACTATTATTCTTTCGGAATTTCTTTACTCTTAGTTTTACCTTTTTTAAAGACTTCTTTCTTTCTATCTGAACTTCTTTTAGATTCATTGATTCTTTTCATGAATTTTTAAAATTTTCAATTTATTAATTTCTCTCCTGATCTTCTTTATTTCTTTCTATCGACTACTTTTGGATTAGATTTTATTATTTTTTCATATTTTGTAGTACTGGCTAAACCACTTGCTTTCACATTGATCTGCATCTCAGTGTATCACTCAGGTGTCTTACCCTTGGGCATCTCGAAGTAAGTACCACTAACCAAGAGTGGGGCTCTTACATTTGGGGGCTTCGCATGGGATTCAAGAAGACAACAGAGAGACGACAGACTAGACTGATCAGAGGCAACAGGTGCCTACTTGTGTTTGTTTGTGTTTATCTCTCTGTCTTTTGCTTTCACTTTTGGCTCCTGAACAAGGTGTCGGCTGGAAAACCTCTAGTCTGGTCTGGTCTGGTCTGGTCTGGTCTGGTCTGGTCTGGTCTGGTAAGTTGCAGTGGGTGGTCTGGGCTGGTTAGTTGCAGTGGGCAGATGTGCCTGTTGTGATGATGGGAAGTCTGGAGGACAGGTCACCACCACAACCACCACCACCAACACACACACACACACACTGCCCCAGGGAGTCGGAAGGACTTCGCTCCTTTGGGAAATTGCAAGACACAGTATCAGTGGGAGCTGACCAAGTCTTGCTATAACCTGGTTTCTGCAACCCTGTCAGGGGTGAACTGTCTGTATAATCTGGTTTCTGCACTTGTGGTAGGGGCAAACTGTCTGTGTGTTGATTGTCTTTCTCTGTATTTGTTAGTGTTGGTTATTTTGTTCTGTGTTCTTAGACATGGACTGACAATATTTTTGGACATGGGACAGACTGAATCTACCCAATTAAGCATCCTAGTTAACCACTGGAGGGAAGTTAGGGAAAGAGGAGAAAACTTGAAAGTAGTAGTGAAGAAGGGCAAGTTAGTTACTCTCTGCTCCTCTGAATGTCCCACCTTTGGAGTAGGGTGGACACCTGTAGGGACCTTCAACTTGCAGGTGATTAAAGAAGTAGAAGAAAAAGTCTTTAGGCCAGGATCCCTTGGACATCCAGATCAAATGACCTATATAGTTACCTAGAAGGATCTAGTGGATGGCCCACCTCTTTCATAAAAGCCTTTTTGGCTCCGAGACTCTCCAAGGTCCTGGCCATGAAGGAGAAGAATCCCATAGAGACCAATGAGTCTGTAAAGAACATCCTCCAGGTCCATGACACAGTGGTTCTGTTACTGATGGCTCCTCCACCCTCTTACCCACTACCGTGGCCCTAGATCCTATGGCCCATCCTCAAGGATCTCTCTTAAGCCCTCATCCAGTGTCCTTTTAACCCCTTCATCTGGTCCCAGCACAGGGGAGGAGTGGGATGAGACCCTTGGAACTAGGGCTGACCATGGAGACATGGAGCAAAAGGGCCACTTCACCATATACAACAGTGGCCACCCCCCTCAAAGCCTATTAGATTGGCCCATAGATTAGGATGGCAGTCAGGGCATGTAATATTGGCTCTTCTCTTCATCTGACTTGTACAACTGGGGGGCCCAACACCATGACCCCCGTCCCCTTTTCAGGTAACCCCAAGGGTCTGATTAGTCTCTTTGAGACTGTTTTATTTATTCATCAGCCCACCTGGGATGATATCCAATAACTTATGCGAGTGTTCTTCATGAGCAAAGAGTAAGAGAGGATAATGCAGGAAGCCAGAAAGAATGTCCCCTCAGACCCTGGGGAGTGGGGGTGGTGGTGAGGGAGACATCATCATTTGACCAGGCTGCCATCAACAGGGGGTTTCCCCTGACCAGATCTAACTGGGACTTTAGTATGGCAGAAGGTAAGGAGCACATGAAGGTTTGTTGACATGTCTCTAGGCAACTGCCCAGCAGCCCACAAATTTGATCAAGTTAACATGACGTTAGACAGGGATCAGATGAGTCCATATTCTGCCTTTCTAGAGCAGGACATGGAGGTATTCTCCCAATACATACCTTATGACCCCAGCAGTGAGGAGCACAAAGCTACTGTGACTATGGCATTTATAGACCAGGCTAGTAGAGACATCAGGAAAAAGCTTCAGAGGCTAGAGGGATGACAGGATAAGTCACTGAGGGATTTAGTGCAGGTTGCTGAGAAAGTTCTACCATAACAGAGAGACAGAGGAGGAGAAGGTACAGAGAAAGAGAAAGGAAGAAGATGAAAGGGAGATGAAAAAAGAAAAAAGAAAAGCAGCAGGAAAGGAATTTACAGAGAATCTTGGTGACAGTCATTAGGGAAAACAGAGAAGAGAGACTCCAACCAAAGAGAGACAGAAAACCCCTTGAAAAGGACCAGTGTGAATATTTCAGGAAGAGGGGCCACTGGGCCTGAGAATACCCCAACAAATGGAAGTAGAGGATGGGAAATCCCAAGCCTTGGGGAAAGTGTCCCCAAATGGCGAAGGTGTTAGCCCTGGGTGAAGACAGTGATTAGGGGAGACAGGGTACAGACTCCCTCCCCAACTCTGAAAGTGGAGGGGAAACCCACTCAATTCTTGGTGGACAAAGGGGTTCAACACTTGATCTTCCTTCAGGCTGATGGCCCCATTTATAAGTAAAAATTGTGGGTCCAAGGAACCACTGGCACTGAAATGTATTCATGGACTACCTAAAGAACTGTGAACCTAAGGATAGGCCAGGTATCCCATTCATTTATGGTCATCCCAGATTCTTCCTACCCTCTATTGGGGTGATACTTATAAGATGGGGGCCCAGATACACTTCCTGCCTGACACACCACAAGTAACTGGCCCCAAAGGAGAGCCCATAGATTTTCTGACTACCAGAATAGATGATGAGTATAAATTATTTGAAACTACCTTTACTCAGAAACAAGACTTGACTTGGTGGTTGGAAACATTCCTATTAGCCTGGGTGGAAGTAGCAGGGATGGGCAAAGCAAAAATGTCACACACACACACACACACACACACACACACACACACACACCCATGGTGGTAAAACTCAAGGCACAGGTTATCCCAGTATCTCTCAGACAATACCCTATGTCTCAAGAGACATGAGAAGGAATTAAGCCACACATTTCCAGGCTCCTCCAGCTTGGTATTGTGTAAGTGCAGTTCATCCTGGAACACATCACTCCTGCCAGATAAGAAGCTGGGCACTAATGATCACTGCCCAGTCCAGCACTTACAAGAGCTAAACCACTGAGTGGCTTATGTCCATCCTACTGTGCATCACCATTATACTCTGTTGAGTTCTTTGCCACCGTCCAGTATTTGGTACATGGTCTTAAATTTGAAAAATGTCTTCTGCCTGTCCTTGGCAACCCAAAGTCAAGTATACTTCTTCACTGAATGAAAAGACCTCTCCAACTGACCCCTGCCAGGAGCCTAAGCTACCTGGTTTACAGACAGGAGCAGTTTTCTCCATGAAGAAAGCAGAGCTAATTACCCTCACCAAAGCCTTAACATCTACACGGATAGCAGGTATATTTTTGTCACAGCCCATTTCCACAGAGCTATATACCAAGAGAGATGGCTGCTCACATCAGACGGAAAAGAAAAAAAACAATCAGGAAATCTTAGATCTCTTGGATGCCCTGATGAAGCCAGCAACTGTGAGTATTATCCATTGTCCAGGTCATCAGAAGGGAAGAGAATGGCCCAAGGCAATAACCAAACAAATCAAGTGGCTCGAGAAGTGGCTATGCAGGAGCCTATCCTGGTTATGGGCCTGCAAGAGACACCCGATGGGGATTGGGACTGAACTAAGGGATGGTCTCACTTAAAATATATTGAAGGGACTCAGATTGCTAGACACCCTACCAACTATTACTTAGAAAATGAAGGATAATGGAGCACACCAGAAGGGAGGACTGTACTCCCCAGAAAGCAAGCAAAAGACTTACTTGGACTTATTTGCATAAATGGACTCATTTAGGTGAAAGGTCATTCAAGTAGTCAAAGGATCTAAGGTATATGTAATAGACCTCAGGATTTTAGCCAGAAATACAGTAGAACAGTGTCAGTAATGCCAGCAAGTGAATGCTTATATAGCTAAGAGTAAACAGGGCAAAAGACCTAGGGGAGAATGGCCTGGAGTATATTGGTAGGTCAAGTTTACAGTAGTTAAGTCAGGAAAATATGGTTACAAATACCTTCTAGTGTTTGTGGACACTTACTCTGGATGTTGGGGCTTTCCCCACTAAGTTGGAAACAGCTACAGTGGTAGCCAAGAAGATACTAGAGGAAATTTTCCAGAGGTTCAGAGTGCCCAAGGTCATTTGATTGGATAACAGTCCTGCTTTTGTTTCTAATGTAAGTCAGGGATTGGCAGAGATGTTGGTGACTACTAGATGTTGATGGCAGGTATAGAACAGAACCCTAAAAAAGACCTTAACTAAATTGTCCTTGGAGACTGGTGCTGACTGGATGGTGCTCCTTCCTCTGGCCCTGTTCCAACCCTGTTCCAAGCCTTGAACACCCCCTACCGTTTTAACCGGACCCCTTTTGATATCTTTTATGGAGCCCCCACTCCCTTGAGCCCCCCAAGAGTGACTTTTCATGCTGACAAGTATCTTATGGCTAGATTGTAAGCTTTCTGGATCAGCTACCAGGAAGTGTGGCCTACCTAAACTTAGTGCTCTGTATAAGGTAGGTAACTCAGAGGTTCCACATGAGTACCAAGTTGGAGACTGTTAAGAAGCATCATGCTGAAATCCTGGAAGCAAAGTGGAAAAGGCCAACACATCAAGAGCACAACATCAAGAATGGTTAAAGTGGATGGAGTAACTGCCTGGGTTTAAGTAACTCGTATAAGACTGGCATTTTTCACCTATTATCTTTTGTAGGGCTGGATTTGTGGAAAGATATTATTTAGACTTGGTTTTGTCATAGAATATCTTGGTTTTGCCATCTATGATAATTGAGTTTTGCTGGGTATAGTAGCCTGGGATGGCATTCATCTTCTCTTAGGGTCTATATGACATCTACCCAGTATCTCTTAGAATCTCTTGTTGAGAAGTCTGGTATAATTCTTATGGGTCTGCCTTTCTATGTTACTTGACCTCTTTCCCTTACTGCTTTTAATGTTCTTTATTTGTTTTGTGTATTTGTTGCTTTGGTTGTTGTGTGGTGGGAGGAATTAACTCTCCGGTCCAACATATTTGGGTTTCTGTAGACTTCTTGTATGCTTATGGTCATCACTTTTTTTAGGTTAGAGAAGTTTTTTTCTATAAATTTGTAGACGGTATTTACTGGCCCTTTGAGTTAAGAATCTTCACTCCTGCCTATTATCCTTAGGTTTGATCTTTTCATTGTGTCCTAGATTTCCTGGATGTTTTTGGTTAGGAGCTATTTGCATTTTGCATTTTCTTTGACTTTTGTGTCAATGTTTACTATGGAATCTTCTGTGCCTGTGATTCTCTCTTCTATCTCTTGTATTCTGTTAATGATGCTTGCATATATGACTCTTGATCTCTTTCCTTGGTTTTCTAGCAACAGGGTTGTCTCCATTTGTGATTTCTTTATTGTTTCTATTTTTACTTTTAGATCCTGGATGGTTTTGCTCAATTTCTTCACCTGTTTGGTTGTGTTTTCCTGTATTTCTTTAAGGGTCTTATGTGTTTCCTCTTTTAAGGCTACTACCTGTCTACCTGTGCTCTCCTGTATTTCTTTAAGTAAGTTACTTATGTCCTTCTTAAAGTCCTCTATCATCATTATGAAATGTGATTTTAAATCAGAGACTTGCTTTTCAGGAGTATTGGGATATCCAGGATTTGCTGTGGTGGGAGAACAGGGTTCTGATGATGCCAAGTAGCCTTGGTTTCTGTTGGTAAGGTTTTTGCACTTGCCTCTCTCATTCTGGTTAGCTCTGGTGTTAACTGGTTTTGCTGTCTCTAACTGGAGCTTGTTCTTCCTGTGATCCTGTGAGCCTATGGTCTTAGGTCTGTAAGCACTCTTGGGAGACAAGCTCTCTCTGGACAGTATTGGGGTACTGTTAGCTGTGATCTTATGTGTGTCAGCACTCCTGGGATACCTGTGATATTAGAGGTGTCAGTACTCCTTGGAAACCTGCTCTCTCCAGACAGAATTGAGGTGTAAATAGTTCTGGCACAGGATCAACTCCTGGCACAGATGGAAACCTGAAGGATCCTGTCCAAGGCTGCTCTGTGGTTCCTGGGTCCTGTGGGTTCTGAATAGGTCCCACTTGGACCCAGTATTGTGACAGCAGTGGTCTCACTTTTGATCTTAGGTGTGTCAGAACTCCTGGCACACCTGTTCTCTCCAGGAAGGATTGGGGTATAGAATGATCTCTAATGTTTTATTAAAAGAAATGATGATATGTATATAAATCACTCGTGAGTTCACATAGCTGAGATTAGATACTGAAAAAAAAAAAAGGAATAGGTGCTGTCCTTATTTTGTATATCAAGAAACTTTTTTCCCTAACAAGGACTGGAAGCTACCTTAGATATGGAACTGTCTGTTCTACAGATGATGAGGTTACACCAACGTCAATCCACATTCTAAGAACTCTTAATCTTTAATACATTATTTAAAATAAATAAAAACAAGGCATCATGTTTTCTCCTTCCTTTTCAATCATTCTCTGTATGCCTGCCAATAGAACCAACTCAGGCACTGGAATGGGAGAACCATTTCCAATCTGGAAAGGACTAAAGGAGCAGAGAACAAACTCCACTTTGTCTTTTTGAACTCCATTTTATGCTTTTGTCACCAGAGTGACTTGGATATCACCCTTGAGTTCCAGGATTCCTAAGACATATTTTTAGTAGTTGCAACATAGACATAAGAGCTATAGCCAGCAGATAATAATAGGGAAAGCTAAGTAAACATGAATCATTCCCAGTTCAAGATGCTCTTTTTAGATGTGTGATCTCTCATGGTTTGACTAAATGCTAAAAACCAATCAGCTTAAAGACCAACATTTCTTTACCCTCTTACCAATCATGTAAAGCCAAGGCTTAGAAATCCCAACTTGCAGTTTTTTTCCTTTATAAACACCATTTCCCTAGAATTTGGAGCTTCTCTCCTACCCTGTTGCACCAGGAAGATTTGTGACCCAGGCTCAAACGTGAATAAAGACTCCCGTGTGCCTGCATTGGAGTTGCAGTCCCTGGTGATCTCTTTGGGGGAATCTCATGAACTGAGAATAACAATCCTTACTCTGATTGTGATTATAGAATCTGTTCTACAAGAAAATCAGTTACACCTCAACAGATACTGATTTTTATAGAGAGCAATCCGTATTTAGCTTCTTTCAATTCCTCTGCTCACCTCCCAGATCAATTAAAACTTCATTATTGATTAGTTATGATTATATAAAAATAGCTAACCTTTAATACCATCTAGTAGTAATAAAAAGCAAATCTTGTCACCTAGGATGATTGAAGAAAAATGTTGGCAAGCAAAAACAAGGCTGTCTTTTGAAAATTAAAAATAACCTTCCAACATCTAAAATTTCTTTGAGTAAATTTCCTAAACAGTGAAGTTTTTAAATAGGAGGATTCAGCCATTACTCAATACATATCAGCTCTTGGTAGAAAAAAGATATTTCTGTAGTCTGGAATTAGAATTAAATCTGAATAGTAAGATTTTTCTATTTTTAAAAAATGAGAGCTGTCGGTGTAATTTCTTTTTGGTCTATTTTATTGGTTTTTTATGTCTGTTTCCCTTCCAACCCTACTCCACCCTAATCTCTTCCAACACTAAATAGAAGAAAAAGAAGATTAGAGGGAAGAGGGTTCCTAAATCTCTTTAGACTCTGCTGGTGAGGGTCTGAAAGACCCCCGAAGGGAGACCCTCACTCAGGCACTCAAGCCCCGGGACAGCCGCGGACCCAAGAAGACACTGAGACCGTACTCAAAATGTAGAAGGCAAGATTTAATAGAACAACAGCAAGAAAGCACATGGAACATAGACCAGAGCTCTGGGGTCGAAACTCATGCACCTAGTGGTGTAGAGGAGAATCGACGACCAGCCAAATTTTTCACAGGCTTATGTAGTAAAACTCAAGGGGGGAGAGCTGGGCAGGGAAAGTACAAGTTTACATCACTAGGGGGTTCTGCCAAGGGACAAGGGGTTCTGCCAAGGGAATCTACGTAACTAAGGGGTCATGTCCTATCATTTGGCAATGTACCCGGTTCATTTTGAGGTTGTTCCAGGAGGCCCTTATCTCAAAAATGTTCTTGGAACAGTTTTTAGTTGGGAGGGTTCGAACTCTAGGGTGAGGAGTTCAGGAATGCATTCTGGGATGAAGAGTTCAGGAGTGTTCCGGGAACAATCTCTAGATGGGAGGGGTCGGGTTCTGGGGTGAAGAAGAGTTCAGTAAAAATTTTTATTCTTCATTCCCCACTTCTTTTAGGAGATAGCTCTAATCTTAGAGCGAGTTTTCAACCTCCTGAAGGACCCGATATTGTTGCCTTAGTACCATAACTTGGACTGTGTTTATCCTTTCTCTAATAAAAGCTACTAACTTATTAAGGATGCAAGGGCCAAAAGTAAGCAAAAGCATAAGTGTAATTAAAGGTCCTGCTATAGTGGAGAGGAGAGTGGTGAGCCAATGGGACTTATTAAACCAGCTTTCAAACCATCCTTGTTGGCTTTCTCTTTCTCTTTTACGTATATCTAGGCGTTCTCTAAGTTTAGCCATAGAATCTTTGATTACTCCTGAATGGTCAACATAAAAACAACATTCTTCTTTTAAGGCAGCACAGAGTCCTCCTTCTTTAAGGAATAAGTCTAATCCCCTTCTATTTTGCAGCACCACTTCGGACAGGGAAGTTAAAGATTCTTCTAATTTGGTTATAGACTGTTCTATAGTTCTAAGATCAATATCCATAGCTGCACGTAGTTCTTCATAGTATTGGGGGGTCTTAATTAAGGCAGCGGTTCCTGTACCTACTCCAGCTGCTACTCCCAATCCTAATAGAACTGCCAAAGTTAAGGTAACGGGTTCTCTTTTCCAGCGGACCCGATGTTCAAATTTATCTAAAAAAGAGCTATCATCATGATACAAGAGTCTGGGAATAAGCTGAACCAAAATGCAGAAATCTTTGGAACTATTAAAAACAGACATAGACACACAAGGAGTGAGACCGGTATTGCAAGCCCACACTGTGTCTAGGGGAGGCACCAGATACTGACCACTTTTGCTAGACTGGATGTTCTGGGTCTGATTACAGAGGTGCCCTTTATCCTGAGGTACCTGGCCCAAGCAAAGCCCTCTTCCTGAAACTGCTGCTAGAGTCAACTTTCTGTTTTCTCCCCAAAGACATTGAGAATGATCTGAAGTGATATTATAAGTCCTGATCTGAGCTATTCCTTCATAATAAGGGGGGCTAGAGGCATAGCATAACCAGCATGATTGAGTCATATTAGGGTTAGTTCTATTTAGAACTAAAAAAGCTCCTTGGACTAGACTGACCAGATGGTCCTCTGTTCCTAGGGGTGGTGGGGAAACCAAGGTAGGCTTTATGAGGAGAGTATTAGTTCCTAGGGAGAGTACCACTGTGTTGGGCTGTGGAGTTGGTGGAGCTGGTACAGTCGGGACCTTTGGGGGAGCCAGTATGACTGGGGGGCCCTGTTCTATAAGGACCTTGTTGGGCCCTACGAGTGTCACTGCCGGGTCTCTCACTGTCAGTCTGATCGTGAAAATGAACCCAGGATCTCTTAGTGGAATGTATACTCGCCAACCCCACCTATTTCCTTTAAGCCAACTTAGACAGTGTTGTTTTCCGTTCTCGGTGAACCTTATACGTAGGGGTTTGCAGTATTTATCTTTGCATGGTCCTGAGGGTGCTCTGTTTTTAAAAGCGCACCCACTCTCTTGATATTTATAGGGGTTTCTTTCTCCTTAGTTTGACTTATCATAGCCACTACCTCGTTTTACCGTGATTAGGTCCCATTTAGAGGAGGGCTTCCAGTAAGCATCCCCTGTCGTTTCACATGTCCATTTACCACAAAAGTAATCTGATGCCCCCCCCCCCCGCATTCTTGTTGAAGCCTTTTGCTCTGACCCTGACCAGGGCAAACATAAAAATGTGCAGCTCTAAGATTAGCTCGGTAGAACTGCCCCGAACACCCATATGTGCTCCCTATCCCATTTGGGACACACCGCTCCTCAGGGGGTGGGTTGCTAAGATCAGTATGATCTGAGAGGTCCCAATTGGGGGATCCTGCCGCTAACTTACAGATGTCAGGCGTGAGATCAGGCCACCAAGTCCAGAGGGGATGGACTGCAGTGGTTGCCCATACAGTGTTTCCCTTTTCATTAAGCACCTCCCAGGACTGTTGAATTGGAGCATGAGGGTTAAGGTTCCCTAGGTCTAGAGTGGCGCCTGCGGCGTAGACGAAGCTTAAGAGGATTGTCAGTGGCTGCCACTGTCCAATTGTCGTCATGGTTTTCTTCATCTTGACTGGCAGCCCTCTTGACATGGGAGGCGTGGATCCAGGAGGCGATTCCGTCAACTTTTACCGCAGTAGGGGTTGTCAGTAACACCAAATAGGGTCCCTTCCACCGTGGCTCGAGGCTGCCGGTTCGATGCCGTCTGACCAAGACTTTGTCTCCAACTCGGAACCCGTGGGGTACTGCGGTGGTCCCTGGGGTATAGGCTGCCTTCAGTTGGTCCCAAATCTGGGTCCTAATCACTTCTAGGGCCTTTAAATGAATAAGCAAAGAGGAGGGTAAGACAGGGTCAGAGTCGGAAACTAATGTTCCACCAGCTTCCATTAAGGGGGAAGGTCCTCCATACAGAACTTCAAAAGGAGTGAGCCCGAAACGACCAGGGGTGTTTCGGGCTCGGAAGAGCGCAAGAGGAAGGAGAGCCACCCAGTCTTTTCCGCCGGTCTCAATGGCTAATTTAGTCAAGGTCTCTTTTAAGGTCCTATTCATCCTCTCTACCTGTCCTGAGCTTTGAGGGCGGTAAGCACAGTGTAATTTCCAATCGATGCCCAACTGAGTGGCCAAGCCCTGACTTACCTGGGCAACAAAGGCTGGTCCATTGTCGGACCCGATTACCTTAGGGATTCCAAATCTTGGCAGGATTTCTTCAAGGATCTTCTTGGCCACAATCTGGGCAGTCTCTGTTTTAGTGGGAAATGCCTCAACCCATCCTGAAAAGGTGTCTACAAATACTAACAGATACTTGTTACCATACATTCCAGGTTTAACTTCAGTAAAGTCTACCTCCCAATACACTCCAGGATGGTCTCCCTGTTGTCTCTTTCCAGGTTCTCTGTAGGCTTTAGTTGCATTAGTGAATGCACATGGTTTGCAGGAGTCTATAATCTTTTGAGCCACTGACTTCAGGTTGGGGACTTGGTATCGGGAATTTTTAATTAGTCTCATCATTTTTTCAACTCCCAGGTGGGTGAATTGGTGTAGTCCTTTCACAAATTTTATTCCTTCTTCGGGAGTTAATTCTATTTTTCCTTCAAAAAAGTATGGGAGGGGATCACTGGTCCACCATAGCTCTTTTATGTTATACCTCCCATCCTCAGGGCTTTTGGGTGGATCACCTTTTTCAGTTAAGATCATGGCCCCTTGAGCAACTTGTTTTGCCACTAAGTCTGCCATTCGGTTGCCCTTGGCCACCAAGTCTTCTCCTTTTTGGTGGCCGGGGCAGTGGATGATGGCTACCTTTTTAGGTGCATGTATGGCTTCCAACAGGGCCAGAATTTCTTCTTTGTTTTTAATGTCTTTACCAGCCGAGGTCAATAGCCCTCGCTGCCTGTAGATGGCCCCATGGATGTGTGCGGTAGCAAAAGCATATCGGCTGTCAGTGTAGATATTAACGATCTTACCTTTAGCCTCTCGGAGGGCTTGTATAAGCGCTATAAGTTCAGCCTTTTGTGCCGATGTTCCTTCAGGCAAAGCGCTTGCCCAAATTACCTTTTTCCCGTCTACCACCGCAGCTCCAGCCTTTCGCTTCCCCTCTATCAGGAAACTGCTGCCGTCCGTGTAACAACTGGGAGCTCCAGGCCAGGGTTGGTCAGTCAGGTCACTTCTGGTCCCAGTTTCTTCAGCGAGGATGTCCATACATTGATGTACTGGGACAGAATCATTTGTTAGAGGGAGAAGGGTAGCTGGGTTGAGGATGGCAGGGGGCTCAAAGGTTACACGCTCATTTAGCAGCAGGCTCTGATAGTGTGTCATTCGGGCATTTGTCATCCATCTGTCAGGTGGCTGTCGCACGATACTTTCTAAGGCATGAGGGGCCACAACAGTCACCTGTTGTCCCATTGTCAATTTGTCAGCATCTTTGATCAGCAGGGCCACTGCTGCAATAGCTTTCAGACATGTGGGCCTTCCACTAGCAACAGGATCTAATTTTTTTTGACAAATAGGCTACAGGTCTCTTTCAGGGTCCCAGTGCTTGTGTCAACACTCCCCTGGCTACACCCGCTCTCTCGTCCACATATAGGACGAAAGGCTTAGTCAAGTCTGGTAATGCTAGCGCGGGGGCAGTCATTAGAGACGACTTGATAGCCTCAAAAGCTCTTTGGTGTTCTTCTTTCCACTCGAAAGGAACCCCTTCCTTAGTCAAAGGATATAGAGGTGCTGCTAGGGTTGCAAAGCCTGGAATCCAGAGTCTACAAAAGCCAGCAGTCCCCAGAAACTCACGTACCTGCCGTGGGGTAGTTGGTGATGGGATCATCATAACAGTCTTCTTCCGGGCCTCTGTGAGCCATCTTTTGCCCCCTCGGAGGGTATACCCCAGGTATGTTACCTCAGTTTGACAGATTTGTGCCTTTTTAGCTGAAACTCGATACCCCAAGTCACTCAGTTCTGCGATGAGCCTCTCAGTTCCCTGGTGACACAGCTCCTTCGAGGCCGCCGTGACCAAGAGATCATCCACATACTGTAGTAGGGTAAGCTGAGGGTTTCGAGCGTGAAAAGGCGCGAGATCCCGATGGAGGGCCTCGTCAAACAGGGTGGGGGAATTTTTGAACCCCTGTGGTAGCCTAGTCCAAGTTAGTTGACCAGTCTGTCCACCCTCTGGGTCCCTCCATTCAAAAGCAAACAGGAGCTGACTCTTAGGGTGCAAACGCAGGCAAAAGAAGGCATCTTTTAAGTCCAGGACTGTATACCATGTTCTCTCAGGTGGGAGAGAGCTTAATAAATTGTACGGGTTCGGGACTGTGGGGTGAATGTCCAGGACCCTTTTGTTAACCTCCCGGAGGTCTTGTACCGGGCGATAGTCATTGGTCCCTGGTTTTCGAACCGGCAGAAGTGGTGTATTCCAGGGGGACTGACAGGCCACTAAAACTCCTTGGCCTAGCAACCTCTGGATATGAGGCCGGATGCCTTGTCTAGCTTCCTTGCTCATGGGGTATTGTTTTACCGAAATGGGGGTGGCATCAGCTTTAAGTTCTACCACAACCGGAGGCACTTGTTTAGCCAACCCCATTCCTGCTTGTTCTGCCCAGACATTGGGGAACGCAGTTAGCCAACCTGAAGAGACTGCATTTTTGGGTTGTTCTTCATGCAACCAGTACTCTTCCTCTGTGTTGAGGACAAGGCAGGCAACAGGGGCCTTTCCCCAGCTTACTTGTGGGCCTTCTGAAGTAAATTGGACTTGAGCCTTTAGTTTGGTTAGCAGATCGCGCCCCAAGAGGGGAGCAGGGCACTCAGGTATCACCAGAAAGGAGTGGGTCACTATATTCTTGTCTATCTGAAGAGCTCGTTTGGTCGTCCAGGGGTAAAATTTACTACCAGTGGCTCCAATTACCATGGTCTTTTTGGAGCCTAGCTTGCCTAGGGGGTTAGTGAGTACTGAATGCTCTGCTCCGGTGTCTATCAGGAAGTTGACGGGAGTCCCCTCCATGGACAAAGTTACCCTAGGCTCAGGGAGGGGGTCTGAGCCCCGACTTCCCTAATCATCTTCTAGGGTCAGGACCTTGGATCGCTCCCGTTTTTTAGGGCAATCTCTAGCCCAGTGTCCTTTCTCTTTGCAATAGGCGCATTGGTCTTTTTCCAGTGGTATCTTTCTGCCACCTGGCGGTTTCACTGCCCTGTTGCCCAGGAGCCCTATTTTACCTTTTCCTGACTGTCTATCATTCACAACTGCGGCCAAAATTTTACTCAGATTTCTCTCCTGACGGCGATCCCGTCTATTTTCCCTCTCCTCCATTTCTTTCTTCTCTCTCTCCTGCCTCTCTTCTTCTGTTTCCCTCTTATGATAGACTTTCTCTGCTTCTTTTACTAAATCTTGGAGCGTATGATCTTGGAGCCCCTCCAGCCTTTGCAGCTTTTTCTTAATGTCGGGAGTGGACTGACCAATGAAGGCCATGGCTACAGCGGCTCTCTGCCCCTCTGACAAGGGGTCAAAAGGGGTGTATCTCCTATATGCCTCCATTAGACGCTCAAGGAAGACTGAGGGTGGTTCAGTCTGCCCCTGCAAGACCTCTCTTACCTTAGCCAAATTGGTGGGCCGTCTAGCGGCTCCTCTGAGACCTGCCACTAGAGTCCGGCGATAGACAAGGAGGCGTCCCCTACCTTCCGCGGTGTTGTAGTCCCAGTTGGGGCGGTTCAAGGGGAAAGCTTCATCCACGAGGTTAGGGAGGGCAGTGGGTGTGCCGTCCTCTCCCAGAACATTTTTTCTCACCTCCATCAGGATTCTTTCTCTTTCTTCTGTGGTGAAAAGAACCTGCAAAAGCTGCTGACAATCATCCCAAGTGGGTTGATGGGAGAACATAAGTGACTCAAGGAGCCCAGTAAGTCCAGAGGGGTTCTCTGAGAAGGGAGGGTGGTTAGTTTTCCAATTATATAAATCAGAAGAGGAAAAAGGCCAGTACTGTAAAGGAATGAGATCATTAGGTCCTGGTGCTGGCCCTCCCACATGTGCTCTGAGTGGCAAGGCAACTGTTGAGTCTGGCCCCCCTTCCTCCCCGGGGCTTCGGCCTCGGCGACTCCGAGTCCCCCCCGCCGGTCCCTGAGCCCCTCTCGCTATTGGTCCCTGTGGTGGGGCAGCTGCAGGTGGCTGTTGGGGCAGGGGGTAAGGGGGAGGTTGGGAGTCCATCCAGAGGAGGTCGTCAATCTCTGGATAGATCTTGGGGGGTGCTGATGGGCCGGACTTTCCGGCTGCATCAGACTGGGCAACCGCGACCGTCAGTTTTGAAGAGTTTGGGGTCCAAGGCTTGACCCACGGAGGTGGGAATTGGACGAGATTCTGCCAGGTCACAATATAGGGGATCTGATCAGGGTGACCCCCTTCCTCCTGAAAAACAATTCGCCTGACGGCGGCGATTAGTGACAAGTCAAAAGCACCCTCAGGTGGCCAGCCCACTCCAAACGTTGGCCACTCGGAGGCGCAAAAGGTCTGCCACGGACCCCTTCTGACCTCCACCGACTGGTTGTGGGCTCTGACCCGCACCTCCTTCCAATGCTCCAGAGTCAGAGAAAGGGGAGTGGACACAGATTGTCCCATTTCCAGAAAAACAGTAGACACAACAAGAGCAGACACGAGACTAAGACAAAAAAGAAACCAGAAACGGCGGCGACTCTGCGTCGACCACAAGCAACTCAAAGAATCAGATGGCCTTTCTAAGGCCAGCCGATTGAGACCCTCTGCACGAGGTGGGACTCGAACCCACGATCCCGTGACCAAACGCGAGGTGGGACTCGAACCCACGGTCTCGCAACAAGGCGCGAGGTGGGACTCAAACCCAGGATCTCGCAACAAAACGCGAGGTGGGACTCGAACCCACGATCTCGCAACTGGGCACGAGGTGGGACTCAAACCCACGATCTCGCAACCCCAAATGGTCTCTTGGCCTCCAAAGGGGTCCACCAGGCGTCCCTGGTCCTCCCCTGTTCCTCCTGGGACGTCTCCCAGGGTGAACGGATGGTGGACACCTGGACACGTCTATCCTTATCCACCCCGCGTTCCCTCTCGGAGCGCTGTCTCACTGAGCGTCCACAAAACCGAAACTGCGATTGCACCAAACTTAGAAACAGAACACAAACATCAGACCAAAACAGAACAAAGAATCTTACCTCTAAGTGGGTCTAGGACCTCTGGGTGGTCGCGCTGATTCCCGGCCAATGCACCAAAATGAAAGACCCCTGAAGGGAGACCCTCACTCAGGCACTCAAGCCCCAGGACAGCCGCGGACCCAAGAAGACACTGAGACCGTACTCAAAATGTAGAAGGCAAGATTTAATAGAACAACAGCAAGAAAGCACATGGAACATAGACCAGAGCTCTGGGGTCGAAACTCATGCACCTAGTGGTGTAGAGGAGAATCGACGACCAGCCAAATTTTTCACAGGCTTATGTAGTAAAACTCAAGGGGGGAGAGCTGGGCAGGGAAAGTACAAGTTTACATCACTAGGGGGTTCTGCCAAGGGACAAGGGGTTCTGCCAAGGGAATCTACGTAACTAAGGGGTCATGTCCTATCATTTGGCAATGTACCCGGTTCATTTTGAGGTTGTTCCAGGAGGCCCTTATCTCAAAAATGTTCTTGGAACAGTTTTTAGTTGGGAGGGTTCGAACTCTAGGGTGAGGAGTTCAGGAATGCATTCTGGGGTGAAGAGTTCAGGAGTGTTCCGGGAACAATCTCTAGATGGGAGAGGTCGGGTTCTGGGGTGAAGAAGAGTTCAGTAAAAATTTTTATTCTTCAGGTCATCATCGGGTCATCATCGTGTTCTTTGGGCGAGTCCAATATTCGTAGTCAGTATATCAGCAACTTCTTTTCATCTCTTTGCTCACAATCAATTGAGAACTACAATAACAGCAACCAGAGCATCGGAGGGAAGCATCAGTCACCCACTTCTTCATCAGAGAGCCTCGTGGCCCTCTTGTGGCTCCGGTTCTTATTCTCTCTAGATTGCCCAAAATTAAACTATCGGCCTTTCATAAAGCTAGAGACAATTATATTTAATGGCTGTGGACAAATAGAAACAGCCTATAACCCACACCTGGGATTATAACAAAAATACATATTGATATAACATAACTGCATTTGGGGGGGGGGAGTGAGACAGGGTTTCTCTGTATAGCCCTGGCTGTCCTGGAACTCACTTTGTATACCAGGCTGGCCTCGAACTCAGAAATCCTCCTGCCTCTACCTCCCCAGTGATGGGATTAAAGGCGTGTGCCACCACACCCGGCTACATAACTGCATTTTTAAAGATTCCAAAATTCTCATTGAAGAGGATGTTGTATATAATTTTCCAAGTAAGTATCATATGCCTCTTCCTTAACAGAAAAGTTTGAAGAAGTTCAATGGGACCTTTTGATTAAGAATTAATTGTGCATATAAAGATTGTATTACCTATTTTGCCCAAGTTGGCCCTGAACTCACAACCCTCCATTCTCAGTAGACCAAGAAATGGAGTTTTAGCCATGTTTCACTACCATACCAGGATGAAAAATTGTCTAAAGTTGATACAGTTTAGTCATGGTCATTGAGATGAATGAGGCTTATCAATCTACTGCAGGCTGTTAGGTTATGTAAGGCTTACCACAACTCCCATTATGCTTGCAATTACTATCTGGCAAATGAAATAGCCAAGCATTTTACCTTAAAAGCAATGCAAGCATGAATGTGCGTATGTGTTCTTTTAAGTTAAAGTTTTGGCTATTTGTTTAAATGTTTGTGATATTTACTTTGTGCTCATTTTAATCAAACAAGACTTGTGATGACTATTTTACTTAGCTGAAGATTCATCTCTCCATCTATTTTTTAAAAGCTTAAAACATTTACTAGGAAAATTGAATTATTTCTTAGGAGATTCTTCTTAACTTTCAAAAATATAATTCATTTTAAAAAACTCTCTCATTTTGTCGGATAAAACGTAATCAAAATACTATTTTTCTGTCCCTTTTTCCTAAACATTACAACTTCTAAAGAAAATTCAGTTACGATACTATATAAATAATTATACTCTTTCAATATTGATATGATGCTATTATTCCAAATAAAGATGCAATTACTTAAACAGAAAATAATTGTGCTTGAACTTCCCATTCATGAAACTTATACACTAAAGTTGAAGTCCTTCTAGTCAGAGCACAGAGCACTGACACGATATTAAAAACAGACCTTCCTTCTCACCTACAGAGCCTTGCAAACATAGCAAAATTTTGTGTGTCACAATCAAAAAAGTGTGAACATTATTTCATTAGCCAGTTTAAAGAGAAGGCCAATAAAGTTGTAACCTGATTCCCTTGTCTACATTAATCAGAGAATGTATATATAAGACCATTTTCAAGAATCTTCTCTAAGCTACACTTGGAATATTTCCTTATGTATAAAATGAGTTAATTTTAATATAACATGTTAATTCTTAAATACCTTGAGACAGGTACTATGTTGGTTATTTCACTCATGAATATTCAGAAAAATTTAAATATACATATATTATTCCAAATTGAAATTCTAGCTTCACTCTCTCTCACACACACACACACACACACACACAAATCTAAAGAAAATAATAAAACTTCCCTTTTCCAGATTCCTTACTAAGTTTGAGAAACAGTGAGTAGGACGTAGTGAATTTACAATTAAAACTTTTTATTGCTTACAAAGAGAATCATTTCTTTCTTTAATATCTTTAAAATATATTTGGGGAAATAAAAAAAATTTATCACTTGGTTGCAAAAACTGATGAATCATAGGGGACAATGGATACGAATGAGTCTGATATTTATAGAGTTATTTTATACAAGCACTTCCTTTTTATTCCAGAAGAATGCAACTTTACTTGCAGTATAGAATTTAGAATTGGAAAATGAGCCTTATGAACAAAGTATCTCCTTCACCTGTACTTTTGGTATAAAGGATAAAAGCTCCATTTTATTCCACAAAGATTGTCTTTCCTTATATGCTTCATGGGTATATTATTGCAATTTAAAAAGAGATTCTGAAAATAGAGGCAATAAAACTGCTTCACTTGCCTGCTGTGAAGTTTTCCCCACAAGACTTGAAATAGAGCTTGCTCAACAGAGAGAGACATGCACCCCCTCCCTTCGATGCTGAAAGGGGCTGCTCAGCAAGAGGGAAATGTCTGGGCAGTCTGCTGAGCTGCAACATTGAGTGTGCAGTGACTGCCACCTCTGTCAGCAGCACTACATTATATTATGCCAAGGGGACTGTGCAGGTGACAAAGGAGGAAGTGAAGGCAGAGCTAACCTAACTGCCTGGAGACAATATCACAAAAGCACCGAAGATCACGTGCTTTGTACATTTAGTGTTCGTGAAGTTCAAACACTAGAAGAACCGCTGGTTCCAATATCAACACATTTTCCAGTCTACGCTTTGAAAAACTACCAACACATTTTCTTTAGTCTTAAGATCAGATTTAAGAAAAGCCAAAAACTTTTGAGTTCAAAACATGTGAGGAAGAGGTTAAATAAAAGAGAAAAAGAGGTAAGTATTGTTTGTCTTTAATTTTTTATAATACATTCATTTCAACTTTTGAATGAAATAAAAGTCATTTTGCAGAAAGTATGCATTTGAAATGCTGTCCAGACTTCAGATTTTAAAAACCTTTCTGTTACCTGGTGTGGGTTTGCTAGGATGGGTTTTAATCTGTACCATTTCAAATGTACCTGGAAAGATAGCAGATGGTACAAGTGTTCTTTTGACCCTGCTAGAAATTGTCTAAATTTTGTAAAACAAAAAAAGAAGAAGAAGAAGAAGAAGAAGAAGAAGAAGAAGAAGAAGAAGAAGAAGAAGAAGAAGAAGAAGAAGAAGTTATTCTTGTAAGAGAAAAAGAAGATATGTCAAAGAATTTAGGCTAATAGATGAAAGGCCTCCAGATACATATAGGAAATGACACCACCCACCGGCTGCTTTGGTTACTCCATGATATAAAACACAGGTGAAACCAGAAGTTGGGGTGAATGAAAAGAAAAGGGAGAAATTTGAGGGAATGTAGAGAAAGGAAACTGATTTGTTGTCTGAAAAAAGACCTAAATTTTCTCATAACCTTGTGCTTTCCAGACCTTCAGACAACAGCCTGTTGCCACAGTGTTTGCCCTGCACAGCACTAACTTTCCAAACTGGGGCCTTCCTGGTGCTTCTGATGATAGAGACTTGTAAGATTGTAGACAATCAAGCTATAGTCAAACAGAAGGCTGGTCACTTGAACCTATAGATTCCAATTCAGACACTCATTTGCACTTTAAGTAAAATGAGTGCATAGATCCTACCTCAGGTTCCTTTTCTAGGAAACCTAAGAGATTAGAAAATAATTTATTATTTTTTTAATCTATACTTCACAACTCAATGAAAACTGAAAGGGATGAAATGTTTGAAGAGAATAAGCAGGCAATTATGCAGGCAGAAAAATAGACAAGATACATAAAGACCGTATTTAGCCAGAAAAGTGAATAGTTTTTTAAAAAATTAGCTAATTGGTTTAAAATATGACAATTAGGAATCTTTAGGGAGAATCCTGTTTCTTAAAGACAACTCCTTAGGATGCTATGACATTCTTTTTTAGTACTTTATATTTTTTTCTAACTAAGTAACTAACTTTCAAGTAAAAAGGATTTGATAGTTACGTTCCTTATAGGAATAATCAATGAATTGGAGAAGTATAAAGTTTAGAACAAGTTATTTAAGATAATATTACACAGTGATGATTTACAAAAGGGATATTTAACATCTTCACATTTATGTAGGCATTCTATGCTCATCATGTTCATAAAGGCTGCCTACAGCATACATCCTCTTTCATAAGTCATGCATGGTAAAAAAAACCTCGGCTTTCATTTCCTCTTTTATCTGTTTTGATATAAAGTCCTGGTTAGGAGGCTTGGAAGAGGCTCAACTACTTCCAGTGAAATACGTATAATAATGTTCTTGGATATGGCAAAATTAAAAATAATGAGAAATACTTTCTTAAAAGGCTCAGTGAAATTACACACATAAACAATTACCCAATTCTCGCCAGGCACGCAAAGGCATCTCTCACAGGATGAAGAGAGAGCCTCTTTGAAGCACATAAAACACCTTATGTAAATGCAACAGGAACCCGAATGCTTGCTTTACAAGTTAAAATTTACTGTCAAGGTTTTGCTGAAGCTTTGTCACAGGTCAGTAACTAAGATTTTCATAAAGCAGAAGAAGTAAGCAGTATAATTTTGTGTAGCTGGAGGATTCTTGACACAGTGCTATAACTAGGCATGCTGACAGAATAAGTACTTGCACAATCCCTAGAAATCATCTGTGTCCCTGTGGAGCTTTGTAAGAAATGCTGGAAACAAAAGAGCAGCATGTGGTCTGACGATATGGTCCAGCCAGTCAAGTGATTGTTACAGAAGTATGAGTCCTGAACTTGGATGCCCACCACACATAGAAAGATGTAAGAACCAGTATAATGCAGTGTGTGAGTGCATATAATCCTGGTGCTGTGTAGGTGAAGACAGGAGTTTTCTGAATATCATTAAGCAGTCAGCCAAATTAAATCAGTGAGCTTTGAGGAAAGACCTTGACTCAAATAATAAGGTGCACAATGATGTAAAAAGAAGCCCTATGCCAACCTCTGGCTGCCACTTGCACAACCTCACACGTGTACCTTTACACATACATGCACACATCCACATGAGCCCAAACACCACACAAGCCACACATACACACACGCATGCACACACACACACACACACACACACACACACACACACACACACACAGAGAGACAGAGACAGAGACAGAGAGACAGGGAGATACAGAGAGAGAGAGATGTGAAGATGAGTGATGGAAATTTTTACTTCATGCAACTACATTCTGGGAACACTTGGAATAAATTACAAGAGCATGTATAATTTTTCACAAATAAATGGCTGTATCTTTTAAAGAATTGGGTTGCTAAATCTATATTATATGTATAAAGTGTAAGAGATTATAAAAAATTAACTTCCACCAATTATTAATAGAAGAAAGTAAAAATAACAATGAGTTTTCTAATCCCTCATGAGGTGTGTATATAGAACATAAGGAGAAAAGATATTGTACTTGCCATTTATATAGGAGGTGGTCTATGAAATTGCTTATGGAGATTAGGAAAGCTAGCCACCATCAAATATTCATGCACCAGTAGAGATAAGCAATCCTACTCTCCAAAGGCAAATGCCTTCACAAGACTAGACACATATCACTAAAAAGTCACAAGATTTGATAAATTAAATGCTTTCTCTAGTACCATATGAGTTTTCCTCAAATATGCAATGAGGTTATGTATAGCTAAGATGGACGAAAGAAAGCATCACAGTAGATAAATGCACTAGAGAAGTGCCAGGACTGGGAACAACCTGGGAACACTGAGTTGAAGAAACTAACATTGTGTCCTTTAAAATGTTTCATGGAATAAACTGCCATGCTTCTTTCCCCTATGTTCAGCTCCCTCTGTCTAATTATGCAATTAGATTATCAAAGGGGATACAGAACTCTATCAAAGATCGAACCAAATATAGCAAAAAGAATGGTAGAATAGTGGCCACAAGTGAACTGCCTATATATTTTACCTTATATCACAACTCTCTTTCTTTTATTTGCTTCTTCCACAGCATCCCTATTCTTGCTATTCAACTTAAAGGCTGGCTCTAAAAAATCATTTGTATTGGTATCACATTGACATTTACTAGAAGTATTGAATTTAAGGTCTTACCTCAGATATTATGTAAGATTCTAAGGACACTACAAATTATTTTAAAATCTAATAATCAAGCTTATTTTCTCCATTTATTGTAACTCTCTTTACACAGCAAATATTATGTTAGCTATATTTTCTCTTTTAAAATCTTAAGTCCTTGAGATATTTTAATGAATACATGGAAGTGTGTGTGTGTGTGTGTGTGTGTGTGTGTGTGTGTGTGTGTGTATTATTGATATTACCCATAAAGGAATCTTTCTGTACTCTATGATCCAAGTGTGTGATGTATTCAGCAACAAGGTCTGGAATGTCTCTTCCTTGTTGCTAACTTGACTCCAACTTAAATTAAACAAATGGCAAGGTTCATGTGTAAGGAAAGCAATTTCTTCATTAAATAATTTAAGGTTGGAAGACACATATTTAACTCTAAATCATTTAAGGTTGAAAGATACACGTTTAATGTTTAATGGGGACCACACATGCTTCTAGGATATGAAAGAGGAAGTTTGCCTTTGGCCTGATTACTCTCCCACTCACTGGCAAGTCTATCCCTTCATTAGAGCCTACATCATCAGGATCCCAGCATATACTGACAACCAGCTGAGATATCCAGCTGAATAATATAGACTTTGGTGCCAGTAATGGTTCTGAGCAACAGAAGTAGCAGTATAGATTTTTAAATATCTGGAATAGGCTTTCCAATGTTCTAACCTTCAGTTACTGAAGCCTCTCCACTTACTGAATTCTCTCATGGAAGCTCAGAAAGTACTGAAAGTCCGTGGTGTGAAAATATTCTACAAACTTAAGGAGATAAATGCCTTTGCTCATTATGATTTACCAATGGTGAGAGGAAACAGACTTGGTGACTGTATTCAAAGTTTTTAACAAAGAATTTGTGGGAAAATAATAAAAATGAAGGCGCTGGTTGGTTGCTCCTAATATCTAGGGATAAATTGGCTATGAAAAGAATGACTCCATGATAACATTAACCAACTTCTAGCATGTCTGAATATGGTGAAGGAAAACAACTCAGAGAGAACATTGATGAGCTCCAGGTGTGTATCAAGGGTCTCTAAGTTTCTAAGTATGTCCTGGAAGAGAATCTCCTTTCCATCGTTCACAGAACTCAAGCTCTGGAAAACCACATTATAGTGTCAGCTGAATTAGAGTGAAAATTCAAGTCCCGGTTTTTAGAGGGTGTCAGCAGTTTAAAATGGGGGGAATTAATTGGCCAAGAATGGGATACTGTACATTGAAATGGAGATATATGGGAGGTCCCTATTAAATCCGAGAACTAAGCACCTTCAGATGTTCAAGGATTTCTCTCACCTAAGGAAGTAGTCTTTCCACACTCAGCAGAGGATGTAATGTCACTCCCCCCATGAAATACTTCCTTTTTCATTTTTGACTGAGAAATTTAATCCTTCATTTACTGCTGGTTTAGCACTGACTTTCTCTGAAGGAGATGGGAATCAAGACAATACTGCTGTCCCTCAGGGCCCATTAATAGTAGTCTTTATACCTATAATTAGACTTAAGGCTAAGCAGGTTCTTGGAGGAGAGATAGAAAATATAGTCCACATAGGGACAAGCTACACTACATAAGAGCCTAATACATTTGGTTCAAGAGCTCCCTGAACAAGTAATCTGGGTTTAATATTGAAGCTCTTACAGTAAAATGTTGTCAAAAGTTTGAGTGGCTAGCTGAAACATTTGTCAAAAATGGCCTACCAAAATGGTGTTGAAGATACTTGCTATCCCTTGACTTAATGTTGATGAAGGAATTTTAAGGCTCAAGGAAATTGCAGAAGTAGAATGGACATGCTGTGTAAAATGTAATCCTCCTAAATGAGAAGGCCTAGAAGACATGCCTTTCACTAAACCTTTGATAGGAAAATGATGAGAGTGGTACCGGCACACACTAAGAACTTTGTGGTCATCCTTTCCCTTCTACCAGCCATTAGTATTGAGACATTGCTGCACAGCTGGATTAATTAAGTGCAATAGATGTAATTGTGCCCTAAAGTAATAGAGGCAAGGTGGTAGTACTGAATTGCCCAAGGAAGAGAATCTTAGTTATAGCAATAGGCAGCAAACACAAAGCAATGCTCCTAATGGCCAAACCTGTAATGGGCCGCACAGGCAAAATGATTGTTTGTTTGTTTTTGTTTTTGTTTTTGTTTTTGTTTTTGTTTGCAAGACAGTGTTTCTCGGTATAGCCCTGCCTGTCTTGGACCTTACTCTGTACATCAGGCTGGCCTCGAACTCAGAAATTCGCCTGCCTCTACCTTCCAAGTGCTGGGATTAAAGGCATGCTCCACCACTGCCCGGCAAAGTGATTTTTTTTAATTCTCTTTAAATACTGTTCACTGCCACCTTCATGTTACCCCTCCCAAAATCCTTCCACCCACTTTTCCTTCTTCTCTGACAGATTTAGGGGATTCCCTGGATATCCTGCCATTCTAGTGCATCATGTCTCTGCTAGGCACATCATCTCTCACTAAGGTCAGACAAGTAGCCCAGCTAAAAGAACATATTCCACAGTCAGTCAACAGCTTTTGGGATAGCTTGTGCTCCAGTTGTTTGGGACCCACATGAAGACCAACCTGTGAATCTGCTACATATGTGTCAGGAGGCCTAGGTCCAGCCCATATATGCTTCTTGGTTGGTGGTTCGGTCTCTGAGAAACTAAAGGGTTCAGTTTAGTTGACTCTGTTGCTCTTCCCTTAGAGTCACTATCCCCTTCAGGCCTGCAGTCCTTCCCTCTATTCTTTCATAGGTGTCTGCAAGACACATCCACTGCTTTGCTCTGGTTTCTATCTGTCTGAGTGAACTGCTGTGTGGCACCTCTCAGAGAACAGCTGTGATAGATTTCTGTCTGTAGGCATAGCAGAGTGTCATTAATAGTGATAAGAATTGGTGCTTGTCCATGGGACGGGTCTCAGTTTGGGCCTGTTATTGGTTGGTCATTTCCTGAGTGTCTTTTCCATTTCCTACTGCATTGCCTGTAGATAGGATAAATTTTGGGTCAAAAGCTTTGCCTCCAGGTCGTTGCCTTACATGAGTTTATTCATTGACTTCTCCCAGTAGACTGTGATTCTAGAATATGTAAGCCAAATAAACATTCATTTGAAGTTGCTTTCATCCAAGCAATAGTAACCCTATTTAAAATAGCAAGTATTATTTTTTGTCAACATAGTAGTACCATTTACAAATTCCACTTTCTATATCACTACTTAAGTGTAGCCTCCATCAGCCTTGAAGCAGGCTGATTCAGACTTTGCTGCCATTGAATATGAGATCACCTGGGGGTGCAGCCTTCCGACTTAGATGGCTATATTGTTATGTCAACTACAGAAATACCTGGTTCATGTATGCCACGGGCCGGCTTACTACAACAACAGATTGGTGCCTGAACCAGGGGCCTGGAAATGGCAGGAAAACACTGAGGGACCACTGTCTTGTGTGGAGCTCCACAAGAAGGAAAGAATAAGAAGATCGTATTGGGCACAATGAGCAACAGGTATTTATGCTAGCGCTGGTTTTAAACTTCATTTTTTAAAGTGTTGCTGGAGGTGTGATAGGATACGGACTAAGTTGGAACAGTGCTGACCTGGCGCTGATTCCACGTAGAGTTTGGCAGCAAGGGATTAGAAACTTTAAAACAGGAGGTTGTCCACAGTCAAGGACTGCATCAGGCGAGAGGAATAGGGTTTAAAATAATAAAACAGGTGGTTGTCTGAAGTCAAGAACTGCATCAGGCGAGAGGAATAGGGATTAAAATAATAAAATAAAATAAAATAAAATAAAATAAAATAAAATAAAATAGAGGAAAATGGATTTTGAAACTCTCCCAGAGACAGAGAGAAATTGGGGGACGCCCTGTTTTATTCTTTCTGGCCCATGCAGCAGAAGTTCTCTGCCCTTTTCGTATCGTCTAATGTCTGGTGCACCAATCCATTCACGTGTCAATTCATGTGTGTTTTGTTTCATTATCTGAATGACTGAATGTTCTGTGTTCCATGTTGGAAAATAAAAATGGCTAAGACTTTATCTGCTGGTTCAGCAAAGCCCAAGGGTGGCCCACACTTTAACCAAGAATCAAGCTCAGCAGGGGAGCCATTGCTGAAAAACTGCTCTTAAAGAAAAGGAGTCTGCAACCTTTTAGTTCTAAGGCAAATAAACTGATAGTTTTTTCCTAGAAAATCCTCTGCAATCGTGATTATTGTGTTTAGCAAATGGCAAAGTGCTTTTTATCTTATAAATATAGCTAGAAAAATTAAAATTCTTTGATTGGTCTAAATGTATAAGATTCCTGTAGCCACTTAATTTGGTTTTTACTGGTCTTAAAGGTGTAATATGCTCTGCGTGTCTTCATCATAGAATATTAGCTTATAAGTTATTGGGTATGATTAAAAGGGTGTAACATTGGTGGCAAGATAGCTTTAAATTGGTAACTCAGGTTTGGAGTCTTTCAAACATGTGGCATAAAGCAAGCCAAAAAACTAGGCCTCCAAGGATATTTCTAATTGAGATATTTTATGTGATTCTTATACTAGAAAGTAGACTTATAAGATTTAAAACAATGTCTCTTTAATGAAGCATTAAAATTTCCCTGTCATGCATTCATAGGTATAAATTGGCAGCCAAACTTCTTAACATGATAGTGATGTTTCTAATATTGATTTTAAAGATGATAAATTGTTTTAAAATTGGGTATTGCTTTCCCAAAGTTGTATTTATAGTCTAATATTGCAAAAGAAACTTAAAAATTCTAAAATCTGTCCTCATGGCAAGAGGAACAAAGCTCAGAACAGGCTCTGTAGGGCTTATATGGCTTTCTTTTGTTTTGCAAACAGTGCCTAGGGAAGTTCTTGTCTGCCTTCAGGGGAATTTCTCTTTAGCTAAAAGAATACTGTTGCAGATCTATCCAGATGTTGTTCTAAATAAAGTTCAAATTCAAAATTTATAAAATGTCAATCAGACTGTAGAACTTATAAAGGCATTACAATCTGGCTTGCCTACTTCATGTAAAGTTATTATAGATCTAAAAGTTTGTTTTTTCCTTTGCATCCTGATAATTGTAAAGGGTTTGCTTCTAGTGATCACCGGAAAATTTTGCCTCTAGGTATAGCTAATATAGCTTTACATTATGTAAGAAAAAATTTTATTGTCTCTGCTTCAATACAAGAAGATATGAGTTTGAATCTTTCATTGTATACTGTTTCCTAAGTGGAAAGTATTTTATTAGCTAATGCCTCTAAAGGGAAGTTTTCTTCAAATCTTTGCTCTCACACAATGAGCTTTAAATTTCTGGGGAGTAGTTGTTGCTCCATAAGATTCAGAGGCAACAGGTTTGTGTCACAGGCGCCGGTGGGAGCCTTCTTGGCTCCGGGACTCCGCGGAGGGCAGGCTGCACGGGAGACCGTGTGGAATACAGAGGCCAGCCGTTTCTGGTACGGGCGAGAGTCGCAGAGCCTCTGGGGCGGCGCCATCTTCAGCTCCAGACAGCCGGCCACCCTCCTGGTGAGAGCACAGAGGTCTGTCCGGCCTGAGAGGTTTGTGTCACAGGCGCCGGCGGGAGCCTTCTTGGCTCCGGGATTCCGCGGAGGGCAGGCTGCACGGGTGACTGTGTGGAATACAGAGGCCAGCCGTTTCTGGGACGGGCGAGAGTCGCAGAGATCTGGGGCGGCACCATCTTCAGTTCCAGACAACCTGCCACCTTCCTGGCGAGAGCCACAGAGCTTCTGAGGCGGCGACATCTTCGACTCCAGACAACCGGCCACCTTCCTGGCCAAAGCAACACAGCTTCTGGGAAAGATCCTGTTTGGGGCCTTCACCTTCAGCCAGGAGGAGGTCCAAACACCAGATAACTGTACACCTTCCCCGAAAGAGGAGAGCTTGCCTGCAGAGACTGCTCTGACCACTGAAACTCAGAGGAGAGAGCTTGTCTCCCACGCCTACTGATTGAGGGTAACAAAATCAACAGAGGAACAATCTCTTAACAAAGGCAACTATAACAACTAACTCCAGAGATTGCCAGATGGCAAAAGGTAAACGTAAGAATCCTACTAACAGAAACCAGGACCACTCACCATCATCAGAACCCAGAACGCCCACTTCGCCCAATCCAGGACACCCTAACACACCTGAAAAGGTAGACCTGGATTTAAAAGCATATCTCATGATGATGGTAGAGGACATAAAGAAGGAATTCAATAACTCACTTAAAGAGATACAGGAGAACACTGCTAAAGAGATACAAGTCCTTAAAGAAAAACAGGAAAACACTGCTAAAGAGTTATAAGTCCTTAAAAAAAAACAGGAAAACACAACCAAACAGGTAGAAGTCCTTATAGAAAAACAGGAAAACACATCCAAAGAGGTGATGGAAATGAAAAAACCATACTAGACCTAAAAAGGGAAGTAGACACAATAAAGAAAACCCAAAGTGAGGCAATGCTGGAGATAGAAACCCTAGGAAAGAAATCTGGAACCATAGATGCCAGCATCAGCAACAGAATACAAGAGATGGAAGAGAGAATCTCAGGTGCAGAAGACTCCATAGAGAACATCGGCACAAAAATCAAAGAAAATGGAAATTGCAAAAAGATCCTAACTAAAAACATCCAGGAAATCCAGGACACAATGAGAAGACCAAACCTACGGATAATAGGAGTGGGTGAGAATGAAGATTTTCAACTCAAAGGACCAGCAAACATCTTCAACAAAATTATTGAAGAAAACTTCCCAAATCTAAAGAAAGAGATGCCCATGAACATACAAGAAGCCTACAGAAATCCAAATAGACTGGACCAGAAAAGAAATTCCTCCCGACACATAATAATCAGAACATCAAATGCACTAAATAAAGATAGAATACTAAAAGCAGTAAGGGAAAAAGGTCAAGTAACATATAAAGGCAAGCCTATCAGAATTACACCAGATTTTTCACCAGAGACTATGAAAGCCAGAAGAGCCTGGACAGATGTTATACAGACACTAAGAGAACACAAATGCCAGCCCAGGCTACTATACCCAGCCAAACTCTCAATTACCATAGATGGAGAAACCAAAGTATTCCACGACAAAACTAAATTCACCCATTATCTCTCCACGAATCCAGCCCTTCAAAGGATAATAACAGAAAAAAACCAATACAAGGACAAGAACCACGCCCTAGAAAAAACAAGAAGATGATCCCTCAACAAACCTAAAAGAAGACAGCCATAAGAACAGAATGCCAACTTTAACAACAAAAATAACAGGAAGCAACAATTACCTTTCCTTAATATCTCTTAATATCAATGGACTCAATTCCCCAATAAAAAGACATAGACTAACAGACTGGCTACACAAACAGGACCCAACATTTTGCTGCTTACAGGAAACCCATCTCAGGGAAAAAGACAGACACTTCCTCAGAGTGAAAGGCTGGAAAATAATTTTCCAAGCAAATGGACTGAAGAAACAGGCTGGAGTAGCCATTCTAATATCGGATAAAATCGACTTCCAACCCAAAGTTATCAAAAAAGACAAGGAGGGACACTTCATACTCATCAAAGGTAAAATCCTCGAAGAGGAACTCTCAATTCTGAATATCTACGCTCCAAATGCAAGGGCAGCCACATTCATTAAAGACACTTTAGTAAAGCTCAAAGCACACATTGCACCTCACACAATAATAGTGGGAGACTTCAACACACCACTTATATCAATGGACAGATCGTGGAAACAGAAACTAAACAGGGACACAGTGAAACTAACAGAAGTTATGAAACAAATGGACCTGACAGATATCTACAGAACATTTTATCCTAAAACAAAAGGATATACCTTCTTCTCAGCACCTCAAGGGACCTTCTCCAAAACTGACCATATAATTGGTAACAAAACAGGCCTCAAAAGATACAAAAATATTGAAATTGTCCCATGTATCCTATCAGAACACCATGGCCTAAGACTGATCTTCAATAACAACATAAATAATGGAAAGCCAACATTCACGTAGAAACTAAACAACACTCTTCTCAATGATACCTTGGTCAAGGAAGAAATAAAGAAAGACATTAAAGACTTTTTAGAGTTTAATGAAAATGAAGCCACAACGTACCCAAACCTTTGGGACACAATGAAAGCATTTCTAAGAGGGAAACTCATAGCTCTCAGTAACTCCAAAAAGAAATGGGAGAGAGCACATACTAGCGGCTTGACAACACATCTAAAATCTCTAGAAAAAAAGGAAGCAAATTCACCCAAGAGGAGTAGACGGCAGGAAATAATCAAACTCAGGGGTGAAATTAACCAAGTGGAAACAAGAAGAACTATTCAAAGAATTAACCTTACGAGGAGTTGGTTCTTTGAGAAAATCAACAAGATAGATAAACCCTTAGCTAGACTCACAAGAGGGCAAAGGGACAAAATCCTAATCAACAAAATCAGAAATGAAAAGGGAGACATAACAACAGATCCTGAAGAAATCCAAAACACCATCAGATCCTTCTACAAAAGGCTATACTCAACAAAACTGGAAAACCTGGACGAAATGGACAAATTTCTGGACAGATACCAGGTACCAAAGTTGAATCAGGATCAAGTTGATCATCTAAACAGTCCCATATCCCCTAAAGAAATAGAAGCAGTTATTAATAGTCTCCCAGCCAAAACAAGCCCAGGACCAGACGGGTTTAGTGCAGAGTTCTATCAGACCTTCAAAGAAGATCTAATTCCAGTTCTTCACAAACTATTTCACAAGATAGAAGTAGAAGGTACTCTACCCAACTCATTTTATGAAGCCACTATTACTCTGATACCTAAACCACAGAAAGATCCAACAAAGATAGAGAACTTCAGACCAATTTCTCTTATGAATATCGATGCAAAAATCCTTAATAAAATTCTCGCTAACCGAATCCAAGAACACATTGAAGCAATCATCCATCCTGACCAAGTAGGTTTTATTCCAGGGATGCAGGGATGGTTTAATGTACGAAAATCCATCAATGTAATCCATTATATAAACAAACTCAAAGACAAAAACCACATGATCATCTCCTTAGATGCAGAAAAAGCATTTGACAAGATCCAACATCCATTCATGATAAAAGTTTTGGAAAGATCAGGATTTCAAGGCCCATACCTAAACATAATAAAAGCAATCTACAGCAAACCGGTAGCCAACATCAAAGTAAATGGAGAGAAGCTGGAAGCAATCCCACTAAAATCAGGGACTAGACAAGGCTGCCCACTTTCTCCCTACTTTTTCAACATAGTACTTGAAGTATTAGCCAGAGCAATTCGACAACAAAAGGAGATCAAGGGGATACAAATTGGAAAAGAGGAACTCAAAATATCACTTTTTGCAGATGATATGATAGTATATATAAGTGACCCTAAAAATTCCACCAGAGAACTCCTAAAGCTGATAAACAGCTTCGGTGAAGTAGCTGGATATAAAATTAACTCAAACAAGTCAATGGCCTTTCTCTACAAAAAGAATAAAAAGGCTGAGAAAGAAATTAGGGAAACAACACCGTTTTCAATAGTCACAAATAATATAAAATATCTCGGCGTGACTCTAACTAAGGAAGTGAAAGATCTGTATGATAAAAACTTCAAGTCTCTGAAGAAAGAAATTAAAGAAGATCTCAGAAGATGGAAAGATCTCCCATGCTCATGGATTGGCAGGATCAACATTGTAAAAAATGGCTATCTTGCCAAAAGCAATCTACAGATTCAATGCAATCCCCATCAAAATTCCAACACAATTCTTCAACGAATTAGAAGGAGCAATTTGCAAATTCATCTGGAATAACAAAAAACCTAGGATAGCAAAAAGTCTTCTCAAGGATAAAAGAACCTCTGGTGGAATCACCATGCCTGACCTAAAGCTTTACTACAGAGCAATTGTTATAAAAACTGCATGGTACTGGTATAGAGACAGACAAGTAGAACAATGGAATAGAATTGAAGACCCAGAAATGAACCCACACACCTATGGTCACTTGATCTTCGACAAGGGAGCTAACACCATCCAGTGGAAGAAAGACAGCATTTTCAACAATTGGTGCTGGCACAACTGGTTGTTATCGTGTAGAAGAATGCGAATTGATCCATACTTATCTCCTTGTACTAAGGTCAAATCTAAGTGGATCAAGGAACTTCACATAAAACCAGAGACACTGAAACTTATAGAGGAGAAAGTGGGGAAAAGCCTTGAAGATATGGGCACAGGGGAAAAATTCCTGAACAGAACAGCAATGGCTTGTGCTGTAAGATCGAGAATTGACAAATGGGACCTAATGAAACTCCAAAGTTTCTGCAAGGCAAAAGACACCGTCAATAAGACAAAAAGACCACCAACAGATTGGGAAAGGATCTTTACCCATCCTAAATCAGATAGGGGATTAATATCCAACATATATAAAGAACTCAAGAAGGTGGACTTCAGAAAATCAAATAACCCCATTAAAAAATGGGGCTCAGAACTGAACAAAGAATTCTCACCTGAGGAATACCGAATGGCAGAGAAGCACCTGAAAAAAATGTTCAACATCCTTAATCATCAGGGAAATGCAAATCAAAACAACCCTGAGATTCCACCTCACACCAGTCAGAATGGCTAAGATAAAAAACTCAGGTGACAGCAGATGCTGGCGAGGATGTGGAGAAAGAGGAACACTCCTCCATTGTTGGTGGGATTGCAGGCTTGTACAACCACTCTGGAAATCAGTCTGGCGGTTCCTCAGAAAACTGGATATAGTACTACCGGAGGATCCAGCAATACCTCTCCTGGATATATATCCAGAAGATGCCCCAACTGGTAAGAAGGACACATGCTCCACTATGTTCATAGCAGCCTTATTTATAATAGCCAGAAGCTGGAAGGAACTTAGATGCCCCTCAACAGAGGAATGGATACAGAAAATGTGGTACATTTACACAATGGAGTACTACTCAGCTATTAAAAAGAATGAATTTATGAAATTCCTATCCAAATGGATGGACCTGGAGGGCATCATCCTGAGTGAGGTAACACATTCACAAAGGAACTCACACAATATGTACTCACTGATAAGTGGATATTAGCCCAAAACCTAGGATATCCAAGATATAAGATACAATTTCCTAAACACATGAAACTCAAGAAAAATGAAGACTGAAGTGTGGACACTATGCCCTTCCTTAGAAGTGGGAACAAAACACCCTTGGAACGAGGTACAGAGACAAAATTTGGAGCTGAGATAAAAAGATGGACCATGTAGAGACTGCCATATCCGGGGATCCATCCCATAATCAGCTTCCAAATGCTGACACCATTGCATACAGTAGCAAGATTATGCTGAAAGGACCCTGATATAGCTGTCTCTTGTCAGAGTATGCCTGGGCCTAGCAAACATAGAAGTGGATGCTCACAGTTGGCTATTGGATGGATCACATGGCCCCCAATGAAGGAGCTAGAGAAAGTACCCAAGAAGCTAAAGGGATCTGCAACCCTATAGGTGGAACAACATTATGAACTAACCAGTACCCCGGAGCTCTTGACTCTAGCTGCATATGTATCATAAGATGGCCTAGGCAGCCATCACTGGAAAAAGAGGCCCATTGGACACGCAAACTTTATATGCCCCAGTACAGGGGAACGCCAGGGCCAAAAAAGGGGAGTGGGTGGGTAGGGGAGTGGGGGTGGGTGGCTATGGGGGACTTTTGGTATAGCATTGGAAATGTAAATGTGCTAAATACCTAATAAAAAATGGAAAAAAAAAGATTCAGAGGCAATATCTTTTTAATATTTAGGGTTTTAGTTATACTAGAAATTTGTGGTAAAGAAAATCTAAGAATGAAAAATTGATTTGCTTCAAAATTTTATTTTCAAAAGGTTCCAGGAGATGTTAATTGGTTAAGACCTCACCTTAAGGTCTTAAAGTGACTTAAACCTTTGTTAGATTTTATCTTGGGAGATAAAAATTAACTAGTAAAAAACAAAAGTTTTCCAGAAAATAAAGGAAGCTTTTATCATTGTTATCAATTATAATCAATGGTAATTAAATATTAGCTGCTTATTTTAGTTATGGTTACTAAATGTGCCCACAGCAATTCTTTGGCAAGAGAAAACATTAATGTAAAATCATCTTTCTTCACCTTAAAGTAAAGTTTTAACATCCTATTAAGACTGCTTTGGTGCTAATAAAGAATTTTAAGATAAATTCATATATTTTAGAAATCCTATAATAAAAAATTATGTCTTAAAAACCTGACAAAGTGTCTGTTCCTTGTTCCAAATGGCAATTAAATTGGTTGTTGTAGAATATTGATATTTGACTATTACATACCATCATTTTAAATAAAATTGATAATCACTAGTTTAAAAATTGTTTTTATGCATGCTTTTGAACCTACTGCATTCATGCATCCCATTTACTGTGTTTAAAAAGAGTATATTTATCAATATATATCTCAGAGCTTACAATTGCTTAAAATTGTTCATCCCTCAGATACTATAAATTTTCAAATTTGCAATTGTTTATGCATATACAACTTGTAAAAAAATGCTGTTCTTGTAAAAAGACTGTTTTTGGACATTTAAAAATTTGTTCTAGATTGCCTGGACAAGACCTCTTAAGGCAATGCCATGCTAGATTTATATCTCAGGCAGATTACAGGCCTTACATAAGAATAATTGGCCATATAATCCCGTTCTTTATATAATCAAAACAGTAAAGGCTTAAGATAATATTTTGGTATTTTTAGAGAATGTGCATGTCAAATTGTAAAAAAAATTGTTCTTAGTGTCCTCAGTTCCTACCTGATTCCACATAATGGTGTTAATTCTTGAGGACTTATACTTAATTGCTGCAAAGGGATGTAACTCATTATGCGGAATTTGGAAAATTAAAATATATACATGTTTGTATTGACACTTGTTCAGGATTTCTTTTTGCTTCTCTACATACGGGAGAGGCCTCTAGAAATGTAATTAATCATTGCTTTGCTATACTGGCAACAATTTTACTTCATAAAACTGGAATTCCTTATAACCCCATGGGACAGGGAATTGTTGAACATGCTCATCGCACTCTGAAAAATTGTCTTTTAAAAACAAAACAGGGGCAGTTATACCCCCCAAATTCACCAAAAGCAAATCTTGCTTTTGTCTTGTTCGTTTTAAATTTTTTGCAAACTGATGTTTAAGGTCAGTCGGCAGTGGATTGACACTGGCATCCAGTTACTTCCAGTTCTTATGCCATGGTTAAATGGCTGGACCCATTAACTAATACATGGAATGGTCCAGATCCCGTTTTAATCTGGGGAAGAGGTTCTGTCTGTATTTTTTCACAAAAAGAAGACAGAGCGTGATGGCTGCCTGAAAGACTGGTTCGTCAAGTGGACACAGATCCTGAATCTTCTAGTAAGTATGATTCTAACTTCTTTGATGGCTAAAAATCCTTTTAAGCTGAAAAAGTTAATTTGGAGCAGAGCCTCCACTCTCAGAGAATTTTCGGCTTATCTGCTAATTCTCAGAGTCACCTCCCGCACACTGGGAGGTCAGAGTCTGAGCTTGATCATTGCTAATTTGCAAGTGAATAAAGTACCTGGACTTCCCCAAAGAAGGTTTTATCCTGTAGTTTTTCAACTATCTCAACTTTGTTTTTTAAGCAGGTCAGTCTCTCCTTACAGCCTGATTTCAAAAAGTGTGCAGCCTCACCTCCTGCAAGTGCGGGTGGGAGAAATTCATCAATATGAAGAAGCATATTAAGTATATATTGTGGCTTTGGTCTGGTTTGGGAATAAGGTATGCTATGAGGGCCAGTCAGCCAATGACGGGCAACCAGATTTCGGAGCTATATCAATCTAAGACAGAGGTACGTGCCAAGAGGCCGTGGTTTGTTAATAATACACCACAGAGCTATGTTTGTATAAAATAAACACAAACAAGCTGCTTGTATGCTCCTTGACAGATAAGAATGGCTCGGGAAAATCTGAGTCCCCAAGCCAGGTACAGCGGCCAACCACCATAACTCCCAGGCAGGACTATGGAGCATAAATAAATTTTATATCTCAGCCCAGCTATTTTTATTATTTAATCAGGAGTGAAATTGTAGCCTCCCTCAGCCTTGAAGCAGGCTGATTCAGACTTTGCTGCCACTGAATATGAGATCACCTGGGGTGTAGCCTTCCAACTTAGATGGCTATATTGTTATGTCAACTACTGCTGCTCTTCTCTGAGACTCTGCTACCTGCTTAGAGACCCTTGAGGCATTTTGGAGACACATCGTATCCTGCATGTTGCCTACAGGCTGTCCCCAGGCACCAAGAATGGATTAGCGGGGGATGGGCCTCCCCCCCTTTATAAGCACATTCTCTTAGTAAACTCGTGAGCCTTGATCAGAGATAACTTGTCTTGGCCTCATTATTTTTTCTTGCTATCTAGTCTCTCTCTTTCAGCCCCAGCCTGCCTTCCAGAAATACCCAGTTCATGTAGGCCATAGGCTGGCTTACTACAACAACACTTAAGAATTTACATAATATTGTGGTCTGTCAGAACGAAATAGAAAAACATGACTCTTATTGTACCCACATAGTAATAATCTTATCCCCATCTTCATGATGCGGGCAGAGGCCAGATAGAACGCCAAAACTCTCGCCTCACCGAGAAAGAGTAGTGACATATCTCCTTGGGTCTTGATAAAATTCAAATGGGCAAAACATCTCTGTTTTCCCTTGAACGTAATAACATTACACTTCTTTCCTCCAGCAAGAACAGGCAGAAATATCTAGTTATAAAAACAGGCATTAAAGGAAGATCAAGATTCTCTTGAGACAGTATTATGTCCGGGTTTCAAATTTTAAAATCGCTCACTTTATCAAGAACAAGGAAGATATCAAATATAATTTTAAATGTTAATCAATAGAGAGTCTGAAGTGACAGAAATTTCTACACAAGGTGACAGAGATGTCAGTTATCTGAAGGTTTAAGTCAGTCATTATTTAAATAATTGAACAAATCACTATTAGCACACTTGAATCCAATAATGTAATGAAAGGCTCAACCTAAAAACTCTACAAAGTACGGGTACAGAAGACAAAGAAAATCCACACAGAAATTTTAAATTTGACATCAAAGCAGATTTCTACATGAAATATGAAACTTATTACCTATGTTTTCTTTCTGCTATTACTAAGGTGGAACCTAACTATGATAAATAAGAAGGAAAATTATAACTCAAAATTTTTATATATAAGGCTTTTAAAAAATGATAAAAATTAAGATTTCAGATGGAATTGCTTGACATATTTTACTTAAAATAAAATTACATCACTTTCTCTATCTCTCTAGTGCATCTAAGCTTTGCTCTCTTGATCATCTCTTAAGCTGTTGACCTCCCTTTCTTTGATGGTTACTGTTACAAACATACCTGTATGTATGTTTGCGTATGCACCAGTATACTTAATTACAACCTACTGAGGCAGTTTCTGTTCTTTGTGTGTATATGTTTTCAGGGTTGATCACTCAGTATTGGGCAACCATTAAAAAGGCTCATCTCTGGTAGTGGCCAATTTTTCTTGTCCCAGAAGCCATTAGCTGCCTTTTGTTCTTTATCTAGGAGTGGAATCTCATGAAAATTCCCCATGTTAAAATGTTCAATAATATTGCCATTGTTCTGGTCATTTTTATGTAGCCATATCTAGAAGATACTCTTTTACAGTAAACATCCTGGTATTTGGCTCTTACAATGTTTCTATCCCTTCCTCTCCGATGTATCCCCCTAGCCATAGGTGCAGGAGCTCTGATGCACATGTATCTATTTGGTCTGGGCTCCTCATAATTTGTTTATATGCATTGTTTATAGTCATGGTTGTCTGTGATTAGCTCCATTTGCTGTAGGAGAAGCTTCCTTGATGAGGCACAGTGGCTATACATATCTGTGTGTATAAGGATAAGATTTAGAATGTTATTCACAATGGGATTCTCTTCATCTGTAAATAAAGATGAAATAGTTAGATTTTCAGGTAAACAGATAACTACATTGAGTGTGGTAACCCAATCCAAAAGGCAAATACTGTATATTCCCTCTTATCTGCAGTTCTAGCTCCAATTTCTCAGATGGGAGTATATTACATGGATTAACCATAGTAACTGGGAAAGTACAAAGATACCATGGTAGAAGTACCATAGGGAAAATGGAATAGCAAAATACAAGTGATAAGAAGTATAAAATAGAATAAAAAATGGGGTGTCCAACTAAGATGAAGGAAGTTATACAGAAGGAGGAGGAATAATAGAAAAATAACATCAAGGTTGCTTGATAAAGCTTCAAGTCATCTTTTATATTTATAAAATTTATACAAAATACTTATGTGTATATATATATATATATATATATACATACAAATATATGTGTATATATACATATATATATACATCTACATACATATACGAAATGTAATGAAATGTAATTTGTAAGAGGAAATGTAAAGTGTTTAGCAAGAGTTGACAACATTAGGTACTTGCATTAACAGGAAAAATGGGTACTGGGATATGTATAATTAAGTGGTGTTGCTCTGGCCTGCTATACATGGAGCCCTGAGTTTTAGCCATAGAGCACCAATGTGTAGCGTTAAAAAAATATAAAGAATCAAATATATGTGTAGAGCAATCAGAAGGAAACAAAGGTGAAAATTGCAGAAGAAAAGTATTAGTTAGGAAACCTCAACCTAGTATTTTCTGTGGAATAAAAAGAACAAAGCTAAAAACATCTGCAGAAGAAAAGACAGGAGTAGATATAGAGACTCAAAGCCAAACATTAGACAGAGAGAGCTCAAATTAGATATCTTTACTGGGTCCCTTCCCTTGGTCCCAGAGAATCCTACAGAAGACAGGAAGGAAGGATTGTAAGGGTAAGAAGGGTCAAGGAAAATATGGCCAGCAAAATGAACTAAATTGGGCTCAGGAGTGCTCATAGAGACAGAAGAAGCAATCACGCAGCCTATATGGGTCTGTGCTAAGCCCTCTTTCTGTATACATGCTGATTCTTTATCTTTATTTCTTTTTGAGGAACTCCTAACAGTGGGAGTGGGGATGTCTCTGACTGTCTAGTCTATTCTTGGGACACTTTTACTCCTACGGGGTTGCTTCATACAGTCTTGATATGGTGGTTTATTCCTAGTTTGCATCTTGTTATACAGTGGTTGATATCACTGAGAGCTTGAAGAAAAATAGAGAACCATTGGATCTGGGGAGAGAGAAGATGGGAGGAGGGAAGAGGGGGAGGGGACTAAGAGGAGGTAGTGGTTGGGATAATTGTATGAGAGGAAAAATAGCTTTTTTAATTAAAAAATAAATATTAATTATAATGCAAAAACAAAAAAGAAGAATATAGCAGAATATTCTGAGCTAACTTCATTTTCATGATACTAAGAACCATGTTTTCTTTCTGATGGTAAAATAAAAGCAAGGGTAACTTCTTTTTTCACTCATACTCAACAACTACTGGTGGTCTTAGCTATTACCATAAGGCTATTTAATGAAATAAAATTATATATATTCTACCTTTATTATTGATGGTATTATTGTCAAATAGCAAATCCCAAAGAATTAACTAAAGAACTAATAGAGCTACTAAGTTATAAGAGTAAGGTGTAAACGGTGTGTGATTAATATATAAAACTTGCTTGCTTTTCTCCATAGCATCAAATAAGAATTTTAATCAAATCTTTGAGAATAGTATTGTTCATAATAGGATCAATAAAATGAAATATTGAGCACATATCTAACAAATTATATATCATATCCTTGGAAACTATAAAATACTGATATAAGAATTCATATATCTAAACAAATGAAGAGATTATATATATCTATGTTTTGAAACACTCAATATTTTTCAGACTTTAGTGCCTTTCAAATAGATCTGTAGAGTCTTCAATTCCATCTGAATCAAATGTCCAGAAATCTGTTTTGTATCTGGGAATCCCATCTAAAGTGTATATAAAATGTGAGAAGATGCAGAGTAAAAGGGACACAGATGCTTCTCTAATATGAAACTCTGCTATACTAAATTAATCAAAACTTCAAAATATAATAATTTAAATTATATCTACTATACATAGCCTACTTAACATCACAGTTTAGAATCAGTTTTCTGGTAGATTAGTTATTTAGTTTCTTTATCATAGGCTATAATGGGACCTAAAGCTCACTGCCACTGTCTAGAATGGAAAATGCAGAAAGTATCACTAAAAATAGATTGAAATTTGAAATTCAAAGTATAGTTTCCACTAAATACATATTGCTTTCACATCATTATAGACTTTAAACATAGCCATATAGAAACTGGAGAAGTGATTCTGCAGTTAAGAACACTTGAACTCATATATAGGACTAGAGTTTAGTTCCCAAGTCCCAAGTCTTGCAATTTACAAATGTCTCTAAGTCTAGATCTGGGAGATAAAACATCCACTTCTGGCCTCACTGGACATATGAACGTCCACACAGACACACTCATAAATAAAAAATAAATATATTTTAAAAGTCATATGCTGAATAACATTATGCATGCTGGGGATCACCTTGTTTGAAGGAGAAAAGAAGAGGATTTACACTCTTCACAGTAACTGAACATTACTTTGAAGGCTACTTTAAGACAATACTAATCAGTCCAGGTTGGCACTGACCGAGAAATACAAACATCAACTGATGGAGTGGGATGCAGATCACAGTAACAGAAGTTCTAGTAATAGACATGACAATTATACATAGTGTTTCTCATCACTAACTACAAACAACATACCTGTTTCAATGACCAAAATGCAATAAAATCATGGAAATTTCTATCATGATTTCAGAGAAAACAGAACTCATTCATCGCCAGTAAGAATATAAAAAGTGATACTTTGAAAGTCAATATTTCAAAAGCTTATAAAAGTATCCCAATTCCACTATAGGATTCAACAACAACGCTTTAAGCATGGTATTTGCCCAAGAAAATTAAAGTTACATATCTACATATATACATACATACATACATATACAAACATACACACACACACACATATCCATAAGTATTTACAATAGCTTTATTTATAATCATCAAAACCAAAATATAACCAATATATCCTTTAATTAATAACACATTTAGTTTAGTGTAATTGAATGCTACTTACTGACAAAACAATGAAAGCCATGGCTAGACCTTAAATGCATTTTTAAATCAAGCAAATCTAAAAGACCAGCAGATGGGAAGGCAAAGTATAAAATATATACCTATAAGTATATGCACATCAATTAACTAATTGAGTTTTCTATAAAGTGAAAATAGATAATTATTCCTTAAAAGGACTGGCTTATCATTTAGATAAGTGCACTATTATTATAAAGGTAGATGAAAGTTCTCCCTGTCTTAAGTTTGTACTACAAAATGTTATTTTCCAAAGAATGGAAAAATAGGGGGAGCTGTGCTATAGTGGATAGGCCTGGAATGTACTACCTCAGCCTGACAGAGTGGTCAGTAACAGCAGTCATAAATCACGGTGATGATCTGAATCTGTGCTGTGATATAATGAGAAGAATACTAAACCTCTCTGATCCCCTGTCCCCAAATCCACAGCTCAAGAATAACTATGGTAAAAAAAAATCTTTTAGACAAAGTTGAACTGTGAGATGATCCACAAAATATCTGTGCAGCCCTCATCAAACTCTCAAGGTTAGCAAAACTGGAGAAAATCTGAGAAATAGTACAACTCAAGTGAAACCTCAGGGACATGATGTCAAAATGTAATATGATACACTGGATGGAATCATAGAAAAGTAATTTATAGTGATATCCAAATGTTCATTAATTATTTGAGACAAATGTGCCATATTGATTATGATTAATAAGGTATGATTAATAAGCGACGGTGTGTTGGTAACTCTATTTTCTTTACCACTGTGCTGTAATACCACACTATTCAATAATACATTTTAAACTGTCTAGGCCTTATTAGCATAAAGTTCTAGAATGTTCATAGTGTTTATGTATTAAGCTAGTGATGTCTTCACTACCTAAAGATTAAATCTCTAATTCATGCCCACAGTTGAATACAAATGTAAGCTTAGGATTTTGTTGTTGTCTAGAACACATTGTTCTATTCGCCTGTAGAAGAACAAAAGCCTTCCAACCCAGATGGCATTGCCTGATCTGAAAAAGTGCTTAAGAAGCCCACCTAGAATCAAAATACTGTCATGAAGCCTAGTTATGAAACCTACTAAGTCCAAGATGGGATAGTCATGAGAGATGAAAAATCACTGCTTTAAAAAGATCTATTTTCCTGTCAATAGAGATTACTTCATTGTTTAGCCACTCTTGAGGCACGATTCTAACTCTACACATAGATCTAAAGGTTGTATTTTCAGCAGCAATCTTTGGTTTTCTTGACAAGTCACACTCTATCAGGTCCCTAACCAGGGACTCAGTTTCACATTGCTCATGATGGTGTCTAAGTAGGAAGGAGAATGTACTGTCATGGATGTTTCAATCCCTCCCTTGCTCCACAGGCACATTCTTTCCATGATTGTTCCACACAACCACTTCTAAGAGTTTCTAGCAGGGGATCTGCTACAGGTTGTTTGCTTGTTCGTTCTGTGTTTATTTCTTGCACACATCTCATGAAGCGTATATAAGCGTATGTAAGGGGTATCCTTACACTTGACATTAAGAAGCTATTGTTGAAATGCACTCTTCAAAGCTGAATTAAAATGTACAAACCTGTGGGGAGCCACCCTCACATTCGCCATTACAAGATGGCACTGACATCCTATGTTCTAAGTAGTAAACAAATAATCTGAGCATGTGCCAGGGTAGTTCTCCACTCCATGTGCTCTGCCTTCCCCATGACTACAACTCAGCCAATGGGCTGCAGCCAATCAGGGAGCTACACGTCCTAGGCGGAGGATAATTCTCCTTAAAAGGGACAGGGTTTTGCCATTCTCTTTCTGGCTCCTGAAGAAGTAAGCAATAAAGCTTTTGCTGCAGAAGATTCCGGTTGTCCTGAGTGTGTTCTTGCCGGTGGACACAAAAGCTCGGGCAATACAAACCCTGGCTATACACTCTGGAAATAAAGAGATGTCCACTACTACCCATCTACACACATTGTCTAATGCTTCATTCAATAATGATTTTACTGGGAAATAGGGCCTTTGCTCTGATTTTGTTTACTCTGCTTGTCGTTACACTACCACCAGATGTCTGAAAATAATCATTTGTTCACACCACTCAACTGACTCCTTGGGACGAGATTAGAACTGACTATGTTCTAGCCATGAATCATGAGGAGTATGTATGAGGGGAACAGCATTTAATATAATTTACTGGGTTATTCTCATTGAATAATTTTTGCTGTGACCTGTGTTTTCCAAGCTTCTCGTTGTCCCCTTTATATTTAATAATAAAGTGTCATTCAATCCATGATTGGAAAAGATTTAAAGCAGATGCTAAACTAAATAAACTATAATGCTCATTTTCTGAAGTGACTGATGGGGGCAGGAAAGAAGAATGAAAATGATTCTCCTATGAAACAAAAGTGATATAAATTTTTTAAAGAAATCATTTTTCAATAAAAAATTGTAAAGCAGAAATATGTGTATTTTCTCACATAGCTCAGAGATCACATAAATGCCAGAAGAAATGACAGTTGCTGAAATAAATGTGTTTTTTATGAAAAGCAAAGTAGTAAAACAAGCACAATAGATGCATGAAATGGGCAAATTTTCAGCGGATTAGTTATTGCTGCCTCAGGGCAACTATAAATTATAAACTTGTTTTTAAACTTTTTGGTGCTCATGAATATATTCTGGATCAGTTCTTCCTTAGCCAGCCCTTGTAAAATGACCCTTTGCTGATTTATAATATTCTTTGAAGTTTGTAAATCAATGGTTTCCAGGTTTTGGATAGAAAGGATTCATGCCAAAATTAAAAATAATTATGGATCAAATACTAACTTTCAGGGACATAAAGCACTCAACTAATGCTGGGAGTAGCTCACAGCTTTAATTCCAGAATTTGAGAAGCTAAGCAAAGAAGATTGTATTGAATTTGCCACTAACCTGGGCTACATAGCCAATATCAGTCCAGCCTATCCAGAAGATTGAGGTCTTTTCTTAAAAACTAAACAAACAACTAAATCAAATGTAAGATTTTAGTTCATCTCCTTTTGCCCTCAAATTTTAAATAAATACAAAATGTATTGTGTGTCCTTTTCTTTCAAAACTGGACAATGCTACATTCGATGATTATAACAGTTTTAAATAGCCATGATGTCATTCTATCCATTTATTTCTGGTAGAAAACGATGATCAACTGTAATAAGACCATTTGTGAGGACACACTGCATAGATGTGCAGAGTGACATGCTTTGACTCGTGACAACAATTCAATGGGGGAGTAATTCTGCTGCACAGGTACATGGCAGACACTTCATAGACTTAAGAGAGAACAGAACAAAGCCTCTCTTAATGGAGGTGCCCAGAGGACTATGTTTCTGGATGTCTCAGTCAGTGACCACACATACAAATGCAATTAGAGCTGAAGCAGGTATGCCAAAAGATAAAGATATCTAATTCATCTTTTTTAAAAAATCAGCATTTCAGACTAATTTTGAAGAGTAGTACAATTTGGCTGTAACTTCAACACAACATTTATAAGACTTTCAGGGTTTCTGCTTCTTGAAGAAGCCATATTTAGACCTGGATTCAAATCAGGCAAATGGAAGATAGAACAAGATGAAAAACATGATCAGACAATATTGAGAAAACATATTAAACATAATACTCTCAGACTGTGATGTGGGTTTACACCTATTACATTCATAATTTATGGGGAATGATACGTTTAAAACACCCATTAGCCTAAAGTTTTTGCATATTATTCATTTATCTGTGCTCTTGAATTCAACAATGGCTGTAATAACACACAGCTGACCTTTATGCACAGATAACCCATTCTGTGCAGATATCATTATAGTAAATCTATTATATTCATGAAATACACCCAAAATCAGCATAATATAGAACTGTGTGCATTAATATTGATTAAAAGAAATAGATTTTTAAAATCAAATCCTATATTCCTTCATTCTCTTGCCCAAAGGACACATAGTGATAGCCAGTCATTCATGAAAAACAACTTCAAATTTGAGTACAGTTACACATAAATGGAGAGATTGAGTCTCAGTGGTTAAAATCACTAGTTACCTTTACAGTACCTGGGTTCAGCTACTAGCAATGTTTGGTGGCTGATAACTGTCGTAAATCAGAAGATCTGGCAAACACTTCTTACCCTCTCAGGCACTGAGCACAAATTGAGCACATATATACATATGGGCAAAGAACTCATATACATAAAATAAATAAAACTTTGTAAAATTGAACATGGTTACACATAAAAAGAAATATTTATAGTTCTGTCTTTTATTAGTAAATGTTATTAAGATTATAGTCATCCTTCTATGCTGATTTTCTTATTCTTTTACAGTAGACAGTATGATGCCATATATAGCCATGCCTGACCTAAAAATACAATGTTTAATGAAGTAACAACCACAATAAATACATAAATATAGTCAAAGATTCATCTCAAGCTTATTTTCATTAAAAAGTTTAACTATTGTTAAAACGGTTTTATTATGAAGTATCCCATATATAAAGATTAGTGAGACATATGTAGAACAAACAAAAGATTGAAAAGCAAACACTTTGGGGGTAAGTTTCCAGACAGGGTTTCTCTGTGCAGCTTTGGCTGTCCTATAACTTATGCTGTAGACCAGGCTGGCCTCAAATTCAGATCTGCCTGCCTTTGCTTCCCAGGTTCTGGGATTAATAGTGTGGGCTACTTGGACCCTTGGTGGCTCAGAAACTGAATCCCCAACCAAAGAAGGTACATGGCCTGGACCTAGGCCCCTGCACATTTGTAGCAGATATGCAGCTTGGTTTTCAAGCGGGTTCCCCAACAACTGGACCAAGAGCTGTTCCAGACTCTGTTGCCTGCTTGTGGATTCTGTCTTCCTAACTGGACTGCCTTGTCTGGCTGCAGGGGGAGAGGATTCTCCTAATCCTGTAGTTAATTGATGTGCCAAGGTGGGTTGGAACCCAGGGAGGACATCCCCATTCTCAGAGCAGAAGGAGAGGGGGGGTATCTGTGGGGAGCATTGAGGGGGCTATGAGTGGGACGTAAAATGAATAATAAATGACTAAATAAATAAATAAATAAATAAATAAATGCAAAAAAGCAAAGCAAACACCGAAGGACACCTAAGTGCTTTCCTCTTTCCTCTAAAAGTAACTTTATTATAGCTGTACTTTCCTTGCGCCTGTACCTCCTAAGAGGGCAACTTGAAATACTATTGTGCAGTTTTCACTTTTGGATGTAGAACTGTACAGTATATATTAGTCTCTGTCAGACCTCCTTTAGTTAATGTTGCCCATTGCTGGCTGTGTTTATCAGCTATTGGGTTTCCCAGTAGAACTATTATTCTCACTTGTGTATTGTCATATAACCTGCAACTGAAGACACTTTGACATCTTTCCTGTTTGTAGCCCCTTGATGTTGTTCGGTTGTCTTATTGCTCTAGCTAAAACTTCAAGTCATAAATTAAGTAGGTGAATAGAGAGTGGACAATCTTGAATTGTTCCTGATTTTAGTGGAAATTCTGTTTTCTCCATTTAAGTCAATCTTGGCTATGGGCTTGCCGTATACTTTATTATGTTGGTGTCTTTGGTCCTCGCCCTCAGGGCTTAGGTAATCCTGTGTTCCCCAAGGCTGAAAAAGTGTAAAAGCCTTCCTCCTACTCTTCCCTAAGAGTCCCCAGGCTCCATCCATTGTTTGGCTCTTGGTTTCTGTATCTATCTGAGTTAGCTGGGTAGAACTTCTCAGAGGGCAACATGCTCCTGTCTGAAAGCATAACAGAGTATCATTGAAAGTGTCAGGGATTGGAGCTTGCCAATGGGATAGGTCTCAATTTGGGCCTGTTGTTAGTTGGCCATTCCCTCAGTCTGCTCCATGTCCTGTGCCTACATTTCTTGTAGACAGGATAAATTTGGTGTTGAAAGTTGTGTGTAGATTGGTGTATCTATTGTTCCACAAGGGTTCCTGCCTAGCTATAGGAGGTTGAATCTTCAAGTTCCATATCTCCAATGTAGTGAGTCACAGCTAAGGTCAGCCCCAATGATTCTTGGGCACCTCCCTTAATCCAAGTCTCTGTCACATCTTGGAGGTGCCCCTGTCAATTGCAGATTTCCATCCATCCTAATGGGCATCTCTCTGGCTATCTCTCCTGTGCTTCCCCATGCCTGATCCTAACACCCTCCATTCCTCTACCCATCCCCTGCCTCTCTCAGTTCTCTCCCTCCGTTTGCTTCATATGACTATTTTAAGCCCCACCCCACCCCCCACCGCCATCTAAGTGAGATTTAAGCATCCTTGCTTGTGCCTTCCTTCTTGTTTAGATTCTTTGAGTCTGTGAAGTGTAGCATGGGCATTCTGTGTCTGATGGCTAATATCCACTTGTGAATATTAATAAGTAAGTGAATCTATACCATGCCTGTTCTTTTTGGGACTAGGTTATATCACTCAAGATTATATTCTCAAATTCCATCCATCTGTCTGCAAAATTCATGTCGTCTTTGTTTTTAATAGCTGGACTGTGTAGATTTACCACATTTTCTTTATCCATTCTTCAGTTCAGGGAGACCTAGGTTATTTCCCGTTTCTGGCTATTACAAATAAAGCTGCTATGATCATAGTTGAGCAAGGGTCTTTGTGGGATGTTGGAACATCTTTTGAGTATATGCCCAGGAGTGGTATAGCTGTGCCAATTTTCTGACAAACTGCCAAATTGATTTTCAAAGTGGTTGTACAAGTTTGCATTCCTACCAGCAATGAACAAATGTTCCTCTTCCTCCATATTTTCACCAGGATGAGCTACCACTTGATAGGAACTCTACAGGAACACCAACAGAATCAACTACTCTGGAACCTTGGGGCTCTCAGAGTCTGAGCCACCAACCAAAGAACAAACTTGAGTTGGGCCCAGGACTCCCCACACATAAGTAGCAGGTGTGCAACTTGGTCTTCATGTGGGTCTCAAAGAACTGGAACAGGGGCTGTATCAAAAGCTTTTGCCTGTATGTGGGTTACATTCTACTAGCTGGGCTGCCTTTATCTGGCCTCAGTGAGAGAGAAGCTACCTAACCTCATAGAGACTTGAAGTGCAAGGGTGGTGGACACCTAGGGATGCCCTCACCTCTGTGGACCTGAGTACCAGAGGCTTGAGATCTCTGGTCAGGTCTGATGCAAGGGTTCTGGGGAAAGGAAGTGAGTGCAGGCAGGGAGGGAAAGTTGCTTCCCCACTTCCACTGTGGGGGTTGGCTCCACCTCAGTCTCAGCTGTGCCTTCCAGATTATTCCTTAATTCCTTGCTGCCCTGAATTGAGTCAGGTCGACTAGCCAGTGAGGAGTGCAGTGGGGTGCTTGGGGAGAGCAGATCTCTCCTCAAGTGTTACAGCTCTTTGAACAGAAGGTTCAGAGTAGTTCTTGCACACCTTTTATTCACTGGATAGGATTTATATATGTAGCTTTGGGGATGGTTCGGGGTTTGAAGGTAGGTACTTCTCATTGGCTTGGACTGAGGGTTTGGGGAAACCTTATTTGCATGTGGGAGGGCTTGGTGCAGCTACTATGTGATTGATACTGCATATCTCTTTGTAGGAGGGCTGTGGGAGGCTGTAGCTATGTGACAGGAGCCAGGTGTCCAGGAGGTGTGGCCAAACTCTTTCTGTCCCATGCAAGTGGAAATCACTGCCCACCTGGGCCCCAGGGTTCCAGACCTTTGCTCGACAGGGGATCAGGCTGCCTGTGCATAGCCCACCACCCCACATCTCCTCTGAGGAGGAAGGGAGGGAGGGATGGGACTGTAGGAGAGGTGACCAGGATTGGGGGTGGGTGAAGGATTTTAGGAGAGTGACCAGGAAGGGGGCAGTGAGTGGGATATAAAGGGAATAAATAAAATATTAACCTTAATTTAATTTAAAAAGTGTAAGAACCAGAGCTATTGGAAGGAATCAAGGCCTTCTCAAACCAATAGGGCCAATATATATAAGAACTTATAGAAACTAAGGCATCATGCAACAGGGCAAATGCCTCATTACTAACTCAGAAGTTATCTTTAAATGATAACCACTTGAAATGGAAGTTTAGTTTTCTCCAAGAAATTCTCATTGAGGAAACAAACTACTCTAAGGAGTGGGCTGCATACCGAGCAGTAGGTAGCCAACAGATCGTGAACTCTAGGGCTGCTTCGAAGAGTCCTTGTGTCATAATTCTACACCAAGGCTTGCTCTTTCCCTCTTCCTTCCTTCCTTCCTTTCTCCCTCCCTTCCGTCTGTCCTTTCTTTCCTTCCTTCCTTCTTCCTTGCTTTCTTTCTTTAAATTATTCTTTTTTCCTTTTCTCCGTCCTTTCCTTTCTTTTTTCTTCTCTCCTTTATTCTTTTCCTTCTTTTATTCTTTCTTTACTATTTTTAAACTTTTATTATTTTATTTTATTTTTACACTAGCTATTCTTAATGTATATATCATTGCTGCTGGTTTCATATTTTATGGGATTCTGGAGGGTGCAGATGAGTTGCTCTGTTATCTGCGCCTGCTTCTCGTGCTTTTTCTTGGGCTCTTTTCCTTCTGTCTGCTTGTTGTTGTTTTTTTCCTATTTCAATGTGTTTGTTGTTGTATATTGTCCCTTAGAAACCTGTTTGTTTCTAGTGAGAGAGAAAAAAAAGGGTAGAAATCAGATTGGAGGGCAGGTGGGAAGGAACTAGAAGGAGTGGATGGAGGGAAGCAGTATTCAGAGTATACTATATGAAAAAATCCATTTTCAATGAAAGACAAAAATAATTTTAAAAAGCATTGCCTATTTGCAAGATTATTTATGTTGTTATACACAAGACGCTATTTTTTTCTCTGAACAGTGTTCTAATATTGAACACTAAGTAGCATTGTAGAGGACTAGGAAACTATAATTAGGCTATCTGATACAAGTATTTAAGTGCTAAAATTATTGTGGGTAAAACTAGTCTCTGATAGATTAGACCAGTGACAAATTTCTAAGATGGACTGATGTCTGCATAAATCCACATACAATGTGAACCCAACCTAAAGACTGTGAGTGTGACCTGACCATTTAACCACTGTCTCTCTGCTTCTGTAAACGATGCTCTCTTGCTTGCTGCAGGCTTCCAGAGATTTTTTTTTCTGTATATGTCACAGTTGCAGTCCTTCCCTTTTAAAATTTGGACAAACTGTAGATTAAGACTGTTTCTCAACACTCTGCTTGGAACAGCCCCACTGACGATAATGAATAATATGACTGTATGTTTAATCTAGACATCTTAGAAATTTTTATTTTCAGGTACCCCATAACAGCATATCATTTCATTTGTCTGTTTTATTGCTCATAGACATTTATGCTATTTCCTATATCTGGCCATAAGCATTCTGTGATGTTTACTGGTGTGCATGTATACACGTCATTGTTAGCTGTAGATGCAAAAATAGGACAGTGAGGCATACAGAATCCACAAGTTTGCATTAGTATTGTTAGACTCCTGCTGACTAGAGTAGTTTTAAATATTTTGAAAATCTATACATTCTTAATGGCAGTCTTGTTTTATGTTACCAATTTCTTGTTGTCCACGCTTTGTTTGCTTTAATATTCAATGGTATTAGTCAAAGTACGTGATGATTGTATTATTCCCTTGAAGTGGATATTTGCAATCCCATAAATATAAAGTTGAGCTTTTCAGTAGTGTTGATTGGGTAGTTGGATGGCATGTTGTAAGAAACCATGCCCAAGTGTTCTGGTCAGAGTCTACTTAATCATCTCTGCATTGGCTCCTGGGAGATCTTTATAAATTCAGTGTGCAGATAAGCCCAAGCTATTGTCCATTTTGCACTTTTACCTTATATGTTCTGATGAAAAGTGTTTTTCCTTTAAATGTAGATGCATTTAGTAATATTTTAATGAGAAGTATAGAAATGTAATTTTCAACAATAAAATTAATAACTGGCTTTTTCATGAATCAGTAGTGTCACTTATGTACTAGCTGTTTCTTTGCCCATATTGTCAAAATCTCAAAATAAAACAAGCATGTTAATTCAAAATATCATTTTCTAAGTCCAAATATTTAGAGATGTTTAATTTTTAGTTTTTTATTTGACATGAGATTTCTTCCGATTTTCTGTTAGAATTCATTTTCTCCTCATGTATCTGACAATCTTCTCTTCAGTGAAGAACTTTTGTTGCATTTCTACAGGGGATATTTCATATTTACTTTTCCCATATGTATGAGAACCATAATTATCTGAGATTATCTTAAAATTTACTGCAACTGGGATGATTTATTTGTTAGGTTTTAGTCTGGTATGTAATTCTCAACTGAACTAGGATCTATATAAAGAGGTAGATTTCTTATTTATTCATTCAGTTCACTGAAGTCCCATTCCAATAACATCGTGGAACCAATGTGAGAAGCTATAACTTATATATCAAAAGTTCCAGAAGCTTAGGACTATTGACCGGCTTTTCAGCTATCTATTCCAGTTTAACCTATGACTTCACAACTTATACACCTCTGAAAACTGAGTCAATTTCTCTCATCTGTCTATATGTGTCACTTCTTTTAAACTAAGGAGATATATGCATATGGACATAGATAAGTATATATGTGTGTATATATACATATATATATATACACTTATATATGTATGCATACAAATATATATGCATGTAATAACGGTTGACAAAAATAAGATTTTGAATTTGAAGAAGAGTGAGAGAAAGCTACATGGATGGGAGGGCTTTGAGGAAGGAAAAGAGAGAGAGAGGTGTAATTAAAATATAATCTCGATAATAAAAGTTCCTGCTATTTTCTATTCTTTTTTCTTTAAATTTTCATATATTTTGACCATATTTTCCCCTTCCCCAAACTCTCCCCAGAGCCCCATGCCCATCCATCTTCATACTTCTTCTCTATCTTCAAAAATATCACAAATGAAAATCAAAACATATGAAAGACATTAAGACATAAAGTATTAAAACAAAAAGCATGCATTCACACACACACACTCACACACACACACACACACACACACAAACACACACACAGTATGTTCTATTGTCGACAAACTACCCTCGCTAATAGAACCTGCCATGAAATATGATCAATATACTCAGTTATACTTCATTAAAAAATTCTTTTTTTTTTTTCCCAACAGGTATCAATTGCAAGTAGCTTCTTTGGTAGGAGATGAGATGTTTTGTCCACATCCCCTTCTTTCTGATTTGAACCTGTGCTGGTCTTGTGTTTGCTGACTATTGTGCAATCTCCATGAGATCATATATGTATCAGTCAATCTTGTTGGGTCTGGAAGATGCTGGCTCCATAACCTCTGGCTTTTCCAGTATTTTTACCTCATCTTTCATATGCTTCTCTGAATGTTTATTAGATGGGCTTTACAAAGCTATTATATTTAGGCTGAGTCCTCTAAGGTCTCCTACAGTCTACATCTTTTCCAGTTATGGATACTTGTGTTAATTATCATCTACTACAAGATGTTTCTCAAAAAAGGGCTGAGTAATACTCTGAGGCATTTGTTGGACATCCTAATTTCCCATTTCCAGTCTTATTGCAGTTTGGATTGTCTTTACCTATTCTTCTTTTCTTTTCTTTTCTTTTCTTTTCTTTTCTTTTCTTTTCTTTCTTTTTTTTTTACTTTTGTTTTACTTTCATGTCTTGAATTGTTTTCATTATTTTATTCAACTGTATTTCCAGTTAAACGCGCACACACACACACACGTGTGTGTGTGTGTGTGTGTGTATCTTTTTTAAGGTTCTTGAACATATTCATAATTGATTTTCTGAAGTCTTTGTCCTGAATGTCAATTAAATTGATTTCCTCAGGGGTTGTTACAATGCCATCACTGGGTTCTGGAGGAGGTATACTATCTTGGTTGTTTATAGTTGTGTTCTTGCATTTGTATCCAGTCTTCTGGGTTTATGACACTGGAAATTGTGTGTGTATGTGTGTGTGTATGTGTGTGTGTGTGTGTGTGTGTGTGTGTGTGTGTGTAGGTAGGTGGCACCTCTTTGTTGGGTGGGTATCTGCTCTGGGTCTTAACCAAGACAGCTGTAGGGTTCATTTCCCAGCCAAGTGTGATGGTTCTGGAGTCCTTCATAAGTCCTTCATAAAGTTAGGCAATGAAACACTAGCTAAGAGTTACATCCTAATCTGTAGACAGAAAGACAGAAACTTGACCTCACATGGGCTTGTGAAACCTCAAAGCCAATAACACCCTTCTACTAATACGGACACAAATCCTAATCCTTCCCAAATAATGCCACTCTCTGGTGACTAAGCATTCAAATATGTGAGCCTGTAGGGGCCATTCTTAATCACATCACCACAAATCCTAAATTATTCACGTAAAATAAAATAAATTTTGAAAAATTATTAATTCTTCATGCTAGCTGTCTTAGTCACATGTACAAACAATGCCTTTATATTTTAAGTAAAATAATGGTGGCTCAGTTTACCAATTATACTTTGAAGATTGTGATTTGATGCTCTCAAAAGTTTTTTGATGTCTTAAAAAACCAGAGCCTACTAAAATGGAGTGGGTTCATAAACCTCCATTGTGTTACTTGATAATTGCACAAGTGAGTTCTTAAGGTTGATAAGTCAATTCAATTCTGCATTAGCATCCTCAGTCTGTACTAAACTTTTGGTAGAAGCATGACAATATCCGATTAATAGACAGTGAAAAACTACAAAAACAAATAGAAGATACTTTTGAACTTAAACTCTTCATTGAGAGAAAATGCAAAGAGCAGCATTTTCTTTGAGAAGTCCCCACACTCAGCAACCTATAGCTGTAGCATCTTCAAAAAGATTTCCTGCAGAGAGACAGACTCCCTTCTGAGGAAAAGGGGCACTGAACCTCCTCTGGATCTCTGCATCACAGGGGGCTGCACATGGCAGCATTTCAAAGTTTCTTGCATTCCCTTTCAGAGGCTCTGTTACTTAGTGACTTGCAGCTAGGTAGAAAAAGGTATAGAAGAACCTTGCAACTTTTTTGTCTCCTACTGGGCATCCATATCTCCCCAACTGTTTAATCATCATTGAGCCAAAGGGGCCAGAAATAACAACTTTTGTATAACTGTAGTAACCTTACCTAGGGAACCCATGATGTGAAATGGCAAAAAAGAACACCACAGATATAATAAAATTAAAGGTCTTAATTATTGTCTACTATGTAGGTAGATCAAAGTATTGAAAGTGATCCAAGTCAGGAAAAGGAAATAGAATTTTGAAGCCAGAATTTAGGTTGTGCACTTTCGATATAGAGGATGAAACTTCAAGCAAATGTATGCAGGTAGCCATGAGAAGCTACAAAGGGCAAGGAGAAAGTTTTTCTTTGGTAGCTTTAAGAAAGGATATGGCCTTGTATGATGGGGAGATAGCTAGTTGATAAAATGTTTTCCACACAAGCATGAGAACCTGTGTTTAATCCTATGAACCTACATAAAAGCCAAACTGGCTTTGGTTTCAAGGCAAACTAATACTCACTTATAATCCTAGCACTAAAGAGGCAGATAATAATAGGATAATCAGAGGTCAGTGGCCAGCTGGTCTACCTCAAGTAGAGAGATTAGAATTTCAGTGAAAGCCCTTGTCTCAAAAGATGAGGTAGGGTGTGAGTAAGTAAGACATAAGACATTGACCTCTAGCCTCTACAAGCATACATGTTTGCATACATACATAGGACATTCACAATGTATAGGAAAATACAGCATCCACTGTTGTATCTGATCACATTGGAATGAAGTTAGCTATCAACTGTAATATAAACTTCAGAAAAACACACAAATTCATAGAGGCTAAAATGAATGACAATTGAGCCAATAAAGAAATAAAGAAGGAAACTTAAAATTCTGGAATTGAAAATGAAAATACATTTTTCGGAAATCTGTGGGACACAATGAAGGTACCACTAAGAAGAAAGTGTATACTTCTACCTAAGAAAAAATTAAAAGGTCTCAAATTAATGATGTAATGATGAACCTGAAGGTCTTGAAAACAAAAACAAAAACAAAAACAGGAACAAGCAACATCTCCAAAAGAGGATTTACAGATAGGATATCATAGAGAAATTTTAATGCAGTAACATGCCTTCTCTGTCAAGGGATCATGTCCAAATACATCTGACTGAAATGTAGGCATGCACCACCTTTAATCCCAAACAATTGAGGGACAAAGTGAGACTCACACATTTAATAGAAAGAATAAGAGATAGGATACACCCAACTCTCTGGAGAACAGATAGAAAAGAGAGGCTACTTAAAAAGCAGTGAGGGTGAGAGTTCAATTCAGTTCAACACAGTTCAATTAAAGTCAGTTGAATTCACTACAGTTCAGAGCAGTTCAGTTGAGTGCAGTCCAGTTCAGGAGCAGAGCAGTTCAATTCAGAGCAGTTCAGTTCAGGGGCAGATTTTCCAAGGAGAGCAATCCAGGGAGAAGCAGAGAAAGGCCAGTTTGAGTTAGATAGAAATTCTCTGGTATCAGCCTAAATCACGTATTGTACAACTTGTGTGCAGCTCTCACATCATCATTTCAGCTGAGGAAATAAAAGTAACAATTACATTAGAGACACTTGAGAAGTAGAGATGATACCAGTAGTCACTGATAAAATATAAATAAGGAAAAAAGTATAATACAAAGAATCAATTAAAAGCAAAGGATTTTTTCCCTGTGCCCATGTGCTTGAGGCTCTTCCCCACTTCCTTTTCTATCAGTTTCTGGTATTATGTGGAGGTCCTTGATCCACTTGGACTTGAGTTTTGTACAAGAAGATTAGAATGGATCAATTTGCATTCGTCTGCATGCTGACCAACAGTTGATCCAGCAGCATTTGTTGAAAATGCTGTCTTTTTTTTCACTGGATGGTTTTAGATCCTTTGTTAAAGATCAAATGACCATAGCTGTGTGGGTTCATTTCTGGGTCTTCAATTCTATTCCATTGATCTACCTGCCTGTCACTCTACCAATACCATGCAGTTTTTATCACTATTGCTCTGTAGTACAGCTTGAGTTCCAGGATTCTGATTCCTCCAGAAGTTCTTTTATTGCTGAAAATGGTTTTGCTATCCTTTTCTTGTTTGTTTGGTTGGTTGGTGGGGTGTTGTTGTTGTTGTTGGTTTGTTGGTTTTTTGTTTGTTTGTTTTGTTTTTGTTATTCCAGATGATTTGAGAATTGCCCTTTATAATTCGTTGAAGAATTGAGTTGGAATTTTGGTGGAGATTACATTTAATCTTTATATTACTTTTGCAAGATGGGCATTTTCACTATAATTATCCTGCCAATCCATGAGCATGGGAGATCTTTCCATCTTCTGAGGTCTTCTTCGATTTCTTTTTTCAGAGACTTGAAGTTCGTTTCATACAGATTTTTCACTTGTTTGGTTAGAGTCACACCAAGATACTTTATATTGTTCATGACTATTATGAAGGGTGTCATTTCCCTAATTTCTTTCTCAGCCTGCATATCCTTTGAGTATAGGAAGGCTACTGATTTGTTTGAGTTAATTTTATATCTGGTCACATTGCTGAAATTGTTTATTGGTTGTAGTAGTTCTCTGGTGGAATTTTTGGGGTCACTTATATATACTATCATATCGTCTGCAAATAGTGATAGTTTGGCTTCCTCCTTTCCAATTTGTATCCCGTTGACCTTTTGTTGTCTAATTTCTCTAGCTGGAACTTCAAATACCATATTGAATAGATAGAGAGAGAGGGTAGCCTTGTGTAGTCCCTGATTTTAATGGGATTGCTTCAAGTTTCTTTTCATTTAGTTTGATGCTGGCTACTGGTTTGCTATATATTGATTTTTCTACATTTAGGTGTGGGCCTTGAATTCCTGATCTTTCCAAGACTTTTAATAAGAAGGGATGTTGAATTTTGTCCAATGCTTTTTCAGAATCTAGTGAAATGATCATGTGATTATTTTCTTTTTGAGTTTGATTATGTGGTGTATTGCAGTGATGTATTTTTATATATTGAACCACCCCTGCATTCCTGGGATAAAGCCTATTTGATTATGGTGAATGATTGTTTTGATGTGTTCTTGAATTTGGACCAATAGACTATGCTCTAAGATCAAGAATTGACAAATGGGACCTCATTAAACTACAAAGCTTCTGTGAGGCAAAGGACACTGTCAGTAGAATAAAACGGCAAACAACAAATTTGGAAAAGATCTCTGCCAACCCTCCATGTGGCAGAGGGCTAATATATACAAAGAACTGAGGAAGTTAGACTCCAAGGAACCAAATAATCCTATTAAAAAATGGGGTTCAGAGCTAAACAAAGAATTCCCAACTGTGGATTACTAACTGTCTGAGAAACACCTAAAGAAATGTTCAATATCCTTAGTCATCAGGGAAATGCAAATCAAAACAACCCTGAGACTTTACCTCACACCAGTCAGAATGGCTAAGATCAAAAACTCAGTTGATAGTAAATGCTGGCAAGGATGTAGAGAAAGAGGAACACTCCTCCACTGCTGGTGGGATTACAAGTTGGTACAACCACTCTGGAAATCAGTTTGATGGTTCCTCAGAAAATTGGACATAGTACTACTGGAAGACCCAGCTATACCATTCCTGGAAATATACCCAGAAGATGCTCCAACATGTAATAAGGACTCATGCTCACTATGTTCACAGAAGTCATATTTATATTAGCCAGAAGCTGGAAACAACCCAGATGCCCTTTAATAGAGGAATGGATACAGAAAATGTGACACATTTACACAATGGAATACTAATCAGCTATTAAAAACAATGAATTCATGAAATTCTTAGGCAAATGGATGGAACTAGAAAATATCATCCATGGTACACACTCACTGATAAGTGGATATTAGCCCAATAGCTAAGAATATCCAAGATACAATTCACAGACCAAATGAAGCTCAAGAAAAGAAGGAAGACCAAAGTATGGATATTTCAGTCCTTCTTAGAAGTGGGAACAAAATTCCCATAGGACAAGATACAGAGATAAACTCTGGAGCAGAGTCTGAAGGAAAGACCATCCAGAGAGACTGCCCCACCTGGGGATCTATTCCATATACAGTCACCAAATCCAGACACTGTTGTGGATGCCAACAAGTGCTTGCTGAGAGGAGCCTGATATAGTTGTCTCCTGAGAGGCTCTGCCAGTGCCTGACAAATACAGAAGTGGATACTCACAGCCAACCATTGGACTGAGCTCAGGGTCAATGAAGAAGCTACAGAAAGGACAGCAGGAGCTGAAGGAGCTTACAGACCCATAGGAGGAACAACAATATGAAACAACCAGTGTTGCAGTAAATCTCCACCCAAATATGACCCAGCAATGAAAACACAACACAGTTAATATGATTGCATGCTGTGTGCCTACATTGGGCAGATCTACTGCTACATTACCATCTTCCACAGCTTATGAGACCCCTTAGAACTTGCAGTTTCTCCAGGCCAATTGCTTCTGCCCCGCTTTTCTCCTTCTTCTTCCTCCTCCTCCTCTGTGTCCTCTCCCTCTTCCATTTTCTCCTTCTTCTCTCACCCTCACCTTCCAGCTCCACCCTCCCTTTTATCTGCCCAATCATCAGCTCTACTTTATTTTACAAATTAAGGTGGGAAGCAGGTTTAAAGGAAATCACCTGAGGGCTGACTCAGTCCTTGTTCAAAACCACTCACGGGAGAACAGAATTAACATCAAATATAATTAGCCTCAGGGCTATCCACAACAAACCAGTACCCTCAGAACTCCCATGGACTAAACCACCAAGCAGAGAGTACACATGGAGAGACCCATGGCTCCAGCTATATATATAGCAGAGGATGGCCTTGTTGGACATCAATGGAAGGAGAGGCCCTTGGGACTGAGAAGGCTGGATGCCCCAATGTAGGGGAATTGCAGGACAAGGGAGCAGAAGTGGTTGTGTTGGTGATCAGGGTGAGATTGGATGGAATAGGGGGTTTTCAGAGGGGAAACCAGGAAAGGGAATAATATTTGAAGTGTAAATAAAGAAAATATCTAATAAAAAAAGCAAGTAATTGATTCTTTGAACAATTAAGAAGACAACTATTTGATCCAGTTAACGAAGAAAAGTAGAGAATACCTGAATTAATAAAATTAGAAATGAATACAGAGATAATACAACGGACACCAATGAATTCCAGAGCGTTGGTTATAAGAATATACTCCTAAAATATTTGTTCTATCAAATTGGAAACTAAACAAAATAAATGAATTTCTTAATGTGTGTGACATAACATAGTGAAACAAAAAATAACGTAAAGAGATTTTTCATAAGCAACAAGAACATCTTAAGAAATCTCTAAAAACAAACACAGCAAATTGAGCCTCACATGGACATACTGCAAGCCTCTACCAGACCTTTAGGGAGAGGAGAAACCAATGTTTGTCAAATAATTCCATAAAATAAAATAAGAAAAAAATACCTCTTTAAAAAAAGAGCCAGCATTACACTGATACCTAACCCTGATGCCTTGTTTTGTTTTGTTTTTTTGTTTTTTAAATCCTGCTAAAAAGTGAACCTTTACCCTCCTAGCCCTTCAATGGCCTCTCCCAACTTCAGTCTCCACTAGGAATAGCACCAAGCTCCTAAGCCAGACTAATGTTTGATTTCTATTGTTATGATTAAAAAGTTCATAAAAATGAATAAGTCTTAACAGAGTTAAAACCCCTGTATTCCTCTAAGGAAAGGGGACAGGAAGTTCCACAGTAGCGTTGGTGGCCTTAAGCCAGGGAAGCCAGAGAAGCCAGGGTTCCTACTTGCATGAGTCCATAGGTGCTGGGTTCCTGGAGCAAATTCCCTGGGATGTGAAGTTAACCTTTGTGTCTTGATCCTGGAGCCTGGCAGTGTAGGTGGGCTGAAACCCTGGAAAGCAGGGAAGAGGCCATGATAGCTGGGTCCCTGGTGCAGGAAGTTTCCAGGAAATAAAAGTGTTCTTTCATGCTACAGGAGGTCATGTAGATTTTACTCAATTAAATTCTATCTTAAATGTAGCATTTATACAAGGAATAATGAAAAGCATTTTTAAAGCTTATTCCATAGTAAGAGAATGTTATACTTGCCCTACCTACCACCTAATAGCAACATTTTACTAATATGATCCACTTATAAAAAGATTTTTTTTTAGTTTTATTTCTTACTGACCTTAGAAGATCATGGGCAATAAAACATCCATCGTTTTTCTATCAAAATCCAAAATATCCCTTCTAGGAATGTTTTATTTTGTACTGCAAAAGAAAAGCCACAAAAACAAAACAAAACAAAAACCCAACAACAATGACAATAACAACAACAACAACAAAGAAACACGTAAAATAAATGCAAAAGCAAAAGGCTGGAGATCAGATATAGGCAGCCCTCCAACCCAAGATCAGGAGGAAGCATTTCACCTGGGGAAGTCCTTTAGCTCAAGAGGGAACAAAATTTTACAGTGGAACAACAACAATAAAAAGTAATGACACCCTGGAGTCAGAGGCACTTGAAACAGTTGACAAGAGTAATTTACTGACACTTTGCAACCTCTGTTTCTCTTGGTAACAATTATCTCTTTGCCTGCTCTGGCCTCCACTTATCTACTTGCTTCCAGTCATTGTTTTAATTCTAGTATTGTGCATCCAGTGTTTTTCCCTGACAGTTTAATTTACGTCTGTCATGTCGTACACAACTTGTCTTCTCCATATATACGCATGTTAATGCCCAATTTATAATTTTGTTTCTTGCTGTATCTATAGTCCTTTTAAAGTAAACTCCAAGGAAATATTAAATATTATACTTTTGTAATAATAACTTTTTCATATTGAAAAATGGAAATGATTAAAATGACAATTTTAATTTCTTTTAAAAATGTGTAATTTGCCTTTACTTCCCACTGCCTTTACAATGTAGTAACTACAAGTTGAAGAGTCTCTGTTATGATTTATAGTTAATGAAATACACCTTGGAATAATTAAACCTTATGACAAGAGTGAGTCTCAGAAATTTTGTCACTTTTATTGTTTTTTTTGTCACCCTGCCTTATAATTTATCTATGAATTTAAGGTATAACTTTTAGTCACAGAAATAATTAAGACACAAAAAATAGGTCTCACTGGTATTGTTTAATTCCTTCACATGCATTCCCCTTCTTTTCATTACTGGAACTTTCATAGACTAAACCCATCACTTCAAATACTAAGCAGAAAAAGTACTCAATTATTTTCTAGATTTTCATTACTGCTAATTGCTTTTGAAAGTGGAACTCCTAAAATTAGGATATCACTCTAAAAAGTCAGGCATTAGCAGGGTTCTCTGCCTTGTCTGGCAGTACCCAAAGCTCTTCTCTGAGGTAATTTGAATGCCTTATGCATACAGAAGACATCAGCTATCCAAACTACCCACCATAGTTAAAAATGACCTTGTTAACTAGAAGTCATTACAGATCACATCGGGTATTAAACGTGGAAAATCCTGGACTCTAAAAGCAGCTCTACACCAGGGAGGGTGCCTGTGGGCAGAATGTTGTTCTGTATTGTGTAATGGATTCTGTGTAGGCTAATGATACATTTATTTGTATTTGATTGCTCTAATATGCATGCACATACATCTAAAGAATGAGCATCAATTACTGAGTTTTGAAATAAATTGCAGTTGAAAATATAAATTACTCTAAAACATAGGGGTTGTCTCCAATCTCAAAATGCTTGAGAAAATTTCCTTTATCATTTACCCCCCCCCAAAAGCCATGATTTTAAAGGCAATATTTTGCTTTATTTAAATAAGTCAGCCTCTCCATATTCTGTCATTTGCATATCCATGGACTGGTAGAGTAAGATGGCCCTTCACCTTGCTGGCTACCTTTGTACCTAGGAGTGTCTTCTCATTGGCTCACATAGAGCTGTTGTCTCTACAATTCTGTGGTAGTTCATAGCATAGGTGAGGCTAAACATTCTGTAGCGTACTCTGTATTTGCACACTGTTTCCGTTACTTTGTAATGGCACACAAAACTGCAATACATATTGAGGCATAAAAGTCAATTTAGGCAAATGTTGGTTTATTAATAACAGCAATCCTGGATGTAGGACTTCTAAAATCAAAGATGCAGTTCTTTTCATAGATTTTGTCAAAATGTTGTCCAAACGTAGATAATAAAGAAAACTTTTTAGGTCTGATCACCATCATTACCAAACATTTTGATGACAGCTAAGTATTTCAGCAAAAGTACCATCTCATAATTTTAATTTCTTTACAATTGGACTAAGCATTGTTTAAAATATTTTCTTTCTTGATATGTATATTTTCTATCTTTTTTAGATAGTACACTGTTTTACATTTTCCTAATATTCTCCTTACAGTTTAAAAACTATCAAAAATTTTTTCTGGGAACAGACACCACAAATATTTCCCCATGATGCAGTTTGCCTTTAAACTCTATCTAAAATGTTAATTCTAACTTTAGTGACATAAAATTTATACAGAATCAATGAACCTATTTTGTGTGTACAGTTAGTTGATTTAAAGTACTATGTCAGACATATTTTTGTCACTTAAAGCATATCCTTACTGTAGATGCTTGAATATGCTTCCGGCAAGGTGTGACATTATTAGGAGGTGTGACCTTGCTGTAGTTGTGTGTCACTGTGGGCATGAGCGTTGGTTTTAAGACCCTCATCCTCGCTGCTTAGAGTCCAGTCTTCTCCTAGCAGCCTTCAGATGAAGAAGCAGAACTCTCAGCTTCTCCTGTACCATGCCTGCCTGGATGCTGCCATGTTCTCCCATTGATGATAATGGACTGAACCTTGAACATGTAAGCCAGCCACAATTAAATGTTGTTCTTATAAGAGTTGCCTTAGTTATCATGGTGTCTCTTCACAGCAGTAAAACTCTAAGACACTTACTGTACTTTCCAATAAGAACTGTCACTTCATTTCCAAACAATAATTAATCTAACTTCTGTAAGCATAGGTTTTATGTTAAAGTTTCATAAAATACATAACTGGTTTTGCTTAAAACCTCTTTTAGTACATATCTATATTATATTTTATGTCTGAGTTGTATTATATGTGAATGTAAAAGTTATTTATTCAATCATTACATTCATCAGTAAATGGATACTTTGGTGATTTCAGTTTTTATGGTACAGATCAACTTTACAACTAGTTTTATGGCAATAGATTTCATTCCTTTGGGGTATATTTCTAAAAATGATATTGCTATCTCAACTTCTTGTGTATGTTTTTAATTTTATAAAAATGTGTCAAGGTGATTCTAAAGTAGATAAAATCCTTCCTGTTGAGCAATTATATGAAACTGATGTTGATTGATACTCTGTCAATTTTACTTTCAGCCATTGTATTGAATGCAAAAAGCATATCTCCATAGTTATAACTTGAAATGTTTGTGAATATTGATGATTAATAAATATATGTTGATGTGATTATTTGCCATTAATATATTATCCTTTATGAATGTTTTGTTCAATATATTTACCAGGACTTTCTTTTTCTCTTTTTAAAATTTATTTATTTATTTATTTTACACTCCATATTTTATCCCTGACCCCATCCACCCTCCTACTGCTCCACATCCCATACCTCCTTCCCACCCCTCTCTCTCCACATGGATGTCCCCACCCCTCATGCCACCTGTCCTCTAAACTACCTGGGGCCTCCAGTCTCTTTAGGGTTAGGTGCATCTTCTCTGAATAAACACAGACCGGGCAATCCTCTGTTGTATGTGTGTCGGTGGCCTCATATCAGCTGGTGTATGCTGCTGGTTTGGTCGTCCAGTGTTTGAGAGATCTCGGGGGTCCAGATTAATTGAGACTGCTGGTCCTCCTACAGGGTCGCCCTCTTCCTCAGCTTCATTCAGTCTTTCCCTAATTCAACAACAGGGGTCAGCTGCTTTTGTCCATTTGTTGGGCTCAACTATCTGCATCTGACTCAGCCACTTGCTGGGTTCTCTGGAGTATGGCCATGCTAAATCCCTTCCTGTGAGCGCTCCACAGCCTCAGCAACAGTGTCAGGCCTTGGGACCTCCCCTTGAGCTGGATCCCGCTTTCAGCCTGTCGCTGGACCTTCTTTTCCTCAGGCTCCTTTCCATTTCCTTCCCTGTAATTCAGCTGCACTGAGTGCAGCAGGTCCTCTAGGATGGATCTGGATATGGTGTCTTCACAGGAGCAGACCAACTATGAGTCTGCCCCAGCAGAAAGGACTGGGTAGAAGTTACCAGAACTTTCTATTGTATTTTCTTTATTATATCAAGCTCTAAGCATATATTTGTGCCATATGTATATGGATAAGTGTGTGTGTGTGTATGTGTGTGTGTGTATGTGTGTGTGTGTATGTATATGTGTATGTATGGTGTATATATTGAATACTATCTACTTATATTACATGTGCACACACATGTGTACACACATACATTCATACACACAGAGAGACTCATACATTTTATAGTATCTGTGCATTTTATTTATTAACAGTTTTTAAATGAGATGATTAAAAGTCAAACTCAATATTTAAAGAGAGTTATCATTTTTCACAATCTGTGTTTATATAATTCATAATGCTCCAGAACTATTTTTTGAAAGTACTATTCTTTTACTCAGATTTATGTTGGTCTTTAAAAAAAACAAAAACAACAAAAATAAAACCTTTTTAAAAAAATTTACTGTCCCATTTAATTTCGCCAGAACATCTATTTGGTCACTATATTGGAACTACCTATTGGAGGCTGGTGGGGTTACCAATAGTTACACAATTCAAGGTACTTTCTTATCCTTGAATAAGTAACATCTAGTCTTTGTTGAATCATTGCCTAGATGTTTAATGTTTATTATATTTGGTACTATACATTCATGCTGTGTATGTTTATAGTAGATGAAAGGGTAGCTAAAGTAACTTGAGTGGCTACAGATTTCCTAGGATTTACTCTGCAGGAGATGGCAAATGTAAGTCTACTTTCTTATTTCTAAGATCCATGGCCTTTAACTCTTTTTTATGACATACTAGACTGACGAGGACCAAAATAGTGTGTAAGAGAATGAGAAGAAGCAACAGTCATAATCCCTTAATGTTTAGGAATGCGAATATTTTATAACTCAACTTTTAAGTTCCCAAGTTGGACAAAATAATATTCCATTTCTACTATATTATATCAATGATCTTAGGAAATGGAGAAGAATTGATGTACCACTAATCTTTTATTATCATCTGGAATAAAGTATAATTGCACTTTAACTTATATTAGGATCAATTCAATATTGTCCATAGTACTGCACTATCAGCAATTCTCATTTTAAGGCATCTTCAACTTGTCCACGTTGGCATGTTTCCACCTGCTCTGCAGTGCAGCTGCCTGCACCTAACTCAGTTAGCATGTTAGCCACATACACCAAACAGAATAAATAATGTTATCCAAATATTCAAAAACAAACCCTCAAATTTCCTGTGTCAGAGGTGCATTTCACTTGAAAGATCTTTGTTCTGCTTGACAATGACCACATCTTCTGTTTATGACTACCTTATAATTAGTTACCGTATTGTAATGTATTTACCCTCACTAGCTTAAAAGATAACCTGTAAAGATAATGAGTATAGCCTTACACTGTCATTTGTTCTATGATAAAAGAACATTGTTTCCCAAATTGATGATGGTCTATCTCTGGAGTTGACACTGAAATAATGTTAAATACAATTGTCTTTAACAGAAGCATAAATACTCTATCAAGACAGATTATGATTATTTTTAAAGTGTGTAATTCTTCAAAACATATGGAAAACATTAAAAGGAACTTGTTATTTATAAAAATGAATCTTGATAACAAATTTGTAATTTCTATTTTGATGCTAAAATCTGTTCTAAAACACTGTGATGAGGCAGATCACCAGCATTTTCCAGTCTTACTTGGCAGATAGTTTTGCTCAAAATATATTGATTTTTCAACTTTAAGTTACTCAGCATTCTTCTCTTAACTAAGAACATTACTAATCATAAAATTGTTAATTAACTGGTCTAATAGTCATGGGTCTTAAAATTGGAGATGGTAATTACTTCTATGAAATTTCTATTCAAGTCAAAATTATGGCAATATGTCAAAAATTCTGGGTAGGTACGATAAGTGTTTCCATTTATTTTGTCCAGTATGGGAAAGAATTATAAGACTGCTCTTATGCAATATAAATAACCTTTAAATACCTGCAATGTTATTTTAAAAAATTTAAATACAATATATCTATGATGCTCTGGTCCCTTTTTCTAAATGGTCAAAGTGCTTGCAAAACTCTTATGGTTATAAAACATTTTTTTGGTCATTTTAGCATAAAAGAATGATGCTTCTAGAAAACATATTAGAGGTTACTTAGTTAATTAAATTAATTTTGAAAACATAGTTTATGTGTAAACACAAACTTAACTTTCTGTTAATGACCTGGCCTTGCTTGCTTTACTATGAGGAAAGTTGGTGAGGACAAAGTGGGAAGAAAATCTAAGGCTTCCCTCTCCTAGAATATCTTGGTACAGATGCAGAGGCTAGGTGAAGATCATGCAGGGATCTGGATCCAGACAACTTTTTATTTCTGAGATTCTCCCAGGCCCATGAGATATCTCATGGGGAAAAATCCAAGGTGCTCTTTTCCATGTAGAGAAATGGTGTTTAAGAAGACGTAGGCAAGTTAATTTCCAGGTAGCCTGTCTCCTATTTCCAGACTGGAAGAGAGGTAAGGGTTGTGGATTGATGAGAAACTCCCTGTACTTGTCCATGTATTAAAACACTTGCTCCCTAGTTAGTAGTGATAAAGAAGGATATTTTGGAACCTTAAAGACATGAAGTCTTGCTGGAGGAAGTAGCCCACCCGGGATGAGCTTTAATTTTTATATCTGCACTCCACTTTTTGTTTTATTTCTCATGTGTGTTGCATTACATTCCGAGCTATTTTAGGATACATGTAGCCCACAGATCACAGGTTGAACACAGTTACTTTATGGGTACTTGTAAGTGTCATAATATCTATATAAGAAAGAGACAGAGATCCACATTAAGTAAAGGTGATATTAAGTAAAGTCCAAGAATGCATAGATTTGTACAATCTTGGCTGATGGTTAGGATTGCATATGGTCATATTGCAGAAAAATGCTAACATCTAAGATCATGACTATTATCAAAGAAGCCAACCTTTTGATTTTAGATAAATGTAGCAAGTAGGAATTGTGAGTGTTTCCCATAAGAAAAAAAAATCTGTCTAAATCCACTAAAGTTGTGTCAATTTATTAATGCATCCAGACAAAAATATTACAGGTATTTCTTGAAATATAAACAGTACCTAAACTCATCAGAATCATAAACATGATTGAATGAGTTATACGGTTTCTTCCTTTTAGCCCATGAATTTTTTTAAATCTATATAAATTTGAAATTCTTAGTTTAATTGGTTTCTTCCCTTGATTTTGCACAATAAAACACTAACAGTAAACGTCTTATTACTGTCTCAATTCATCATCCTGTTTCACTAACTCCATCTTATCACAGCATACATAAAATCAGTGTGTGATTGGCAACTCTCAGCAAGTCTTGTTCATCTAGATTATTGCCTTTTTACAGTCTTGCTTCATTCCTCCTTCTGCATTTCACAGGTCTATCACTAGCCACTCCCATCAATTTTACTGCCATCCTCCTTGCTTTCTAGCACCTTTACCTTTCCTTGCAATTTCACACAATATAAAGCCTATTCTATTAGTTTTAAAAACTTGTTTATTAAATAGCTGGCTCCTATACTGATTTTTTTTCTTCCTGGAATTTTAATAGGTTTACATGTTTTAATTTACTTGCTTTGCTAAGTTACATTCGTCAGTTTTTGTAGCTGTTGCTGTGAACTTTTTCAAATAGCACCACATTGCAAAAAAAAAAAAAAAATCAATGATTATATTCATAGCAGAGAAGTAAAGCATCATTTTTCAGACATCTAAAAGGGTGTTTACCATTATGTGAGCATGTGAGGTCCACTGCTTTTATCGTCACAATCATTGCTCTGCTGATGCACCACGTTTTGAATCTTTGGCAGCCGACACTCATCTGCATTGAGCTGACACAGCTTCGGAAGTCATTTTTGAAGGACCTTAATTTCTCAAAATTCTCATTTTACCTTCTCTGCATTCAATTGCTTTTCAAGTTAAAGATAGTAGATAGTAGAGTAGAATCTATATCAGTAGGCTCATATCAGATGCATTATAAAGCAATGCCAGAGAGATCTATTGACAACAGCAAAGCCAAGTTAATGATTGAGGGCTTCAGTTCCCTTTGGCTTAGGAAGACTGATAGCTGAACATCAAGAAATCATATTTCAGAGCTCCCGGCCTATCAGCAAATTCATCAGTGTTTCTTGTAAAACTGCCTGCCTAAATTTTATTCATGCATTTGCTTATTCATACTCTGCCTGGTTTCAAAGAGACTTTAAGGCAGCTTACAAAGATAAGACACATTAAAAGAAGGTGAGTCCTCTCAAAAGAAATTCATTAATCATGAAGCCAGACACATTTTATCAGTGGGTTACAAATACAACACTAAGATGTCTAAACAAGCAAAGAAGTAAAATGGTTGTGATGTGTTTTGGTGAGATTGGCTTTTCTGTTTTGAAAACTGCAAAGAAATCACTTCCAAAAATCCAGAAGTGAAAATATTCTGCATGAGGAATGAGTGTATTCCTAACATGATACAACACACACTTCCATATCAGCATGTACAGTGATTATAAATGTAACTCTTTCCTACCAAAGTATTACTCAATAGTAATATCTCAAGGCATGGTAAAAATTTAACTGATATAATTCAGCTATACAATCAAGAATGCTACAGTTCGAACCAAAGGTTTGATTCTTTGCCAGGTTAAATCATCTGCTTTAGTTGTTGATTTGTTTGATAGTGCAATTCTGATACTATGATTGCTTAAGTCTATACACCCTTAAAATCTAGTTCAAATTTGCATTAAGGTATGTAATACAGTATATAACAGCATAAATATATGAGGTCCTAAAGAACGTGGTTCATTGCTTCATTCTCACTTATGTGATCCAAAGTAATTTACATTACTTCTGCAAGTTGAAGCCTTTGTGACTATAAACTGGAACTAGACTTTTAGTTCATGAAATGCCCAACTTTTTAGTTGAATAATGAAGCATAATAAGCACTCAATAATCAACAGCTTCAGCTAGCTAAAATAGTCTTTTATTCCCATAATTAATTATTCCTCTTCAGGCAAATGTACAATGCAGTCAATATGAAAGTGTGGGACAGTTGTTTAATTCATGTTTTATAATCTAAACTGAGGCTTTTGACAAATGATGGGGAAAGTGCCTTCAAAATTTTGGGCCAGTAGCATACACTTCTTATGTAATTTCTACCCTGTGACTTGACTGATACATTTGAGTGAGATGCTATTCCTGCAGCAATGTTGTAGGATATTATTGAGGAGACTCTGCAGACATCATAAGATTCTTGTGTTGATCTGAATTATTCCGAAGGACGATTATCTGCAACAGTCTCACTTAAGTTCTTTTAAAAGTCAGAGACATTATAATTAGCAAAATTCTCAGGCCAATTAACTTTCAATCTGGAGAAATCTGATCAGCAGATTTTTGTTATTTTTTTTCTCTCAGTTTCCTACTACATGGAAATGGTTAGTAATACATTTGTTGATTTAATCTGTTCAATTTGTGGTAACATATTACCCACTAATAGAAAATTAATGTAATACAAACTTATTCTTTGCTCATGACCTTGGGTGAGGCAACTTGTATAATGAATGGAATGGCATTTAAAATGTACAGCAAAGTTGCAGGGACAGTTATAACTATAAGTGTGTCATAAGTGACTATGTACTTTACAAGTAGGAACATACTTGTAAAGAAAAAAAATGCAAAAACCATGACGTTGTTATTAATCTTACTGCTATATGGAACTTAAAATTGCTGTTGAATGGTGGAAAATTATCGATGCTCTTCTTCACCCCATTTTTACAAGAACCTGGAAGAGAAAACTTTTATCTTTATCTTCAGATTGAATTGACTTTAAAATCCTGTAAAAGGAGGCCACGCTCCAGGAACAGCCTGGCCTCCCAGGATCACCAAGGAGCAGACCTCGGGGACCGTGCACAAAGGGTGTAGTCTCCATGTAGACTTGGTGTCTAGTCTTTCCTTTCCTCCAGCTCTGCTTTCCAGAGATACCAACTTCCTCCAGGAGATAAACCGCAAACAGGAAGCTGCCCCTACAGGGACTAGACATAAAGCCAAGTCGCAGGGCTTGGTGACCTTTGGGGATGTGGTTGTAGTTTTCTCTCAGGAGGCGTCGGAATGGCTCAACTCTGAGCAGAGGAGTCTGTACTGGAAGGTGATGCTGGACAACTACAGGAACCTAGTATCCCTGGGACTTTGTGCTTCTAAGCCAGATATGATCACCTCGTTGGAACAAGGAAGGGATCCCTGGATGATGAAAAGGAAGATGAGAAAAGGCCAGCGCCTGGACTTGAAGGCCATGCAGGAGACCAAGGAGTTCCCTCCAGAGGACTTAAGTAAGGAGACATTATCCCAGTCAGTGCTAAGAAAACAGCTCCTGCCCCATAGACCTAAGTGTTCCATGGTACGGGCAGCCTGGGAGGGTGGTGCAGTGTTCACAATACACAGGGGCTTGAAGACCAACTCAGGTCTGGCTAAAGACAGTCCTGCACAGCTTGTGTCATCTCAGAGGAGTTTCTGTAAGAATGTGACTTGGGAGAACTGTGGTGACCGGGGCTCCCTAGGCCAGCAGTCTGTACAGGAAGCCCAGGATCTGTTTCCAAGGCAGGACTCACATGCTGAATGGGTAACAGGCAGAACTTGGAGCACTAAACTTGAGTGCTCCACTTTCAGAGATCAGGATTCTGAGTGCATGTTTGAAAGGAATGAGCAAGAGACAGTCACTCCGAACAGAGCCTTCTCAGAGGGGAGAGATGGTATGTGTATCGAATCTGGAAGATGGTTTCATTTGAACAGTTCAGACGAGAGAAGTCATAACTGTGACTCAGGTAAAAGTTTCTCCCCAAATCCAGTAGTCGTAAAGGAAACCGGAATCTATTCAGGAAAAAAACTTTTCCAATGTAATGAATGTAAGAAAACTTTCACCCAGAGCTCCTCCCTTACCGTTCACCAGAGAATTCATACTGGAGAGAAGCCCTATAAATGCAATGAGTGTGGGAAGGCCTTCAGTGACGGGTCCTCCTTCGCACGACACCAGAGGTGCCATATAGGCAAGAAGCCGTACGAGTGCCCGGAGTGTGGCAAAGCTTTCATACAGAACACCTTGCTCGTTCGTCACTGGAGGTACTATCACACTGGGGAGAAACCCTTCGATTGCATCGACTGTGGGAAAGCCTTCAGTGACCACATAGGGCTTAATCAACACAGGAGGATTCACACTGGAGAGAAACCATACACGTGTGAAGTGTGTCACAAATCCTTTAGGTACGGCTCATCCCTCACTGTGCACCAAAGGATTCATACTGGAGAGAAACCATATGAGTGTGAGATTTGCAGAAAAGCCTTCAGCCACCATGCATCCCTCACTCAGCATCAACAAGTGCATTCTGGAGAAAAGCCTTTTAAATGTAAAGAGTGTGGGAAAGCTTTTAGGCAGAATATACACCTTGCTAGTCACTGGAGAATCCATACCGGGGAGAAGCCCTTTGAGTGTGGGGAATGTGGGAAATCTTTCAGCATCAGCTCACAGCTTGCCACGCATCAGAGAATTCATACAGGAGAGAAGCCTTATGAATGTAAGGTTTGTAGGAAAGCATTTACGCAGAAGGCTCACCTTGCACAACATCAGAAGACTCATACGGGGGGAGAAGCCATACGAGTGCAAGGAATGTGGCAAGGCCTTCAGCCAGACCACTCACCTCATTCAACACCAGAGGGTTCATACTGGAGAGAAGCCCTATAAATGCCTGGAATGTGGGAAGGCCTTTGGTGATAACTCATCCTGTACTCAACATCAGAGACTTCACACTGGCCTGAGGCCTTAGGAGTGTGTGGAGTGTGGAAAGACATTCAAGACCAAGTCATCCCTTATCTGTTATTGTAGATGTCACACGGGAGAGAAACCTTATGAGTGCAGTGCATGTGGTAAAGCCTTTAGCCACTGGCAGTCCCTTAGTGTACATCAGAGAATTCATTCGGGGAAGAAACCGTATGAACATAAGGAATGTCAGAAAACCTTCATCCAGATTGGATACTTTAACCAACATAAGAGAGTCCATACCAGGGAGAGAACGTACAACTACAAGAAGGGCAGGAGGGCCTTCAGGCAGACTGCACACTTTGCTCACCATCAGCAAATTCATTCCGGAGAGTCACCTGCTCACCACTCTTTGCCTTCCACATCGAATCCTGTGAATCTCTTCTACAAATTCGTCTGGAATCCATCCTCACTGCCATCATCATAATCTCATATTTTCACCACACTTGTTTATCAACTTGTCTCTTTGTCCCTTTGTTCATTCTTGTCCCTTATGAGTCCTTCATATTACAACCAGGTTGGATTATTTTTGGAGTGTAAATGTAATTAATTTGCTCATATAAAGCTTATATTCACTGGGGAAAAAAAAAGAAGTTAGCTCAAACATAAAGAAACCTCATGAATCTAAGAAATGTTCCATATCTTGCTCTGGGTAGTATATCTGTAAATCTTAGCAAGCCCTGTATGTAGTATTTTAAGAACTTTCTGACTTTGTTATCCTTTAATTTTTAATGCTGTTATATTAAGAAAAACACATTTATAATAAATATGGTATTTTAAATAAAAAGTATTATATCTTATAGCTATTTTTCAGATAAACAAAAACAAATTTGATACAAAGTAAAATATGTATAAGGTTGGTGTTCCAGAACAAAATCTGCAGGAATATTTACAGCATGGTATAAAGCAACGAAACCAGGTCATCCACCAACATTTTGCCTTAGATTTTCTAATATTTCAGCATATTAGTAGCACAGTATTAAAACACTATAGGTAGTAGCATTTCACAGAATTCAAGCCAAACATTTAGATGTTCTTCATCAATTATATAGTTTTTGATAAGCCAAATAAAAGATCAAAATATACTGTATTCTTGGAACACCAATACAAACAGTGAACATAAGAAAATTCTATGTACTTATGCTGTGGGTCTTTCTTGAAACAACATTCAACTCTCATTGACAGTGGCAGCAGGTTAATTAAGAAATCTCTTAGGCATGACACATGTTCAATACAGATTGGCATTCCCTGAGACATGGTTATAGTAAATGCTTGTTCATCAATACTTACTCAACTGATTGACCTTATTTAAAATTAGAAAAACACCACTCACTTCAAAGACTGCATGCCTGCAAAAACATTGCATGGAAGAATTTGAGGAACATCAGAAGATAAATTGCAGTGTATGTCAAGACTGCCGCAACGGTCTGCTCACCCCATTGACTCTGCTAGATGTTTTAAAAAGCAATATGGTAGCTCCATATCATGACTTCAGTTTCTGAAGAAGAAAAAAGAAGGAAAAAGAAAGAGAGTCCTCCAGTTATCCTTAACTTTCAGCATTTGTCTCAGAACTTTGTACATCATTGGATGTAAACAGTTTATGGGAAGAGTAAAAACCAAAACCCAGATATATTAAATTACTAGAAGACAAAAAGAACTAAGAAGGTGTTATTATTAAATATAACTTCAGGTAGTGCCTGATTTGCAAGCATAAGAGCTTGATTTTGATCCCCAAAGCCACATTTAATAAGCCAGGTGTGCCGCTCAGCTGCTTGAGGTGGCATGGAGGCAACACCCTCCAACCCTCTCACCCTTGCCACAGGCAGTAGTTAGGAGAGCTGGTTCCAAGGTCATCAATAAACTTGGTCCCAGCCCTCACCATGTACAGCACTTGCAAGAGCTTACCCTGTAATTTGCAGAGGCAACACAATAATAGAGCTGCTAGTGAAGACACAAGTGAGCCAGCCCTGGCGGTGGGGGGGGGGGTGTAACAGCAGGAGAGCTATTACAGACCCCCACCAGCTGTAACATTAGGGAGAGTGGTCCCTCCACCTTGACTGAACAGTACAGTAAAGCTGGCTCTAGTGGCATGGATGTGGATGAGCCAAATAGAGATGCTGGTGAGGACAAGGGTGAGGCAGCCCAGAGGGTATAAGCTAGCTGGGGCAGTACTGAAGAGCTCACCCTGGTGGTGTAGGAATATGGAGGAGAGCTCATAAGCTGACCAACTCAGCTGCCACACAGACCCAGATTCAAGACTTTGATCCAGGACCTTTGATCACCCCCAAATATACGTCATCTGCGAATTGTCTATGAAGGGTGTGAAAGGGCCTGTCCTCCAGATCCAATGCAACAACAGAATAAACAAGAGGAGTCCCAGTAAGGATTAACTATTGATGGTGTATCAAAGGCCAAAATCCTCAAACCAGACCACTGCAATGCAAACCAAACTCAATGAACATTTCAAGGAAAGATGTGAGGGGAAAACCTTGACACACAACAGTTTCCATTATGAGATGTTTTTTATGTATTGTTTACGTTTATTTATTTATGTTGTTTTTGTATTCACTTTCTTGGAAGGAGCAGTTGTAAGAACCAGAAAGAGCAATGAAAAGCAAGAGGAGGAACAACCGCCCAACAAAGACAGTACCAAATATCAGCACCTAGAATCTCAATTATCCCAAACACAGATGTTTAGACACAAGTATAACAACCCAATCAATAACAGACAGAACAATATATCTCTATTAGAGCTCAGCACTCCACCACAGTAGGTGTGGAATATTACAGTGCAACATAGCTGAAGTACAAGGCAAAGAATACAAATAGCTATTATGCATATGTCATTAAATAGAATATTAATAAATCCATTAATAAAACCTATGGAAGCACACAGAAAAAATAAAATCATGTAGCCATGGAATGACGTAAAGAAAAGAGTTCAAGACGTGTCAGTGGAAATAAAGTCAATAAAGAAAATAAAAACTGAGTAAAAACTTGAAATGAAAAATTTAGGAACTTGAACAGGAATTTCAGAGTCAAGGCTCATTTTCTAATCTAAAGAAGGGGTGCCTATTGAATTACAAGATGCATATAGGACAGCGAATAGACTGGACCAGAAGAGAAAATTATCTCAGCACATAATAATCAAAACAATAAATGAAACAAAGAAAAAGAGAATGGTAAAATCTACAAGGGAAAATGACAAAATAACATACAAAGACAGTCATATTAGAGTACTTCCTGAATACTCAATGGAGAGTGTAAATACCAGAAAGGCATAGACAGATATTTTATAAACTCAAAGAGACATGGATGCCAAACCAGACTACTAGACCCAGCAAACTTTCAATTACCACAGTTGGAGAGCATAAAATATTCCAACTAAAATTAGAACACATGCATTGACAAATACAGTCATATAGAAACTGCTGGAGGCAAAGCTTTAGATTGGAGATCTTAGATTCCATTGCTGTAAAGAGACATCATGGCCAAGGCATTTCTTTTAAAGGACAACATTGAATTGGGGCTGGATTACAGGCTCAGAGATTCAGTCCATTATTATCAAGAAAAGAACATGGAAGCATCTAAGCAGACATGTCACTGGAGGAGCTGAGTTCTACATCTTCTTCTGAAGCCAAACAGAAGACTAGCTTCCAGGCAGCTAAGACAAGGGTCTTAAATTACACCCCCACAGTGACACACTTCCTTCAACAATGTTACATCTACTCCAACAAGGTCAGACCTCCTAATAGTTTCATTCCATGAACCAAGCATATTCAAACCACCACAGGAGGTCTTAGGTGCAACCTCCCCCCTCCCAACCTGAAGCTGGTTGAACCAGACCTCGACTTTGCTGCCATTGAGGAGATTACCTAGGGTGGAGCCTGCCTCCCTAGATCACTCTATTGTTCAGCCACTATCACTGCTACCTGCTGGGAGTCTGCCTAGCTATTCCAGAGACTACACATGGTCACCTACAGCAGGGCTCCAAGGATGAATTGGTGGGAATGGGCCTCCCCACTCCTTTATAAAGCATGTTCACCATTAAACATTTGAACCTTGAGCAGACTAGCATGTCTTGGTTCCATTATTTCTCGACCCACCTAGATTCCCTCTTCTCTTTCAGCTCCAGGCTGCCTCCCAGGCTCAAACCCAGATATGAGAGCCACAGGCCGGCCCCAACACTTAGGTACACCAAAGAAAACAGAAGAAATAAATATTAGACCAGCAAATCAAAAGTGGCAGGGTAGACACACACTATAATAGCAAAATGATAGGAATCAGCAAGCACTGTTACTGGTATCTCTCAACATTAATGGTCTCACTCCCCGATAAAAAGAGACAGATGAGCTTTGTGCAAGGTAACAAATATGGATCTATTTTCATTTTTCTACATACTGACTGTCAGTTAGACAAGCACCACTTATTGAAGATGCTTTCTTTTGTCCATGGTATCTTTTTGGCTTTTTTGTCTATAAGTGTGTAGTTTTATTTCTGGGTCTTCATTTCTATTCCATTGATCAACCTGTCTATCTCTGTATTAATACTATCCTGGTGTTTTGTTTTGTTTTGTTTTGTTTGTTTTTGTTTTTGTTTTTTTTTATCAATATTGCTCTGTAGTACAGCTTGAAGTCAGGGATTGTTTCAGTATATACGCAAGTGGTGCCCCACCATGCCACAGAGATAAAAGCTCCACTATGTTAATAGCAGCCTTATTTGTGATAGACAGAAGCTGGTAACAACCCAGACTCCCAGAGTTGAAGAATAGATACAGAAAATTTGATTCATTTACACAATGGAATACTATTCAGCACTAAGGAAGAGGATATTGTGAGTTTTGCAGCAAATGGATGGAACTAGAAAATATCATTCTGAGTGAACTAATCATGGAAACAGAACAACTCATTACTGAGTAAAAATAGAACAAAAAATAAGAAACTACAGAATTTTTAAATTGAAGTAAGATTTATACACAATATAACCAAACTAATGGGATATGATGAAAGTTTTTTTCCAAGAGCAAATTCATGACATTAAGGGCCTGAATATAAAATTTGAAAGAATTTTATATTATTACTTAACAGTATAACTGAAAAATCTAAAACAGAAAGAAGAAATAACAGACAAAGGAGTAAACATCAAGAAATATTCAAACATGGGCCTAAAAGCAAGAAAACAGAAAAATGGTGCTGGTCTAACTGGCTGTCTGTATGTAGAAAAATGAAAATAGATCCATATTTTTAACCTTGCACAAAGCTCAAGTCCAAGTAGATCAAGGACCTCAACATAAAACTAAATAAATTGAATCCAATATAAGAGAAAGTGGGAAAAAGCCTTGAACTCATTGGCACAGGGGGAAATTTCCTAAACAGAACTCCAAGGCTCAAGCTCTAAGATCAAGAATTGATAAATGGGAGACAACCGGCCACCTTCCTGGTGAGAGCACAGGGGTCCGCCCTGCCTGAGAGGTTTCTGCCTCAGGCAGGAGCCTCCTTGGCTCTGGGACTCCGCGGAGGGCAGGCTGCACGGGTGAGGGTGTGGAATACAGAGGCCAGCCATTTCAGGGACAGGCGAGCCAGAGAGCGTCTGAGGCGGTGCCATCTTCGGCTCCAGACAACCGGCGACCTTCCTGGACAAAGCAACACAGCTTCTGAGAAAGGTCCTTGTTTTGGGCCTTCTTCTTCGACCAGGAGGAGGTCCAAACACAAGATATCTGCGCACCTTCCCTGTAAGAGAGCTTGCCAGCAGAGAGTGCTCTGAGCACTGAAACTCAGAGGAGAGAATGTGTCTCCCAGGTCTGCTGATAGACAGTAACAGAATCACCAGAAGAACAATCTCTAAACAGAGTCAACTATAACTACTAACTCCAGAGATTACCAGATGGCGAAAGGTAAACGGAGGAATATTACTAACAGGAACCAAGACCACTCACCATCATCAGAACCCAGCACTCCCACTTCGCCCAGTCCAGGGCACCCCAACACACCCAAAAACCTAAACCCAGATTTAAAAGCATATCTCATGATGATGGTAGAGTACATCAAGAAGGACTTTAATAACTCACTTAAAGAAATACAGGAGAACACTGCTAAAGAGTTACAAGTCCTTAAAGAAAAACAGGAAAACACAATCAAACAGGTAGAAGTCCTTACAGAAAAAGAGGAAAAAACATACAAACAGGTGATGGAAATGAACAAAACCATACTAGACCTAAAAAGGGAAGTAGAAACAATAAAGAAAACTCAAAGTGAGGCAACACTGGAGATAGAAACCCTAGAAAAGAAATCTGGAACCATAGATGCCAGCATCAGCAACAGGATACAAGAAATGGAAGAGAGAATCTCAGGTGCAGAAGATTCCATAGAGAACATCGGCACAACAATCAAAGAAAATGGAAAAATGCAAAAAGATCCTAACTCAAAACATCCAGGAAATCCAGGACACAATGAGAAGACCAAACCTACGCATAATAGGAGTAGATGAGAATGAAGATTTTCAACTCAAAGGACCAGCAAACATCTTAAACAAAATTATTGAAGAAAACTTCCCAAACCTAAAGAAAGAGATGCCCATGAACATACAAGAAGCCTACAGAACTCCAAATAGACTGGACCAGAAAAGGAATTCCTCCCGACACGTAATAATCAGAACATCAAATGCATTATATAAAGATAGAATACTTAAAGCAGTAAAGGAAAAAGGTCAAGTGACATATAAAGGCAAGCCTATCAGAATTACACCAGATTTTTCACCAGAGACTATGAAAGCCAGAAGAGCCTGGACAGATGTTATACAGACGCCAAGAGAACACAAATTCCAGCCCAAGCTACTATACCCAGCCAAACTCTCAATTATCAGAGATGGAGAAACCAAAGTATTTCACGACAAAACTAAATTCACACATTATCTCTCCACGAATCCAGCCCTTCAAAGGATAATAACAGAAAAAAACCAATACAAGGACAGGAACCACGCTCTAGAAAAAACAAGAAGGTAATCCCTCAACAAACCTAAAAGAAGACAGCCACAAGAACAGAATGCCAACTTTAACAACAAAAATAAAAGGAAGCAACAATTACTTTTCCTTAATATCTCTTAATATCAATGGACTCAACTCCCCAATAAAAAGACATAGACTAACAAACTGGCTACACAAACAAGACTCAACATTTTGCTGCTTACAGAAAACTCATCTCAGAGAAAAAGATAGACACTACCTCAGAATGAAAGGCTGGAAAACAATTTTCCAAGCAAATGGTATGAAGAAACAAGCTGGAGTAGCCATCCTAATATCTGATAAGATTGACTTCCAACCCAAAGTCATCAAAAAAGACAAGGAGGGGCACTTCATATTCATCAAAGGTAAAATCCTCCAAGAAGAACTCTCAATTCTGAATATCTATGCTCCAAATACAAGGGCAGCCACATTCATTAAAGAAACTTTAGTAAAGCTCAAAGCACACATTGCACCTCACACAATAATAGTGGGAGACTTCAACACACCACTTTCACCAATGGACAGATCATGGAAACAGAAACTAAACAGGGACACAGTGAAACTAACAGAAGTGATGAAACAAATGGACTTAACAGATATCTACAGAACATTTTATCCTAAAACAAAAGGATATACCTTCTTCTCAGCACCTCATGGTACCTTCTCTAAAATTGACCACATAATTGGTCACAAAACAAACCTCAACATATACAAAAATATTGAAATTGTCCCATGCATCCTATCAGACCACCATGGTCTAAGGCTGATCTTCAATAATAAAATAAATAATAGAAAGCCAACATTCACGAGGAAACTGAACAACACTCTTCTCAATGATACCTTGGTCAAGGAAGGAATAAAGAAAGAAATTAAGGACTTTTTGGAGTTTAATGAAAATGAAGCCACAACATACCCAAACTTATGGGACACAATGAAAGCATTTCTAAGAGGAAAACTCATAGCTCTGAGTGCCTCCACAAAGAAACTAGAGAGAGCACACATTAGCAGCTTGACAACACACCTAAAAGCTCTAGAAGAAAAGGAAGCAAATTCACCCAAGAGGAGTAGAAGGCAGGAAATAATCAAACTCAGGGTGAAATCAACCAAGTGGAAACAAGAAGAACTGTTCAAAGAATCAACCAATCAAGGAGCTGGTTCTTTGAGAAAATCAACAAGATAGATAAACCCTTAGCCAGACTCACTAGAGGGCACAGGGAAAGCATCCTAATTAACAAAATCAGAGATGAAAAGGGAGACATAACAACAGATCCTGAAGAAATCCAAAACACCATCAGATCCTTCTACAAAAGGCTGTACTCAACAAAACTGGAAAACCTGGACGAAATGGACAAATTTCTGGACAGATACCAGGTACCAAAGTTGAATCAGGATCAAGTTGACCATCTAAACAGTCCCATGTCCCCTAAGGAAATAGAAGCGGTTATTAATAGTCTCCCAGCCAAAAAAAGCCCAGGACCAGACGGGTTTAGTGCAGAGTTCTATCAGACCTTCAAAGAAGATCTAATTCCAGTTCTTCACAAACTATTCCACAAGATAGAAGTAGAAGGTACTCTACCCAACTCATTTTATGAAGCCACTATTACTCTGATGCCTAAACCACAAAAAGACCCAACAAAGATAGAGAACTTCAGACCAATTTCCCTTATGAATATAGATGAAAAAATCCTCAATAAAGTTCTTGCTAACTGAATCCAAGAACACATCAAAACAATCATCCATCCTGACCAAGTAGGTTTCATCCCAGGGATGCAGGGGATGGTTCTATATACGGAAAATATCAATGTAATCCAGTATATAAACAAACTCAAAGACAAAAACCACATGATCGTCTCGTTAGATGCTGAGAAAGCATTTGACAAAATCCAACATCCATTCATGATAAAAGTCATGGAAAGATCAGGAATTCAAGTCCCATACCTAAACATGATAAAAGCAATCTACAGCAAACCAATAGCCAACATCAAAGTAAATGGTGAGAAGCTGGAAGCAATCCCACTAAAATCAGGGACTAGACAAGGCTGTCCACTCTCTCCCTACCTATTCAACATTGTACTTGAAGTCCTAGCCAGAGCAATTAGACAACAAAAGGAACTCAAGGGGATACAAATTGGAAAGGAAGAAGTCAAAATATCACTTTTTGCAGATGATATGATAGTATATATAAGTGACCCTAAAAATTCCACCAGAGAACTCCTAAGCCTGATAAACAGCTTTGGTGAAGTAGCTGGATATAAAATAAACTCAAACAAGTCAATGGCCTTTCTCTATACAAAGAATAAATAGGCTGAGAAAGAAATTAGGGAAACAACACCCTTCTCAATAGTCACAAATAATATAAAATACCTTGGCGTGACTCTAAGGAAGTGAAAGATCTGTATGATAAGATCTTCAAGTCTCTAAAGAAAAAAATTAAAGAAGATCTCAGAAGATGGAAAGATCTCCCATGCTCATGGATTGGCAGGATCAACATTGTAAAAATGGCCATCTTGCCAAAAGCAATCTACAGATTCAATGCAATCCCCATCAAAATTCCAACTCAATTCTTCAACGAATTAGAAAGGGCAATCCGCAGATTCATCTGGAATAACAAAAACCGAGGATAGCAAAAACTCTTCTCCAGGATAAAAGAACCTCTGGTGGAATCACCATGACAGACCTAAAACTGTACTACAGAGCAATTGTGATCAAAACTGCATGGTACTGGTATAGTGACAGAGAAGCAGACCAGACCAATGGAACAGAATTGAAGACCCAGAGATGAATCCACACACCTATGGTCACTTGATCTTTGACAAGGGAGCTAAAACCATCCAGTGGAAAAAAGACAGCATTTTCAACAAATGGTGCTGGCACAACTGGCGGTTATCATGTAGAAGAATGCGAATTGATTCATTTTTATCTCCTTGTACTAAGGTCAAATCTAAGTGGATTAAGGAACTCCACATAAAACCAGAGACACTGAAACTTATAGAGGAGAAAGTAGGGAAAAGCCTTGAAGATATGGGTACAGGGGAAAAATTCCTGAATAGAACAGCAATGGCTTGTGCTGTAAGATCAAGAATCGATAAATGGGACCTCATAAAATTGCAAAGCTTCTGCAAAGCAAAGACACCGTCAATAAGACAAAAAGGCCACCAACAGATTGGGAAAGGATCTTTACCTAACCCAAATCGGATAGGAGACTAATATCCAATATATATAAAGAACTCAAGAAGGTGGACTCCAGAAAATCTAATAACCCCATTAAAAAATGGGGCTCAGATCTGAACAAAGAATTCTCACCTGAGGAATACCGAATGGCAGAGAAGCACCTGAAAAAATGTTCAACATCCTTAATCATCAGGGAAATGCAAATCAAAACAACACTGAGATTCCACTTCACTCCAGTCAGAATGGCTAAGATAAAAAACTCAGGTGACAGCAGATGCTGGCGTGGATGTGGAGAAAGAGGAACACTCCTCCATTGTTGATGGGATTGCAAGCTTGTACAACCACTCTGGAAATCAGTCTGGCGGTTCTTCAGAAAATTGGACATAGTACTACAGGAGGATCCCACAATACCTCTCCTGGGCATATATCCAGAAGATGTCCCAACCGGTAAGCAGGACACATGCTCCACTATGTTCATAGCAGCCTTATTTATAATAGCCAGAAGCTGGAAAGAACCCAGATGCCCCTCAACAATGGAATGGATACAGAAAATGTGGTACATTTACACAATGGAATACTACTCAGCTATTAAAAAATGAATTTATGAAATTCCTAGGCAAATGGATGGACCTGGAGGGTATCATCCTGAGTGAAGTAACCCAATCACAAAGGAATTCGCACAATATGTACTCACTGATAAGTGGATATTAGCCCAGAAACTTAGGATACCCAAGATATAAGATACAACTTGCCAAACGCATGTAATTCAAGAAGAACGAAGACCAAAGTGTGGACACTGTACCCTTTCTTAGAAATGGGAACAAAACACCCATGGAAGGAGTTACAGAGACAAAATTTGGAGCTGTGATAAAAGGATGGACCATCTGGTGATTGCCATATGCGGGGATCCATCCCATGATCAGCTTCCAAATGCTGACACCATTGCATACACTCACGGGATTTTGCTGAAGGGACCCAGATATAGCTCTCTCTTGTGAAACTATGCCGGGGCCTAGCAAACACAGAAGTGGATGATCACAATCAGCTATTGGATGGGTCACACGGCCCCTTATGGAGGAGCTAGAGAAATTACCCAAGGAGCTAAAGGGAACTGCAACCCTAAAGGTGGAACAACAATATGAACTAACCAGTACCCGAGAGCTCTTGTCTTTAGCTGCATATGTATCAAAAGATGGCCTAGTCGGTCATCACTGCAAAGAGAGGCCCATTGGACTTGCAAACTTTATATGCCCCAGTACAGGGGAACACCAGGGCCAAAAAGGGGCAGTGGGTAGGTAGGGGATTGGGGGTTGGGTTTGGGGGACCTTTGGGATAGCATTGAAAATGTAAACGTGGAAAATATCTCATTAAAAAAAAAAGAAAAATTAAAAAAAAAAGAATTGATAAATGGGACCTCATGAAACTGGAAAGCTTTCTGTAAGGCAAAGGACACAGTCAATAAGACAAATTGGCAACCTACAGATTGGGAAAAAAATTTTCACTAACCCCACATCTGATAGAGGGCAAATATCCAAAATACATAAAGAGCCCAAGAAGTTAATTACCAAAAGACAAACAACCAAATAAAAAATGGAATATAGAACTAAACCAAGAATTCACAACAGAGGAATCTCAAATGGCTGAGAAGCACCTAAAGAAATGTTCAAAGTCTTTAGTGATCAGAGAAATGTAAATCAAAACAACTCTGAGATTCCACCTTACACCAATCAGAATGCCTAAGATCAAAACCTCAGGTGAAAGCACATGTTGGTGAGGATGTAGATAAAGAGGAACACTGCTCCATTGCTGTTGGAGTTGGAAACTAGTACAATAACTCTGAAAATCAATCTGGAGTTTCCTCAGAGAATAGAAAATAGATCTACCTGAAAACATACAATACCACTCTTGGGAATATACCCCAAAGGTGCCCCACCATGCCACAGGGGCACATGTTCCACAATGTTCATAGAGGCCTAGTTTGTGATTAGTTAGAAGTTAGAAACAACCGAGATGTCCCATGACAGAAGAATGGATACAGAAAATGTGGTTCATTTGCACAATGGAATACTACTCAGCTATTAAGAATGAGGACATCCTGTGTTTTGCAGGCAAATGGATAGAAATAGAAAATATCATCCCGAGTGAGAAAACTCAGACCCAAAAGTACATGCATGGTATGTACTCACTAATAAGTGGATATTAGCCAAAAAAAAGTACAAAATAAAAAAAAAAAAAAAAAAAAAGAAAGAAAGAAAGAAAAAAGTACCCAAGGTACTGTCCACAGAGCTAATAAAAAAAGGTAAACAAGCTGAAGGGCCTAAGTGAGGAAGCTTCAGGCCCACTTGGGAAGAAGAAGAAAGCAACCACAATGGAGAGAGGGACCTGAGAGGGAAAGAGGATGGGTAGGAGCGGGGAACATGATCTGGTATTGTGTGGGGGAAAAAAAGGGCTTAGACCTGAGGCCCAGAAGAATGATTGGAAACAGGGAGCCTTGGGAGGTAGGAGGTTGGGAGGACCCTCCAGAATATACCAGAGATTTGGGAGGTGAGAGACTCTCAGGACTCAGAGAGGTACCTTAGATGAAATACCCTATACTGGGGAGAGAGAACTTACAGAGCCCACCTCCAGGAGGATGACAGGGTATCAGTTGAAAACTTTGACCCATATTTGTTCCTGTCTGAAAGAACTGCAGGGTTGGAAATGGAGAGGAACCTGAGGAAAAGAATGTCCAGCAAAAGGCCCAAAGTGGGATTCCGCTCAAGGGGGGTTTGTGGGGGGGATACCAAGGCCTGACACTATTACTGAGGCTGTGGAGCACTCAAACAAAGGGACCAATTATGACCTCACTCTGGAAGACCCAACAAGCAGCTGAAAGTGTCAGAGGCAGATATTTGCATCCAACCAATACACAGAAGCTGCTGACCCCTGTGGTTGGATTAGGGAAAACTGGAAGAAGCTGAGGAAGAGGGTGACCCTGTAGGAGGACCAGCAGTCTCAATTAACCTGGACCCTGAGATCTCTCAGACACTGGACCACCAAACAAGCAGCATACACCAGCTGACATGAGGCCCCCAACACATATACAGCCGAGGTCTGCGTTCAGTAAGAAAAGATGTGTCTCTCAAGAGATTGGAGATCTCAGGTTGTTTAGAGGTCTGGTTGAGTGGGGGTGGTTGGTGGAGACATTCTCATGGAGACACGGGAGTGGGGATGAGGTATGGGATTTGGACCAGTCAGAAGGCGTACTGGGGGAGAGTGTTGAAATCTTGTGTATACGTAAATAAATAAATAAAATGATAAAAATTTAACACAAATAGGAAAAATTCTCCATTTATTTTACATGCTTTGCATATCTTTGATACCAGCAGCAAAATTAATATTAATAGTGCTTCACCATTAAAAGAAAGAATCTATGAAACAAAGAGTTGTTTTTTCTTTTTAGAAAATAAATAAGATTGACAGGCACTTAGCCAAACTTAACTAAAAGGCAGAGAAAGAACATTCCAATTAACAAACTTAGAAATAATAAGGAGGGCATAGCACACACCAAAGAACTCCAGAAACTCAAAATGACATGACTCTAAAAACCTCTCCTCCACCAAAATTGGAAAATCTAAAGGAAACAGAAAGTACTTTTCATGGTATATACCACCTACCAACATTAAATAATATTCAGATATTCATTTAAACAAACCTATGATGCCTAGTGAAGGAGAAGTCATAATGAAAAGTGTCCCAACCAAGAAAATCCTAGGGTCAGATGGTTTTAGCATAAAATGTTACCAGGCTTTCAAAGAAGAATTAATGCAGATACTAATCAAATTATTCCATAAAAGAGAAACATAAAGAAAATTGTCTGATATTTTTACAAGTCCACATTTGCCCTGATACCTAAACCACATGAAGATCAAAATTAAGAAAGAGAATTAGTCTATTTTCATTATCAACATAAATGTAAAATTTTTTCAATGAAGTATTTGCACACTTAATCTAAGAAAATACCAAAAAGGTAATCCACCATGTTCAAATAAGCTTTATCCAGAGATGCAGAGATGGCTCAATGTACGTAAACTGATATGTGTAATACACTATATAAACAGACTGACAGACATAAACACATGATCATCACATTAGATGCCAAAAAAGCCTTGGCCAAAATCTTAACACTCCTTCATGATAAAAGTCCCAGATAATTTACAGATATTAGTGACACATCTCAAGAGAATAAAGGGAATTTACAGTAAGTCTATAGCCAGCCTTGTCTTAATTAGGGTTTCTATGCTGTGACAAAACACCATTACCAAAGCAAAGAGGAAAGGATTAATTCAACTTACTCTTCAATAGTACTGTTCAACATCAAAATGAATCAGGACAGGAACTCAAATGGCAGGAACCTGGAGACTGGAGCTAATGCACAGGCAATAGAGAGGTGCTGCTTCCTGGCTTGCTTCATATGGCTTGCTCAGACTGCTTTCTTATAGAAACCTGGACCTTCCCCCATCAATCACTTATTATGAAAATGCCAGACAAACCTGTCTACACTTTACCTTTTCCTAATTGAGGTTCCCCATCTCAGATGACTTTAGTCTGTGACTAATTGATATAAAACTATGAAGTGCAAACATCAACTTTAATTGATAGAAATTCAGAGAATTTCCACTAAAATCCTGAAGAAAGCAAAGTTTTCCATTCTCTCCATATCTTTGTAGTCTTAGAAAAATAATACAACTTAAGAAGAACAGGGAAATAGAAATAGGAAGGAAAGATGTTAACCTATCTTTATTTACATATAATATTATAGTATACATGTGTGTCTCGGTGGCAATATTTTTCTTGTGTCTATCCTTGGCTTTTTTCTTTTGTTTGTTTGTTTTGTCCTGTTCCTATCTGTTCTCTTTTCTTTTAATTTATTATTATACCGTAGATGCTTGTTTATTTCCTAAAAGGAGACCAAAAGGATGTGGTCCAGATGGAAAAAGGGAATGGGAGGAAGAACTGGAAAGGGGGGGAGGGAAACTGTAATTGCAATATATTGTATGAAAAACTATTTTCAATAAATAAATAAATAAATAAAGGACAGAGACTTTGGATAACAGTTGAAGTTGTTCTCTGGTCTCCACATACATATGCACTGACACACAAAAAACTCATACACATATGTGTACCTACATGCATATCAACACACAGACATTGATAGAACAATCTCAATTTAACTAAAACTTGAAGAACTAAAATAACAATGCAAACCTTTAGCATTGTTTTGGCCAAAACTTGTTAAAACTGTAATGCAAGAACCAAATGCACTGTGATGCGGCACCAACTAATTAGCAAGCATGAATTTTTCACCTGAGAGTCTAAAAAGAAAATTCTACCATGGCTTGAAGTTAAAGAGCAGAACTCCTGACTACCATTCTATGACTGATGAAGAGACTAATAGCTAAAACCTCAGCAGGCCTTGTTCACGATATGCAGAAAAGTGCTGCAGTTTAGATACCTCTGGAACTTTTCCACAGTGTCACAGGTTTGTAATACTTGAAGCCCTTCATTTCTAAGAATATATTTCTTGCTCAGTTGTTTCAGGCAAGCCCAAGACTTTGTAATTTTTAGAGGGCCCAAGATTTTTTTTCAATAACAGACTAGCTTCTTTTTCCTGAAGTTACAAATATAATTTCTTTTTTTGTTGTTGTTGTCAAACATAAGGTACCAAATATGATGCAATAAATTGTTTTGAAAAACAAAAAACAAAAAAACCATATTATGTATGAAAATTTGTTTATCAGGTATTTTCTTTATTTACATTTCAAATGTTATCCCCTTTCCTAGTTTCCCTCTGAAAATCCCTATCCCCTTCCCCCTCCCCCTGCTCCTCAACCCACCCACTCCCATTCCTGGTCCTAGCATTCCCCTATATTGGGGCATAGAGCCTTTGCAGGACCAAGGGACTCTCCTCTCACTGATGACCAACTAGGCCATCCTCTGCTACATATACAGCTAAAGCCACAAGTTCCACCATGTGTTTTCTTTGATTGGTGGTTTAGTTCCAAGGAGCTCTGGGGGTACTGGTTAGTTCATATTGATGTTCCTCCTATGGGACTTCAAACACCTTTAGCTCCTTGGGTACTTTCTCTAGCTCCTTTGTTGGGGACTTTGTGCTCCATCCAATGGATGATTGTGAGCATCCACTTCTGTATTTGCCAGGCACTGGCAGAGCCCCTCAGGAGACAGCTATATAAGGCTCCTGTCAGCAAGCTCTTGTTGGCATCTGCCATAGTGGCTGGGTTTGGCCGTTGTTTATGGGATGGATCCCCAAGTGGGGCAGTCTCTGGATGGTTTTTCCTTCAGTCTCTGTTCCAACCTTTGTCTTTGTAACTCCTTCCATGGGTATTTTTTCCCCCTTCTAAGGATTCTGAGCTTCTGGGCTAATAACCACTTATCTGTGAGTGCATATCATGTGTGTTCTTTTGTGATTGGGTTACCTCACTCAGGATGATATCCTCCAGATCCACCCATTTGTCTAAGAATTTCATAAATTCGTTGTTTTTAATAGCTGCATAGTACTCCATTGTGTAAAAAATATGGAACCCTTCATGAATTTCACAGAGGCCATGCTAATCTTCTTTGTATCATTCTACTTTTAGTATATGTGCTGCTAAAGCAAGTACTAAATGAAAAATTTTGTAAATCATTTTGAAATTTGATTCTAATTCTCCTTTGAAAGCATAAGCATTATTTTTAATAAATAAAATGCAGGAAGTAGAGTCAATATACAGTGACTATATAATTTGGAAGGAAAATGTTGAGTAAAATAAAGAACATAGGTAGACCCTAGCTCCTTAATAATGAGCACCCTACAATCTTCAACAAGAAATCTATCCCTGTTCTAATGAAGCCAGAGTTGTTAGGGTATATAAGAGTACAGCTGGGATAGACCATTTGAAAGTCTAAAGATAAATATAAAGGTTGATGCTGCTGACAAGGTGCTCAGGTATTAACTACAAGGCATTACACTGATTCTTGGTGATTTATCACTCCTTTGTCATATACATCCATCATTTATCCTCTAGTTTTTATACAGTGTCAGCACTTTGAATGATCACTAGCCAACATTCATGGCACTGGTCCCATGTTTAATGTATGTGTGTGTGTGTTTGTGTGTGTGTGTGTGTGTACATTATCTAAGGTACAGCCTGATTCAATGAATTAGAAAACTAGTTAAACTGGGTGGAAATTAGAGCAATTAACCACTTACTGTTAGAATGGCCTCCCTGCTGCTTAAAAATGCCTAGAGCATCCTGTTTCTGTGGTCAATATTGAACATGTAACTATATGTCAATATAAACAACTTCTCCAACATTGTGCCACAGGCTAATTTCACTGAACAAGCCTCAAGTACAGCCTCACGACCTTCTCTGCCCAGTGTCCTTTTACCTTGCTAGGGTTTCACCTGTGGATGTATCTATCTAAATCATGTCCAAAGGGTGCAAACCCAGAATACACATAGTAAGCAGTATAAACAGAAGCCAGAGATAGAAGAATAATGGTTTATAATGTGCAAGACATCTAAAGCCACCTAGCTCCTACTCTGCTCTCTAGCAATCATGTCTATGTAACATTAAATTTTGCTTTTATTATATCAGCTACTCCCCATTGAATTCTAGTCTGTTATCAAGATGGAAATTCTTGAGTAGAATATTGCTCAAGGTCTCAAGATCTCAAGAAAGATATCTAGTCCAATACTGCCAACTAGATTAACATCTAAATCAAGTGCCATGGATTTTATTTTACTTTACTTAACAACCTACATGCTATTTGACTTTCCCTCCAAAGAAAAATGTTGTTTGATAAGCAATGACTAATAAAACAATTTCAAGCAAATCTGTGCTGATTTTTCCCTTAAGTCCAGAAGAAAAAGGGTAAATGAAGTAGACTAAAGTATATAAGTGAGGACATTTTTACCCACCAAAGGTCACTACTTATATGCCATTCAAAACAGTATTCAAACAAATACAATTTTGGATGTTAAACTCCTTAGAAAATGCTGCTTCCTAATATCTCATATCATGTTGATTAAAGTCCTGTTAAAAATTAATCTTAAATATATAAGATAGCCTTATGTGATTTTAAATATGGTTTCATATGGTATTCTAATGTGAATAAAAGTAATTTCCAAGGATATAAGCAAACTAAATCTAAATGCTCTGAAATTTGTAAGATAATAAAAACTAGACTGATGCTTGCTCTCTACACAGCAATGTATTTCCGAGAAAATATTTGATTTTATACAAAACTTAAAAACAGTTTACAATTGACTTAAAAATGAATTTTCTGTTTTATCACAAAAATTCAACTCTTCTGTTCAAATTGTAGTGAGGAAACTGTAATTTTCAGAGACCACATTTCAACCTGCTTCCTTTCTTTGTAACCATTCCAACTAGAAAAAAAATAATTTTATAAGAAAAAAAGGAGAAATTGTTCTGTCACTTCACTTCTCACTAGATGTATCAATGTATAAAGATTCTTTTCTCCACCCTTTAATCTTTGGAAAGCATTTATAATGAACAGTGGGAAATTGTTCAGTCTGTCCATTAAAAGTGGTTACTTCAACAATTTGTAGATAGTAAAGGAGAGGAAAAGGAAAAAGGCTATATAGTAAAGTACAGTTTCTGGATGAGTATAAAAGTGACTAGCTTAATAAAACGTCGTATAAACCGGTAAAATTTGCCCATAATCTTTTTTGGTTTGGTTTGGTTTGGTTTGGTTTGGTTTGGTTTGGTTTGGTTTGGTTGGTTTTCTGGTCTCAGACACTCAGAAGAGTTAGTCTTATTTTAGTTTTCTGACTAACCCACCAAGCACAATCAGTAAACTGTCCCCTGTCCCCTGGATTCTATTTTTTGGTCCACAACTCTGACTGTGCTATTGCAGGCCACTCTAGAACCATTAAACCCAGACTGTAGCCTCCTACAAGACTGAAACACTCTGAGCCAGACCTTGACTTTGTTGTCACAAAGGAGATTGCCTAGGGTGGAGCCTGCCTCCCTAGATCACTCTATAATTCAGCCACTGACACTGCTGCTACCTGCTGGGAGTCGGCCTAGCTATTCCGGATCCTACAATCCTACATGTGGTCACCTGCAGCTGGGCTCCAAGGATGATTTGGCCAGAATGGGCTTTCTCCTCTCCTTTATAAAGTGTGTCCACCATTAAAAATTTGAACCTTGATCAGAACACTGTCTTTGTTCCATCTTTCTCTCATCACCTAGTTTTCCTCTCTTTCAGCCCCCGCCTGCCATTCAGGTGTACCCATCCTTGTGAGCTGCTGGATGGCTTGCGAACACCAGGCCAGGCTGATACAAGGAAGCCCAAAGGCAAGGTTAGCACCTAAAACTCAAGAGGCCACTCAGGCCACAAAACCCCAGAGGATACATTTAAATGGACCCAAAGACTCACTAGTCACCAGAACCCTAGTTTACTCAGGCCAGAATATAGAGAAAACAGAAATCAAGCAGAAGAAAAAAAAATTCAACAACCACTCACCAAATAGTGCTAAACTTGGAAATCAGCATCTAAAGCTATAACAACAACAACAAAACAGATGGCTAAAGATCAGCATAGTAACACAAGTGTCCCATTTCCAGCTCGAAGGCCCAAAAAATATTTTCAACAAAATCATTGAAGAGTTTCCCCAATCTAAAGAAATAGATGCCTACTAATATGAAAGAAGCTTACAGAATACCAAATAGATTGGAACTCCTCCCCAAAAACTTTCCCCCACATAATAATCAAAACACTAAATGTACAGAACAAAGAAAGAACATTAAAGGCTAGAAGGGGGAAAGGCTAAGCACCATATAAAGGCAGACCTAACAGAATCATACCTGACTTCTTAACAGACTCTAAAAGCCAGAAGGTCCTGACAAGATGTCTTGAAATCTCTAAGAGACCACAATGTCACACCAGACTATTCTACCCAGCAAAACTTGAAGTTATCATGAATGTAGAAAACAAGATATTCCATAAAAAAACCAAATTTAAAAAATTATCTATCCACCGTTCTAGCCTACAAAAGATACTAGAAAGAAACTTCTAATCCAAGAAGGATAACAACACCCAATAAAACACAGGAAATAATTTCACACAAGCAAATCCAAAAGAAGAGAAGCACTCACGCGCGCGCACACACACACACAACCACCCTTAACATTAAAATAACAGAAATTGACAATCATTGGTCATTAACATATGTCAACATCAATGGACTCAATCCCCCAATATAAAGACACAGGCTAACAGAATGGGTGCAAAAACAGGATCCATATTTCTGCTGCACATAAGAAATAAGCTTTAGTGATAAATATAGACATTACCTCAGAGTAAAGGGCTGGAAAAAGGTTTTTTTCAATGAAAGGGCCCAAGAAGCAAGCTGGAGCTATCATTATAATATCTAATAAAATATACTTTTTATAAGATTATTTAATCTTTTTTTACAGTCCGGCCATTACCCACCTCCTAGTCTGCCCTCTGACTGTACCTCAATGCCACCTCTTCCTCCCCCAAGAGGATGTCATCACCCTTCCACCCCCATACCATCAGACCTCCCCAGTCCCAGGAGCCTCAAGTCTCTGGAGGGTTAGGTGCATCTTCTGTCACTGAGGCCAGACCAGACAGTCCTCTGTTGTATATGTGTTAGAAGCCTCACATCAGCTAGTATATTCTGCCTGGTTGGTGGCTCAGTGCCTGAGAATTTTATTTAAAAAAATTAATCCAAAAGGATGGGGAGGGACATTTCATATTCATCAAAGAAAAAAAAAATCCATCAAGAAGACATCTCTATTCTGGATATCACCATGGCCCAAATGGAAAAGCACTCACATTCATAAAAGAAACATTACTAAAGCTTAAATCATACATTGAGCTCAAAATTCTAATAGTGGGAGAACTCAACATCCAACTCTCAACAATGGACAGGTCATTCTAAAGAGAGAAGTAATAAAACTATCAGAGGTTATGCATCAAATGTCTATCAGTTATCTACAGAGCATCTTAACCACACACACACATACACACACACACACACACACACACACACACACACACACACACACACACACACAAATATAGCTTCCCAGCATTTCATGGGTCCTTCTCTGAAATTGACCATATACTCAGTCATAAAGCAAGCCTCGCCAGATACAAGAAAATCAAAATAAGCCTCAGACCACCATGGATTAAAGCTGGATTTCAAAAACAACAGAAACCACAGAAATTCTAAAAAAATGATAGAAACTGAACAACTTATCTACTCAGTGACCACTGTGTCAAGGAAGAAATAGATACATAAATTAAATCCTTTCTAGAATTCCTTGAAAATGAATGCACAACATATGCAAAGTTATGGGACACAAGGAAAACAGTGCTAAGAAGAAAGTTCATAGCAGTAAGTGCTTTCATAATGAAATTAGTAAGATCTCATACTAGTGACTTAACAGCACACTTAAAAGTTCTAGGACAAAAAGAAGCAATACAGTCAAGAGAAGTATATGGCAAGAAATAATCAAACTGATGACTGAAATCAATAAAATAGAAACAACAGGAGCAATACAAATAATCAATGAAACAAAGAGTTGGTTTTTTGAAAAAATCAACAAGATAGACAAACTCTTAGCCAACCTAACAAATATACAAACTAACAAAATCAGAAACAAAAAGGGGGTATAATTACAGACATCAAAGAAATACAGAGACTCATTAGTTTTCACTTCACAAGCATGTACTTACTCCATAAATTTGGAAAAATCAAAATTAAATGAACAATGTTCTTGATAGATACCACTTATCAAAGTTAAATCAAGATAAGGTAAACAATCCAAATATACCTGAAACCCCTAAGGAAATGCAAGCAGTTATTAAAAGTCTTCAAACAATCAGTCAAACCAACAAAAAGCCTTGGCCCAGATTGTTTTAGTAGAGAATTCTAGCAGACCTTCAAAGAGAACCTAATAGCAATACTCCTTAAATATTACACAAAATAGAAACAAAGGGTCTACTGCCCAATTCATTTTATGAAGCCATAGTTACCCTAATGCCTAAACCACACAAATATTAAACAGAGAAAGGAAATTTCAGACATATCTTCTTTCTGGCTATTGGTACAAAGTTCTCAATAAAATACTCACAAATTGAATCCACAAACACATCAAAAATATCTAACACCATGATTAAGTGGGCTTCATAACAGAGTTGCAGGATAGTTCAACATATGATAATTCTTCAATATAATCTACCATATAAACAAACTGAAAGAAAAACAAAACATGATAATCTCATTAAATGCTGACAAAGCTTTTGACAAAATCCAGCACCCCTTCATGCTAAAAGTATTAGAGAGATCAGGGATACAAGACACATACCTAAACACAATAAAGGCAATATACAGCAAGTCAACAGCCAACATCAAATTAAATGGAGAAAATTTTACAGCAATTCCAGTAAAATCAGAGACAAGACAAGGCTGTCCACTATCTGTGAATTTATTCAATTTAGTATTTGAGGATTTTGGTAGAGCAATAAAAAACTAAAGGAGATCAAGTGGATACAAATTGGAAAGAAAGAAGTCAAAGTATTACACACACACACACACACACACACACACACACACACACACACACAAATACATGACCCCAAAAATTTAACCAGGGAACTTCTGCCGCTGATAAACACCTTCATCAAAGTGGCTGAATACAAAATTAACTCAACTAATACCAGTATCCCTCCTTTGTACAAATAATATATGGACTGTGAAAGAAATTAAGGAAACAATACTCTTTAAAATAGCCACAAATAACGTAATATGTTTTGGTGTAACTCTAATCAAGCAAAGCAAAGATGTGTATGACAAGGACTTCACATCCCTGAAAAGAAATTGAAGAAGGTATCAGAAAATGAAAAGATCTTCCATGCTAATGGATCAATAGGATTAACATAGTAAAAATGGACATCCTACAAATTTACTGTAATTCCTATCAAAATTCCAACACAACCTTTTACAGACCTCGAAAGGAAAATATTCAATTTCATATGGAAAAACAAAAAACACTATAGTTAAAATATTCCTATATAATCAAAGAGTATCTATAGTTTTCACCATCCCTAATTTCAAGCCGTATTAGAAAACAATAGTAATAAAAACCACATGGTCTTAGTATAAAAACAGACAGGTTAATCAGTGGAATCAATTCAAAGACCCAGAAATAAACCCCCATACCTATGGGCACTTGGTTTTTGACAATGAAGCCAAAATTATACAATAGAAAACAAAAAGCATCTGCAACAAATGGTGCTGGTCTAACTAGACTTGGGCATATAAATAGATCCATATCTATCACTCTGCATAAATCTCCAGTACAAGTCGATCAAAGAAGTCAACATAAAACCAGTGAAAATAAATCTGACAGAAGAGAAAGTGCGGAACGGCCTTAAACACATTTGCACAGGAGACAACCTGAACAGAACACCGACAGCTCAGGCAGTAAGATCAACAATTAATAAACTCAACCTCATGAAACTGAAAATCTTCTGTAAGACAAAAGACACCATAAAGAGGACAAAATGCCAGCTTATAAAATTGGAAAAGATTTTCACCAATTCCACATCTGACAGAGGGCTGACATCCAAAATTTATAAAGAACTCAAGAAAATATACATTACTAAACCAAAAGACCAAATTAAAAAAGAGGATACAGATCTAAATAGAAAATTCTCAACAGAGGAATCTCTAATGACTGAAAAGCAGTTAAAGAAATATAACATATCCTTAGTCATCAGAGAAATGCATCTGAGATTCCATCTTACAACTGTCATAGTGGCTAAAATAAAAATCTCAAGTGAAAGCTCATGCTGGTGAGAACATGGAGTAAGGTGAGCATCCTCCATCACTGCTGGGACTGCAAACTTGTACAACTTCTTTGAAAATCAATTTTACATTTTTTCAGAAAGTTTGGAATAGATCTACCTCAAGACCCAGCTATACCAATCTTGGGCAAAAAAACAAAAACTTCTGCCAAATCACCAGGAGACTTGCTCAACTACATTATAGCTGCTTTATTCATAATAACCAGAAACTGGAAACAACCTATATGTCCCTCAACCAAAGCATGAATAAAGAAAATGTGGCTCATTTACATAATGTCCTATTATTCAGCCACTAAAAACAATGGTATCATGAAATCTACAGGCAAAGGGGTGTATCCAGTAAAAAACTCATCTTGAGGGTGGTAAACCAGACCCTGAAAGACAAACACTCTATATACTCACTTATAAGTGGATATTAGTCATAAATTATAGGATAACCATGCTACAAAACACAGACCTACAGAAACTAAGTAAGGAAGAGGACCCAAGATGTCACAGAAACCTCATTTGAAAGGGAAAATAGATCTTGGTCCGGGACCCGCCGAACTTAGGAAATTAGTCTGAACAGGTGAGAGGGTGCGCCAGAGAACCTGACAGCTTCTGGAACAGGCGGAAGCACAGAGGCGCTGAGGCAGCACCCTGCGTGGGCCGGGGACAGCCGGCCACCTTCCGGACCAGAGGACAGGTGCCCGCCCGGCTGGGGAGGCGACCTAAGCCACAGCAGCAGCGGTCGCCATCTTGGTCCCGGGACTCCAAGGAACTTAGGAATTTAGTCTGCTTAGGTGAGAGTCTGTACCACCTGGGAACTGCCAAAGCAACACAGTGTCTGAGAAAGGTCCTGTTTTGGGCCTTCTTCTTCGGCCAGGAGGAGGTCCAAATACAAGATATCTGCGCACCTTCCCTGTAAGAGAGCTTGCCAGCAGAGAGTGCTCTGAGCACTGAAACTCAGAGGAGAGAATCTGTCTCCCAGGTCTGCTGATAGACGGTAACAGAATCACCAGAAGAACAATCTCTAAACAGAGTCAACTATAACTACTAACTCCAGAGATTACCAGATGGCGAAAGGTAAACGGAGGAATCTTACTAACAGGAACCAAGACCACTCACCATCACCAGAACCCAGCACACCCACTTCGCCCAGTCCAGGGAACCCCAACACACCTGAGAACCTAGACCTAGATTTAAAAGCATATCTCATGATGATGGTAGAGGACATCAAGAAGGACTTTAATAAATCACTTAAAGAAATACAGGAGAACACTGCTAAAGAGTTACAAGTCCTTAAAGAAAAACAGGAAAACACAATCAAACAGGTAGAAGTCCTTACAGAAAAAGAGGAAAAAACATACAAACAGGTGATGGAAATGAACAAAACCATACTAGACCTAAAAAGGGAAGTAGACACAATAAAGAAAACTCAAAGCGAGGCAACACTAGAGATAGAAACCCTAGGAAAGAAATCTGGAACCATAGATTTGAGCATCAGCAACAGAATACAAGAGATGGAAGAGAGAATCTCAGGTGCAGAAGATTCCATAGAGAACATCGGCACAACAATCAAAGAAAATGGAAAATGCAAAAAGATCCTAACTCAAAATATCCAGGAAATCCAGGACACAATAAGAAGACCAAACGTACGGATAATAGGAGTGGATGAGAATGAAGATTTTCAACTCAAAGGTCCAGCAAACATCTTCAACAAAATTATTGAAGAAAACTTCCCAAATCTAAAGAATGAGATGCATATGAACATACAAGAAGCCTACAGAACTCCAAATAGACTGGACCAGAAAAGAAATTCCTCCCGACACATAATAATCAGAACATCAAATGCATTAAATAAAGATAGAATACTAAAAGCAGTAAGGGAAAAAGGTCAAGTAACATATAAAGGCAAGCCTATCAGAATTACTCCAGATTTTTCACCAGAGACTATGAAAGCCAGAAGAGCCTGGACAGATGTTATACAGACACTAAGAGAACACAAACTGCAGCCCAGGCTACTATACCCAGCCAAACTCTCAATTATCATAGAAGGAGAAACCAAAGTATTCCACGACAAAACCAAATTCACGCATTATCTCTCCACGAATCCAGCCCTTCAAAGGATAATAACAGAAAAAAACCAATACAAGAACGGGAACAACGCCCTAGAAAAAACAAGAAGGTAATCCCTCAACAAACCTAAAAGAAGACAGCCACAAGAACAGAATGCCACCTTTAACAACTAAAATAACAGGAAGCAACAATTACTTTTCCTTAATATCTCTTAACATCAATGGTCTCAACTCGCCAATAAAAAGACATAGACTAACAAACTGGCTACACAAACAAGACCCAACATTTTGCTGCTTACAGGAAACTCATCTCAGAGAAAAAGATAGACACTACCTCAGAATGAAAGGCTGGAAAACAATTTTCCAAGCAAATGGTATGAAGAAACAAGCAGGAGTAGCCATCCTAATATCTGATAAGATTGACTTCCAAACCAAAGTCATCAAAAAAGACAAGGAGGGACACTTCATTCTCATCAAAGGTAAAATCCTCCAAGAGGAACTCTCAATTCTGAATATCTATGCTCCAAATACAAGAGCAGCCACATTCACTAAAGAAACTTTAGTAAAGCTCAAAGCACACATTGCGCCTCACACAATAATAGTGGGAGACTTCAACACACCACTTTCACCAATGGACAGATCATGGAAACAGAAACTAAACAGGGACACACTGAAACTAACAGAAGTGATGAAACAAATGGATCTGACAGATATCTACAGAACATTTTTCCCTAAAACAAAAGGATATACCTTCTTCTCAGCACCTCATGGTACCTTCTCCAAAATTGACCACATAATAGGTCACAAATCAGGCCTCAACAGATTCAAAAATATTGAAATTGTCCCATGTATCCTATCAGATCACCATGCACTAAGGCTGATCTTCAATAACAAAATAAATAACAGAAAGCCAACATTCACATGGAAACTGAACAACACTCTTCTCAATGATACCTTGGTCAAGGAAGGAATAAAGAAAGAAATTAAAGACTTTTTAGAGTTTAATGAAAATGAAGCCACAACGTACCCAAACCTTTGGGACACAATGAAAGCATTTCTAAGAGGGAAACTCATAGCTATGAGTGCCTTCAAGAAAAAACGGGAGAGAGCACATACTAGCAGCTTGACAACACATCTAAAAGCTCTAGAAAAAAAGGAAGCAAATTCACCCAAGAGGAGTAGACGGCAGGAAATAATCAAACTCAGGGGTGAAATCAACCAAGTGGAAACAAGAAGAACTATTCAAAGAATTAACCAAACGAGGAGTTGGTTCTTTGAGAAAATCAACAAGATAGATAAACCCTTAGCTAGACTCACTAAAGGGCACAGGGACAAAATCCTAATTAACAAAATCAGAAATGAAAAGGGAGACATAACAACAGATCCTGAAGAAATCCAAAACACCATCAGATCCTTCTACAAAAGGCTATACTCAACAAAACTGGAAAACCTGGACGAAATGGACAAATTTCTGGACAGATACCAGGTACCAAAGTTGAATCAGGATCAAGTTGACCTTCTAAACAGTCCCATATCCCCTAAAGAAATAGAAGCAGTTATTAATAGTCTCCCAGCCAAAAAAAGCCCAGGACCAGACGGGTTTAGTGCAGAGTTCTATCAGACCTTCAAAGAAGATCTAACTCCAGTTCTGCACAAACTTTTTCACAAGATAGAAGTAGAAGGTATTCTACCCAACTCATTTTATGAAGCCACTATTACTCTGATACCTAAACCACAGAAAGATCCAACAAAGATAGAGAACTTCAGACCAATTTCTCTTATGAACATCGATGCAAAAATCCTTAATAAAATTCACGCTAACCGAATCCAAGAACACATTAAAGCAATCATCCATCCTGACCAAGTAGGTTTTATTCCAGGGATGCAGGGATGGTTTAATATACGAAAATCCATCAATGTAATCCATTATATAAACAAACTCAAAGACAAAAACCACATGATCATCTCGTTAGATGCAGAAAAAGCATTTGACAAGATCCAACACCCATTCATGATAAAAGTTCTGGAAAGATCAGGAATTCAAGGCCAATACCTAAACATGATAAAAGCAATCTACAGCAAACCAGTAGCCAACATCAAAGTAAATGGAGAGAAGCTGGAAGCAATCCCACTAAAATCAGGGACTAGACAAGGCTGCCCACTTTCTCCTTACCTTTTCAACATAGTACTTGAAGTATTAGCCAGAGCAATTCGACAACAAAAGGAGATCAAGGGGATACAAATTGGAAAAGAGGAAGTCAAAATATCACTTTTTGCAGATGATATGATAGTATATATAAGTGACCCTAAAAATTCCAACAGAGAACTCCTAAACCTGATAAACAGCTTCGGTGAAGTAGCTGGATATAAAATTAACTCAAACAAGTCAATGGCCTTTCTCTACACAAAGAATAAACAGGCTGAGAAAGAAATTAGGGAAACAACACCCTTCTCAATAGCCACAAATAATATAAAATATCTCGGCGTGACTCTAACGAAGGAAGTGAAAGATCTGTATGATAAAAACTTCAAGTCCCTGAAGAAAGAAATTAAAGAAGATCTCAGAAGATGGAAAGATCTCCCATGCTCATGGATTGGCAGGACCAACATTGTAAAAATGGCTATCTTGCCAAAAGCAATCTACAGATTCAATGCAATCCCCATTAAAATTCCAACTCAATTCTTCAACGAATTAGAAGGAGCAATTTGCAAATTCATCTGGAATAACAAAAAACCGAGGATAGCAAAAACTCTTCTCAAGGATAAAAGAACCTCTGGTGGAATCACCATGCCTGACCTAAAGCTTTACTACAGAGCAATTGTGATAAAAACTGCATGGTACTGGTATAGAGACAGACAAGTGGACCAATGGAATAGAATTGAAGACCCAGAAATGAACCCACACACCTATGGTCACTTGATCTTCGACAAGGGAGCCAAAACCATCCAGTGGAAGAAAGACAGCATTTTCAACAATTGGTGCTGGCACAACTGGTTGTTATCATGTAGAAGAATGCGAATCGATCCATACTTATCTCCTTGTACTAAGGTCAAATCTAAGTGGATCAAGGAACTTCACATAAAACCAGAGACACTGAAACTTATAGAGGAGAAAGTGGGGAAAAGCCTTGAAGATATGGGCACAGGGGAAAAATTCCTGAACAGAACAGCAATGGCTTGTGCTGTAAGATCGAGAATTGACAAATGGGACCTAATGAAACTCCAAAGTTTCTGCAAGGCAAAAGACACTGTCTATAAGACAAAAAGACCACCAACAGACTGGGAAAGGATCTTTACCTATCCTAAATCAGATAGGGGACTAATATCCAACATATATAAAGAACTCAAGAAGGTGGACCTCAGAAAATCAAATAACCCCCTTAAAAAATGGGGCTCAGAACTGAACAAAGAATTCTCACCTGAGGAATACCGAATGGCAGAGAAGCACCTGAAAAAATGTTCAACATCCTTAATCATCAGGGAAATGCAAATCAAAACAACCCTGAGATTCCACCTCACACCAGTGAGAATGGCTAAGATCAAAAATTCAGGTGACAGCAGATGCTGGCGAGGATGTGGAGAAAGAGGAACACTCCTCCATTGTTGGTGGAATTGCAGGCTTGTACAACCACTCTGGAAATCAGTCTGGCGGTTCCTCAGAAAATTGGACATAGTACTACCGGAGGATCCAGCAATACCTCTCCTGGGCATATATCCAGAAGAAGCCCCAACTGGTAAGAAGGACACATGCTCCACTATGTTCATAGCAGCCTTATTTATAATAGCCAGAAACTGGAAAGAACCCAGATGCCCCTCAACAGAGGAATGGATACAGAAAATGTGGTACATCTACACAATGGAGTACTACTCAGCTATTAAAAAGAATGAATTTATGAAATTCCTAGCCAAATGGATGGACCTGGAGAGCATCATCCTGAGTGAGGTAACACAATCACAAAGGAACTCACACAATATGTACTCACTGATAAGTGGATACTAGCCCAAAACCTAGGATACCCACGATATAAGATACAATTTCCTAAACACATGAAACTCAAGAAAAATGAAGACTGAAGTGTGGACACTATGCCCCTCCTTAGAAGTGGGAACAAAACACCCATGGAAGGAGTTACAGAAACAAAGTTTGGAGCTGAGATGAAAGGATGGACCATGTAGAGACTGCCATATCCAGGGATCCACCCCATAATCAGCATCCAAACGCTGACACCATTCCATATACTAGCAAGATTTTATCGAAAGGACCCAGATGTAGCTGTCTCTTGTGAGACTATGCCGGGGCCTAGCAAACACAGAAGTGGATGCTCACAGTCAGCTAATGGATGGATCACAGGGCTCCCAATGGAGGAGCTAGAGAAAGTACCCAAGGAGCTAAAGGGATCTTCAACCCTATAGGTGGAACAACATTATGAACTAACCAGTACCCCTGAGCTCTTGACTCTAGCTGCATATGTATCAAAAGATGGCCTAGTCGGCCATCACTGGAAAGAGAGGCCCATTGGACACGCAGACTTTGTGTGCCCCGGTACAGGGGAACGCCAGGGCCAAAGGGGGGGAGTGGGTGGGTAGGGGAGTGGGGGTGGGTGGGTAAGGGGGACTTTTGGTATAGCATTGGAAATGTAAATGAGCTAAATACCTAATAAAAAATGGAAAAAAAAAAAAAAAAAAAAGAAAGGGAAAATAGATTAAACAACAGAGATGGACAGAGAAAAGACACTGAGTAGAGGAGTTGGAAATGGAAATAAGAGGGATGATATGGAGGGAGTACAGGGGCCGGGCACTGGAGGAGACAACGGAGTGAGGGAGGCTTCTCTGGGAGGAACTAGAAATCTAGAACTATGGAAACTCCCAGGAATCTATGAAGGTGATGATAACTAAGACCCCTAGAAAGTGGGGATGTGTAGCCTAAAATGACCATTGCCTGTAACCATGCATGAGTTTCATGGGAAGCCTCCCGATTTCTCAGGATAAGGAAAAGTGGGATGGGCCGAGGCAGAAGGGAGAAGGAGGTCCTGGGAGGGAGTGGGAGGAGAGGAGAGAGGGGATTCTATGACTGGGAAGTAAAGTAAATAAGTAACTCAATAAAATACAGTTTAAAAAGGGATTTGCATTTTCTGAACTAAGTTTTCTATTCCTCAAGAAGCTCTCACAGAAGCCTCCATGCTCTGTAACACTGCTACACAAATGCTCTGTGATGTTGACATGGTTCAGCACCTGCCCTGTCTAATACCATGTATGCTCCATGGATACTGTCTACTTGGTAAACATCTGTCTGATCATAACTGGCAAATCTTTATTAAATGACATAGCAACATGTGGACAGGGCAGCCCTGACATAATGAGATGTTCTAACACTTTTTCATGAGCTGGAATCAACTGTAGATCTCAATCCATTGTTTTCTTGTTTATGAAGATAAGTTGGGGTTAGAATCAAGAATTTGAATTACTAAAATGTTCTCAAATGATGCTGATGCTTTTGATTAGCTCATGGAACAAGTTTGGGGACTGCTGTTCTAGATATATCAAAATCATAGTTTCTCTTGAACAAATACAAGATGTGTATAGATCCCTAATAGGTCTATCTGTGGTTCCATTACTTTCCATTTTATATTTACTACTATGTTTCTAATATTTCTCAGAAAATCATAAATTAATTATGAACTGTACATAATACTCATGGGACTTAAATACCTTTAATAGTCATGTTTACATAATAAACATATTTTAGGTATCAGACTGAACTTAAGAAAGTTAATTTACAAAGTATTAAATGTTCAGATTTATTTAGTTAATTCTAAAATCAAATTGCAGATATATTTTCTACTACCATTAACCCTGATGTTCTGACCACATATACTTAAGGTCCCTGTACCTTTTCTTCAATAGAATTGTAGAATGTAACTTGAATTGTGTAGGTTTCTGGTACTAAAAATGATGAATATTTGAGTGTTATTTAGTGAGTGTTTTATGTTAGAAAATATTACAAAATATTTACAAAAACAACAAAAGAAATATGCCTCTATGAATGAAAATCTTTAAACATGAGAAATACACTTTACCAACCCTTAACTTTTCAGGCTTAACACGTCTTTTTAAAAAAACAAATTAATAGAACTCATATTCTTTATAAGAATACAGCTCAATACCAAAAAGAACAAGCAAGGCATCATTAAAATGCATCGCAGGAGATGCATTTTACAAACTCCAGGAGAACAGATGTTTCCAAGATCTTGTACACCAGCATGTCTACTTAACACCAGACTATTACTTCCTTGCTGGGATACTATTCCTGTAAATTTGCTGTGAAAGAAAGTGTCTATTGAGAAATCAGTTGCACTTCTTAGATTATAACAAGTGAGCATCAAATTGTTTCTTTTCAAATTATCATAGACGTTTACTCAGCATATTTTAAAAATAAATTCAATTTATATTATTAGAGAGCCATATAATAGGTGATTATTTAATTACCAATTATCAGGTTTTCTACTTTTTACAATAATATGTGCCTACATTAACATTAAAGATTATGATTAATCCACACTCAACATCACAACACAGGGAAGAACTTGAAGACATCACCTGCACTTATGCCAAAGTTGCTAGTTGCTAGGTAACCAAAAATAAAAAGTCTAAAGCTGACCAGCAAACAGAGGAAACTGCAGCCTGGCTCTAATATGCGTCCCAATGTCTCTGACACCATTAAGTTTGAAGAAATTTCGAAGCCAAGATTCAAGAGAAATAGAGTTACATTTCCCATCCTATGTGATTTATAAACCATCTTTCTATAAAGGAGACATTTTGCTGACAAGACACCCTTTAACCATTATTTATATGGTAAATTCCCCTTTAGATTTAGGAAAGTTGTTTATAATGTATTTTGACAGATGTACTAATTATCATTCAATATCTACAAGCTGGAAGTGCAGTCTCAAAATGTTTGGCAGAGAATAATAATTTTGGCTGATAAAATTTCATTTTGTTTTGTTGGGTTTCTTTATTTAATTGAATATAATACAATATCTTCTCTAATTATTTAAAGTTTATTTACAAAATAATATAGATGTGAGCAAATCTACAAATAATAATAATGGGCCATAAACCCAATCGAAGTATTAAAGTATGTATCCAATATATACTTAGCACTGCTAAGAAGCATTTTGTGTTCCACATAGGTGAGACAGTCTCTTGAAACAGGTGAGACTTTGCCAAGTCTTCATGATAATCTAAATAGAAACAACTGGATCTAGAGAAAGGACCCAAGGAGCTGAAGGGTTTTGCAGCCCCATAGGAGGAACAACAATATGAACTAACCAGTACACCCAGAGCTCTCTGGTACTAAACCACTGTCTTAGTCAGGGTTTCTATTCCTGCACAAACATCATGACAAGCAAGTTCGGGAAGAAAGGGTTTATTCAGCTTACAATTCCATACTGCTGTTTATCACCAAGGAAGTCAGGACTGGAACTCAAACAGGTCAGGAAGCAGGAGCTGATGTAGAAGCCATGGAGGGGTGTTCTTTACTGGCTTGCTTTCCCCAGCTTAGTCAGCCTGCTCTCTTATAGAACCCAAAGACTACCATCCCAGGGATGGTCCCACCCATAAGGAGCCCTTCCCCTTTGATCACTAATTGAGAAAGTGCCCCACAGCTGGATCTCATGGAGGCACATCCCCAATTGAAGCTCCTCTCTCTGTGATAACTCCAGCTTGTGTCAAGTTGACACACAAAACCAGCCAGTACAACCACCAACCAAAGAAAACAGATGGTGGGACTCATAGCTCTAGCTGCATATGTAGCAGAGGATGGCCTAGTTGGCTATCTATGGGAGGAGAGGCCCTTAGTCTTGTGAAGGTTCTATGTCCCAGTGTAGGGGAATGCCAGGGTCAGGAAGCCAGAGTGGGTGGGTTGGTGATCAGAGGGTGGGGAGAGGGGATAGGTGGTTTTCAGAGAGGAACCTAGGAAAGGGGATAACATTTGAAATGTAAATAAAGTATCTCATAAAAAAAAAGAAAAAGAAAAAACTGGAACTTCACAAGTAATGTAGAATACATAGAAAAAGGTTGTGGTTCTGATGAGTATGATGTAATTCATGGAGAAGAACATTCATTGTAATTTTAAGAGTTAAGTGGCCATCACCAAGAGTTACTATGGAGGGCTTGGCGATCATTCTAGGAAGGGAGAAGGATTAAAGACTATATGAGAGAGAGAGAGGAAGCAGGCAAATGATCCTTGCCATATATGACAGCATGTTGCACATATGAATGCACTACAGCTGTGTTACATATAAAAGACCTGTACAAGTACAAGCCTGCCAAAATCTTAGCAAGGATGTGAAAAGGGCCCAGGAAGCCTTGCCCCCAAGTGAGATGGTATTGGAGATTGATGGCTTCTGTGGGAGGAAGAGTGAATGTCAGATATGTTGCCCTGAGAGGCTATCCATACTCAGAAAGATATCCCTTACCCATAAACCACTAGGCAGTATTCAGTTCAGTAGATTGTAACAGTAAAAAATAACACAAGAAGTTGGGAGTGAAAAGTGGTGGTAGAGTTGGGGAGCAATTCAAGGAAAGAGGATGAGGTTGAACAGATAGATAGATAGATAGATAGATAGATAGATAGATAGATAGATAGATAGATAGATAATGATATGATATGATATGATATGATATGATATAATATGATATGATATAGATATATATTAGAAGATGGGACAGGACAATGGATAGATAAATTTAATATAAATAATTTACTTTCAATAGCCAGATTTAATTTGGTGATTCTATTCTATATGAATATTTCAAAAGCTATTTTAAGGCTGGAGAAATGGCCCAATTGTTAAAACCTAGACTCACAACCCAAAATAGTTATTTTAAGTAGGAGAGTAAAGGAAACTTAATATTAAAACCATGAGAAAACATTTTCATAATGCCAATTTTGGTGTTGAATTACTTGGTATCTCATATGTATCTGAAATATAAGTCTTGTAAGTCAAGTCATTTAATTGGCCAAAGGGATTAACACTGTAGTATTCAATGTGTAAAAGCTATAAAAGCCTTGAGAGATAGCAGCAACAATGACTTTGAACTGTAATATTACAAATGTCCTTAAGTGACGTCAGGCCAATGATATGTTCTCCTATTGAGAATGTTATTAGAGAAATGTCTCTTAGTACTTCATTTAGTTAAGATAATCTTGCAAAATTGTTTAGTTTACTTGATACCCAAATCACCAATTCAACTCAAATGATGGAATTTACTTAAATTTTTAAAGCATCAATATAAACATGTGTAGGAAGCCAACTCTAAGATGGCGCCGGTTTCCGGTGTGCCTTTGTGGTAAACAACACCACTGTGCAGGCGCTAGCCTGAATCTGGCGCCAACCCCTCCCGAGCAGGTGCATGCAAATTAGGTGCCAGCAGACTGACCAATCCCAGAAGGACACAAAGCCTTTCCCTGTGGTAAGGTGCATATAAGCAGACCTCCCTGGGTTCCCGGGGTTCCCATAGCAGCATCCAGGCATTCCTGCAATAAAGGCTGTTGAGAAGAATCTGACCGTGTTGTGTCTTCCTTGCCGGACGAGGTGGGCACGACAAACATGGTTCCATGTTATATGGGAACATTAAGAATCTAAGGACTATAGTTTACAAATAATGTGTAGACAATGCTGAACACTTCATTTTGGTTTTGGTTTTGGATTTTTTTTGGTAGCAATTTACCAGTAGTCTGCTAACTATTGAGTAAAAAGCCAAAGCTATGATAATTTTAGTTTTAACCATCTTCTTATTTGTATTTTTGTATTTAATTTAGAATGTCCTCGGAATAAGGCCCTCTTCAGAATTGCTAATAGAAACACCAAACATAATTCTGATTACCAAATAGGTTCACTCAGGCAGAGGCGACCCTTCTCATCACTAAGATAGCATCAGGCTTTATTTTAGGCAGCACAGGTGGGACTTCAGGAGCTCAGCATAAGAGAGTAAGGTTGCTCATCAAAAGGGGAGCAGATCAAGAGCAGGTCAGAAACAACTCTATAAATATTCAGAATTTATTTGCATATTCTCAATGGAAAACACAGCTTGTGCTCCAGAATGAGTAATAGTTTATCCTAAGCTAATGATGAGCAATTGTGACCTGGAAACATGCAGTTACGTTAGACCTAACCTTACATTTCAGTAGAAAAATTACACTAATTTGTACTCACACAACACTAAAAAGAGTAATAAATCAATGCTTTTATCAAATAAATCAGTGACATCTCTAGAAGCACAGGCAAAAAAAAATCTCATCCATAAATTTTAGGTATTTCCTTTTATTATTCTTAGCTTCAGAATTGGCTAAAGGCCATGCTCTGCTATGGAATAGGAAAACATTTATCAATAATCATAATGATGTTGGGTGTGATGAGAAAGGTTGAAACAAGTGTTTATTACAAGACTATAAAGTCACTCAAGAGTAATTATCTCTCTAACTATAACATTATATATCTTTGTAAGTACAGACTTATAATTGGATATCCAGTTTGGAAAATCCTTAATAAGTAAGCAGAGTCTTAAGAAAACTCCAGTTCATAATAGCTTAGCAGATTTGGCAAATCAATATCCCTTCTCTTGCATTTTTTCTCTATATTCTCTTGGTTAAAGTTGATATATTCTTTGAGATAAAGATGTGTCACTTTAAGATTCTCTCATAAGCTGCTTCTGTCCATTGGTTGGGTGCAAATATTTGCATCTCTCTCTTTCAGCTGCTTGTTGGGCTTTTCAGACAGCAGTCATGATAGACCCCCGTTGTTGAATTAGGGAAGGCTGAAAGAAGCTGAGGAGGAGGGTGATCCTGTAGGAGGACCAGCAGTCTCAATTAATCTTCACCCCCAAGATCTCTCCAACAATGGACCACCAAACCAACAGCATACACTAGCTGATATGAGGCTCCCAACACACATACAATAGAGGACTTCCGGGTCTGTGTTCATTCAGAGATGATGTACCTAACCCTCTAAAGACTGGAGGCCCCAGGGAGTTCAGAGGTCAGGTGGAATGGGGGTAGGGGTATCCATGTGGAGATGGGGTCAGATGGGGAAGAGGTGTGGGATGTAGGGCAGTCGGAGGATGGATTGGGGGTGGGGGGTGGGAAATGGAATATGGAATGAAAAAATAAATTAAAAATAAAATAAAAGAGAAAAATCAAAATAAGAAGTTAATTTTAAAAATTCTGCTATAATCAAAATGAAATAAAAGTTCCCACTCTGGTTCATATACTTACAAAAAAAGATTCTCTTAAAGGCATTAGGCATAGATATCATGTATATTTCATATATATATATATATATATATATATATATATATATACACACACACACATACACAGACACACAAATATATATGTATATATATATAATATGTGTATATATATGTTATAATTAATGAAAAATAGGTATGAATTTAAAAGTGAGCAAGTAGGGATACATGGGAAGGTTTGAAGGGAATAAAAAATTAGAAATGATGTAATTATACTATGATTTCAAAAAATAAAAGAAGTGAAAATAAATTCATACAGAGATCTAGGTATCCTGCTTGGACTTTGGACAGGTGTTTCCTATAAAAACTTCTTCTATAGCCTGTAATTATTCCAGTCTTTCCCTCTCCTCTGAAATAAATGAGTATTTTAAAGCGCATATATACAACGTGCTCAGTCTGCATGATAATGTTTCTTGTGTATATGTTTTCAGAGCTATTTTTAAATGAGCTTTTGTTGCAAAGTGAATGATACACACTTGCAACCTAAGAAGACATCTAATTCATTCTGTTATTTTCTCCTTCAGAGAGTATGTATTTTCCCATGACTTACGACTTATTATTCTTTTTTCTTTTAAGTAATAAAATTTATCACATAAATCTCATCAGGAAATAAAGAGAATTTAGCTAATGAATGAGGAATGAATAGAATGGAATATTTGTCAAGGTTGATTTAGATTTATATATAAAATAGCACAGTACTTAAAATATTTCACCAAAATAATATCCATTAATAATTTGAATGGTTACTATCCAACAGTTATTCACTATATATGAGAATTTATGTAAAATGTCCAAACTCTGCGTTTTCACAGATCTGAATATCACATCAGAAATCTGAATTTTAACAATGTGTAGTGTGCATAAATTTTCACTAGAAGTATTTACTTTTACAATTTTGAGGATCTTGATTTGTTGTTTGACTTGTTTCATGGAATTAATTTTCTGTTAAGAAATATACTGGCTATGGTTTTCAAATATATAATACAGTATTTTAGGTATACATAGGCGAAGCTCAAGTTTTCAAACAATACTGTGACACACTTGTCAGTAGGAGAGGCTTATGGCTACAGGCGACAGTTACTGAGGAAATAAATTCTATGACATAAATCAAATATAATTCAAGTTGTAAGAGGTATTTCTATTTTCATTTTAATTCTTTTACTCTATAATAAGAAATATTTATACCACAGATAGTAATATAGTAAGAAATATAAAACTACACTTCAGTAAATTATTATTATCTTAAAGTCATGCATGCAAATACCTACCTGATTCCTCACTTTTGCCTGATGTTTTACCAGGGTGATTCATGGGCTTGGTCATATGACTTGATTTAACTGGTCATATGACTTGATTTAACTGATAGGATACAAAACTTAGTGCAAGCAAAGATAGATTTTGGATGTGTGTTTCTTGATATCCTTAGAACAGCTCTCTGTGTGAATGATATTGAGAAGGTCTGCAGGAATGAATCATTGAGTTGAATCCATCTCAGACTAATCAACTGCAGATGACTGTCGATAGATGTGGGAGCCCAAGCAATGCCAGACCTGTTCAGTTATTTCCTACCATATAATTTAACCAATAATTGAATAGGCTTGTGTCATATCTTAGCATAGCTGTCACTTTTGAGTCATCATGCAACTTTGACTCATCACGAGACTGTAAGAGACAAATTAATCATGCTGATGCCCTTGTTGTAAACCCAAAGCTTAATGGTGAGAAGTTAACTGTGAACTTAGATGCGAAGCAATGAAGCAGCAACGCAGATGAGATGGATGTGCTTAAAATGTGGGCTATTTTACATTTTAAGGTCTTTTTAAGACCTTACAAATTAGATAAATTCTACAAAAGTAAACATCTCTTATGATATATTATTAGGTTATCTAGTAAATATCGTTTACATGGGAATGTAGAGATCATAGATTTTGTTACCTATGATCCCTTAGGTAAAAATTTAATATTCAGAATAATAGCACTGATTATTTAACTCATCATATTTTCTAATCTCAATTTTGAAATCATGTTATATTTTAAATGCCTAACATTCTTGAATATTTTAGGCTATACATGCAATTTATGATAATAATAACTGAACTAATAAGTAATAAAAATAAAATTTTCTTAGCTCAGATAATCAATGAATATGTATGAAATCCAGGAAAGCATAGAATGACTTATGGGTTATGAAATGGTATAAAAATTGGTTTATCTAATAACTTTATACAGCATTTTATAAGTCCCCCTCTGCATTAAAGAAAAAAACCTATTTAATATTCAGATCTCTTCACTTAATACTTTACTGGATGTGTTACATATTTCTTGGTTTGTAAAATATATTTATGTACAATCATGTTCAAGTTTAAACCCTATAACTTCAGTTTATGAATACATAGCTACACAAACAAGGATGTTCTTTTACATAAAATCCCAATCCAACACTTGCAGCTTCACCTGGTTACGCTGTTGCTCTTCTGCCTCAGAGAAATAAAAAGATAAAACAAAATAAATGCAAAGCTATTGCAACAGATGCAGTTATTTTAGTGTACTGACTAACAAACATTTCTTGCAAAAGTCAAAATTACCCCAAACTTATAACATTATCATCATATTGCCTAAAAACTATTGGTACACAATGAAGACCATTAAGCGGATAAAAACATTTCTCTAGAACAGTTGAGTTTGTTTATGTTTGTGTCCATGTTTTTTTGTTCATGTTTTCTCTAAAGCTCAACACCTTGAAATAAAATATACTAGAACCACAATGTGCATATGAGCTGACACAGATTTGAAAATGGTTCAGATGGAAAATGTGTATACTAGAAATGAAGATTAATGAGCCAAAACCTCATAAACACACTAAAGTCAGGTATTTTAGTGCTCTCATGTGTATTGTGCCTGACAGATCTCATGTGCTACATTTACACTTCACATAGATAGCTTCATTAAATCTTTAATCTTGTAAATCTATTTTATTGATGAAGAGGTTATGGCACTTGTCAGTTAAGTGACTTCTTTGAGGTCACCAGGTGCAGATGGCTGAAACAGAGAAGAAAAAGAGTGCTAAGATTGAAAGCATATCATCTAAGTTTGGATTGGGTAACAGGACAGGGTAAATTGCCCAGTGTGTTAAATTTCTTCCTCAGGACAGGTTAATTTCTCTGGTATTTTAGCCTCACAAGCTCCATCTTCACCAAGGGCCCAGTCCTTAAAATGACCATATCTTAGGATATCCCTGGCACTGTTTTGTGAGTTACACATAGAAGGGTGAGCTCTTCATATAACGTATCTCTCTAAAAGATCTGAATCATCTTAAAATATATAAATGCTAAGCAAAAAATGCTATCAGCAGGTGAGTATGAATGAGTTCTCATATTAAAGATATTGTGGTTATAAGAGAAATATATGATACAATTTCTGTCTCATATAAATTGAAGGTATATGACATAGTTGAAAGGTCCCCCTAGCCTAGCATGTGAAATACATATTTTCATCTAAGTAGTCACCATACAACTCAATCACCAAGTTTATCCATATTAAAGGCAAAGATAATCTAGTAATTAATAAAAATGGCAAAATGCAATCAGGGGTTCAACAGAAAGACTCCACACAGCACCAACTCAGTAAACACTCCTTCATGTCATAACAAGGATCAAGACATAAAGCATTGCCAGACAGGACATATCTGTCATTCAAGAGGAATTTGTCACTTCTTGTGTGAAAGGAAGACTGTGCACACATCATCAGTTTTCAGTAAATCAAGAAAATGATCTATCTAAACTGTGACAAGGACATTTTTATTAGAGAATGATGAAACTAAATTATAATGGGGAAAAAAAGGTGTAAAAATTCCCATGAGATCCCAGAAAAGTTTATTTCAGGATATAAAATATTAATTGAGCTTACCACTATTGTCCTTAGCATTGTCAAAATCACTCTCAGTTCTTGATACATTCAAATTTGGCTTGTTCGATGCCAATTTTGTGCCTGTGCAAAAGTAAAAAGATATAATGATGAGAAAATATCTGAATAGCTCAAGGCAAAAATCATATAGCTGAATAAAAGATAAAACTTGGGGAAATTCCACAGATTCCTAAAGACACATTCAGCATAACTGCCTCTTTAAAGGGTGGCCAGAACTCCATGCCTAAAGAAACCAAAGTATGCCATAAAATGGGACTGACCCACTTAGCTAGCAGCTTACAGGGTGATCAGTGCCCAAATGAGAGCTATGTTAAGGGTAAGCTGGGACAGTATTTCATTTGTCCTATTTTGGAATTAAAGAACCTTGGATTTAGGAAAGAACTTTAATAAGCAGACATATACCAAATGTCTTTCAGAGATTATGATAATTTAAATAGGCTCATATTTATGAAACTTTTAGAAGAATGTTCAAATTTTTCTACTCCAATAATTCCATTTACTTCTGTTTATTGATCCAGAATCTTTCTCTGCTACTTTTTACCTATTATAAAGTGTTTTGTGTGTGTGCAATTGTGATATGGTTTATTTTCTATGATTATTATTCATATTGCAAAATAATAACACCACTACTGCTACCTCCCAATATCTTCTCAGTCTTCACAGAGCTTCTCTGGGAATTATACTCAAATTTTACATCTAGCATTAATAATTACTATAAGTATGGTGTGCTGAGTTAAAGCGAAACTGATTATATCCTGGATTATTTTTAACATGTGGAGTACAAGTTTTAACCTATTCTATCCCACAATCTTCTAACTAGATTCTTAGACTTGTTTTATTTTCTGCTCATTATTTCTATTCATCTTATCTCTTATCTAATATTCTGATAACTTCTTAAACATCAGGAAATTTGGATGATTCCTAGGTTGTAACACTAATTGTTAAATTAGATATGTGCATTACTCAAAGTAGTTATTTCTACAAAATTCCAGTACAATAAGCTTGGTATATAAAATATACATAATCAAGAAAGCACATATTACATGGAGAAGGTTTAACATCACTTTTATTGCAGTGATGACATTCTCTGCTGGATCATGACAGCCTAGAAAAGTAACTAGAACAAAAATGATGCTGAAAAATGTTTCTAATACACAAACATGCATATATGTCAGAATTATTTAACTTGAGACTTGTACTAATTAAAGAAATGAACTGAAAGTTTTCATTGATTAATGTGTATCTAAAAGGTCTGATTTGTAGTCATTTTTATGTTTATGTGTGTTTGCATGTGAGTCTGGGTATACTTGTATAACAATAAGGATGTAGACATCAAAAGACTACTTTTGGGACTTGGCTCTGTCTGTTCATTCACATGAACTCAGGCCATTAGTCTTGCACATCAAATTCTTTTAACCACTGAGCCATATCAGTAACACTGCAATAATATATTTTAAAACAGTGATATAATCTCAGATCATGGTGTGTCTGGGGGCATGTGTATGTGTGCATGTACATGTGCATGTGTGTATAAAGTCAGTAATTTATGTGCTGTGGCATATATTGAAAGGTCAAAAGACAACCTCAGATATCTGGTTTTAACCCTTACTTTCCACATAGTTTGAAAGAGGGTCTCTTTGTTATTTTTCCACTGAGTAAACCATGTTTTCTGGCCCATCAATTTCAAGTGAGTCTTCTATCTCCACTACCCAACTCCTTATAGGAACATTGGTATTATAAAGACTCACAGGAAGTATGGTTAAACATGGGTTCTGATTCAAACTCAGATTTTCAAACTCCCATGGCAAATGCATTTACCTGCTGAGATACACCCTCCTCAGTACCCCTTCGTTTTCCCTTTAAGAGAAAATGGGGTTAGTAATTGAATGGAGGAGTAAACATCCTGTAATGTTGGTGTGAATACCATTTAGTCTCTAAGAGGAGTAGAAGCTCATCTGGAAAGATAGTCAATTCAAGAAAATGCTTGCCTTGGATCAGGACCTGGGTTTGGTCTCTACAAAACATGAAAAAAAAAAAAAAAACCTCCCATGGTGATGCATGCTTGTAATCCCAGTTCTAGGGAAGAGGAGACTAGTGATTTTTGGGGGTTCAGTAGCCATCCAACCTAAATTATGAGTTCCAGGACAGTAAGAAACCCTATCTCAAAGAAACAGACAAAGATAGAACTCTAGAGTTCACTCAGTAGCCAACCTGGTGAAATCACTGAGTTCCCAGTGCAGTGAGAGCTAACATTTTAAAAATTAAGGTAAAGTGCCTGGGGTTATGGCCTAGAAGCTATGTACACTGATTGTTCTTTCAGAGGAAATGGCTTTGATTCCCAGCACTGCATAGTGGCTCACACATATCTGTAAATGTCTGTAACTATAGTTGCAGAGGTACAAGTGGTATCCAATAGGCATGAAGGTAAAACAGTTGTATTTACAAAATAAAGTTTTACAAAAACATTTATTTAAAAAGATGAAAATGATAAAGGAAGGCATCAACATTAATCTGATAGACATGTGTGTGCCCCCACATATATAAACATACACTTACATGGGATACACACATACACACACACACACACACACACACACACACACACACACGTTATGCTAAGAGAAAGAAACCAAACCAAACACAGGCAAAAATATTGTAGGAGTCAAATAACGCTATTAAAAATGAGGTATAGAGCTAAACAAAGAATTTTCAACCTAAGGAAATGTTCAACATCCTTAGTCATCCGGAAAATGTAAATCAAAATAACCCTGAGATTCCACCTCACACCACTCAGAATGACTAAGATCAAAAACTCAGGTGACAGCAGGGTGAGGATATGGAGAAAGAGGAGCACTTATCCATTGTTGGTGGAATTGCAAGCTGGTACAACCACTCTGGAAATCAGTCTGGCTGTTCCTCAGAAAATTAAACATAATATTACCTGAGGACTCAGCTATATCACTCCTGGGCATATACCCAGAAGATGCTCCAATATATAACAAGGACACATGCTCCACTATGTTCATAACAACCTTATTTATAATAACCAGGAGCTAGAAACAACCCAGATGTCCCTCACCAGAGGAATGGATACATAAAATGTGGTTCATTTACACAATAGAGTACTGCACAGTTATTAAAAACAATGACTTCATGAAATTCTTAGGCAAATGAATGTAACTAGAAAATATCATCCTGAGTGAGACAATCCAATCACAAAAGAACACACATGGTATGCACTCACTGATAAGTGGATATTAGCCCAAAAGCTCAGAATACCCAAGATACAATTTACAGACCACATGAAGCTCAAGAAGGAAGATGAAAGTGTGGATGGTTCCTTTGGTTCTTCTTAGAAGGGGGAACAAAATACTCATGGGAGGAAATATGGAGACAAAGTGTGGAGCAAAGACTGAAGAAAAGGCCATCCAGATACTGCCCCACCTAAGGATCCATGCCATATACATTTACCAAACCCAGACACTATTGTGGATGCTAAGAAATGCTTGCTGACAGGAGCTTGATATAACTGACTCCTGAGAGGCATTGCCAGAGCCTGTCAAATACAGAGGCAGCTAACCATTGGACTGAGCACACAGTGTGCAGTGGAGGAGTTCGAGAAAGGACTGAAGGAGCTGAAAGGGTTTGCAACTCCATAGGAAGAAACATACTCACGTGGTTGAAAAGATATCAACCAACCAGATCCCCCATGCTGTACCATGAAAGGCAGTCTGTGTTCTGATTGAGTGAGGCTTACTCTGGAGATCCAGTAGATCATTCTACAAGGGACAGAACCATGAGCTAGCTATGCCTCAGACTTTAGGCTCCTGACGCCATGAGCCCTCAATGCCATAATCCTGTGGCTACCAGTCACGTAGGCAATTTCCCAAGCTGGCTAGACTCCACTCCCACAGTTACCTGGCAACAGCAAGGTAGCCTAGCCTACTCTAAAGGGAGCTGCTTGCTCCCCCTCTCTCTCTTGCTCTCTTTTGCCCCTCTCTCTTGCCTCTCTCTCTCTTTCCTCTTACTCTCACCTCTCTCTCTCCTCTCTCTCTCCTCTCTTTCCTCTTTCTCCTCTCTCTCTCTCCCCCATCTCTCTCTCCTCTGTAATAAAGCCCTAAAACCATGGACAGTCTCTGCTCATCAGGATCTGCTGTGCTGGAACAATAGAGCAGGTTTCCTCGTACCCAAGGAGCTAAAGGGATCTGCAACCCTATGGGTGGAACAACATTATGAACTAACCATTACCCCCCGGAGCTCTTGACTCTAGCTGCATATGTATCAAAAGATGGCCTAGTCGGCCATCACTGCAAAGAGAGGCCCATTGGACTTGCAAACTTTATATGCCCCAGTACAGGGGAACGCCAGGGCCAAAAAGTTGGAGTGGGTGGGTAGGGGAGTGGGTGGGAGGGAATGGGGGATTTTGGGATAGCATTGGAAATGTAAATGAGGAAAATACCTAATAAAAAGTATTAAATAATAAAAAAAAAGAGAGCTACACATCTAACCTCCTGCTGGGAAGCCTCCCTGCACTCCTGGCACAGCCACCAGCCAAACCAAGCAGCTCACCAAGCGAGCAAGCTGCATGAGCTAGCCAGACTCTCTTGTCCCTGCAGTAACCTGCCAGAGCTCACCCCCTAACCTTTTTCCTTTCAACCCCTGGCTAGAGTCTGCCCAAGGGTCTGTTCTCAGCTCTTCTGTGACATACAGCAGTGTCTGGGATGTCCGATAGTGAGAACCTGTTGGCTCTGACCTCAATCCCAGCTCCCCTCCCATGGTACCCAGTGGTTTGTGGTGCCCATTCAGAGCCAGACTGCTCCTTCCCCACCTCCCTGGAGCAAGGTTCTGTGGCCTGTGAGGCCCAATGCCCATCCTGAGGCAGTTCCATGGGGTTCCGCAGCAGTCTTCCGTGCTCTGGCAGAATGTGTGTCTCTCCCACCCCTTTATTTCCCCATGTCTGGCACCCACAACCCCCAGAGCTCTCAGGGACTAAACCACCAACAAAAGAGTACACATGGAGGGACCCATGGCTTGAGCTGCATATGAAGCAGAGGATGGCCTTGTCAGGCATCAATGAGAGGAGCAGACCTTTGTCCTGTGAAGGCTCGATGCCCCAGTTCAGGGGAATGCAAAGGCAGGGAAGAGGGAATGGATGGATGGGGAAACACCCTCATAGAAGCAGGGGGATGGAGGATGGGATAGGGAGTTTCTGGGGGTAAACTGGGAATGAGAATAACATTTGAAATGTAAATAGAAGAGCAGTGGTGGCACAGGCCTTTAATCCCAGAACTTGGGAGGAAGAGGCAGGCAGATTTCTGAGTTCCAGACAAGCCTGGTCTACAGAGTGAGTTCCAGGACAGCCAGGACTACACAGAGAAACACTGTCTCAGGGGGAAAAAAAAAAGAAATGTAAATAAAGAAAATATCCAATAAAAAATAAAACAAAATAAAACATTGTAGACATTTATATTGTGTATGTAGTATTAACATTACTGATGGAACACAGTTTTGTGACAAGTAACTTGAAGAAAAAGAAAGAAGAGAATGAATGCTTGTTGTATGTGGGATCTTATTTTAAAGTGAGAGAAATGCTTCGGAACTAGACAAAAATGATACTTTCACAACTTACAAATGGACTAAGTTACATTGAATTATTCCTGTTAAGATGATTAATTCATTACAATAAATAAAGCAAATCTCTTGTACTTTAAAATATACAAATATATGCATAATGAATCATTCAAAGAAATATAAATAAAATTTTAATAATAGTTATCACTGGATTATGAAAAATAGAATCTACTCCTTGTAGACAATTACTTCTCTAATATTTATAAGGAATATATAATACTTTTGTCATTTTTTTCTAGAACATATAAAAATGATATAAACAGCATGCCAGTATCTAACCAAGAAACAAGTTATATAGATAAGTTAGCAATCCTCAATACTTTATTCTATTTGAGTATTTTGAATTTATAGATTTATTTTCAGTTTCCATATTAAAAGCAAAGGAACCCAGAAAAAATATGAAAATCATGATTGTATATTCAAGTACTTCTGTATTTTGTGGAATGTATATATAGTTTGTTATAATTATATGGAAAATACATACAAAATAAATTTTATAGGAAATCATAATTAAATAGTAAATCATATGTATTCTCAAAAGCAACACAAGTATAACCTTGGGGATTCTTGAGGTTTATGGCTTCAGAACTGAGTGTACAAACACTGTTATTGCAACTAATCTCTTTCCTATGGAAATGAGATTATTTCTTTAAAAAAAGATAAAAATTTTTTGAATCACTAAATTTAGTGTGTAGTTAAATAAAGGATAGAATTTTAGATGCAGATTCTGCACTGTAGAGTAAAATAACTGTGGTAGACAGTTAATTGCCCAAAGCTTTGCCATCTCATTTATTATTAATAAATAATAATAATAAATAATAATAATTTATTATTGATAACTATTATTAGTATATTTTAAAAGTTGAATAGTATTGGGATTGTTCTTTATTTAGATGAGAATCAATTATGCATATAGAAAGTAGTTTATGAGTATTATCTTAGAAGTCCTAAAAGAAGAGAGGTTTACATAGCAAAAACAGAAAGATAACCCTGAGAGTACAAAGGGCAACAATGAGTTGTGTTCCATCACTGGTTTTAGAGATGAGGAATGCTGGGTACCAGGAAAGAAGGAAGACCCGAGTACAAGTTCAAACTGCCATCCTACAAGGGAACATCCTATAGCCATGCAGAATTGACTCCAGTAATTTGCTGTAATGAACTAGATGTGTGTAGAGAACCCCAAATTACACACAAAAACAACTTGACATCAACCCAATGTCACCATTCCTGACCTTTCATTCATAGATCTTAAAGAGATTAGTGTAGTTTCAAAATGATACTCTTATAACAATATGCTCTACAGTAATAAAACTATAACACTTGCTATTAATATTATCCTTCATCTCACCTCTGCATTAGAAAAACTACAAATGAGTTATAGCCAGAAAAAGGGACCCCAATTACCAAATGTGCCTCATCCCAATCATCTTTCACCATGTGACCTGCAAAGGAAAATATATCGGTTCAGCATGTTTGTATCTTCTTGGACAAGAAATAAGTATGGAAAAAGATCATGGAAACTACCTATTGTGTAGCAACATCCATTAAATTTATTTTATATTGGTTATTTTATTGATTTATATTTCAAACGTTATCCCCGTTCACAGGCTCCCTTCCTCCCCCTCCCTCCCTCTTTGAGGGTGCTCCCTTACCTGCTCACCCACTCCTGCCTCAGTGACCTAGCACTCCCCTATCCTGGGTCATCAAGCCTCCACAGGACCAAGGGGCTCCCCTCCCACTGATGCCAAATAAGGCAAATATCTGCTACAAATCCAGCTGGAGCCATGAGTACCCCTTGTGTACTTTTTGGTTGTTGGTTTAGTCCCTGGGAGCTTGGGGGGTGGTCTGGTTGTCGATATTGTTGTTTGTCCTATGAGGTTGCAAACACCTTCGGCTCCTACAGTCCTTGCCCTAACTTCCCCATTAGGGTCCCCATGCTCAGTCCAAGTCTGGCTGTGTACATCTGCATCTGTTTTGGTCAGGCTCTGGCAGAGCCTCTCCGGAGACAGCTATACTGGACTCCTGTCAGTAAGCACTACTTGGCATCAGCAATAGTGTCTGGGTTTAGTGTCAGCAGATGGGATGGATCCCTAGGTGGGGCAGTCTCTGGATGGCCTTTCCTTCCGTTTCTGCTCTACTCTTTGTCCCTGCATTTCCTTTTGATATGAGGAGTTCTGGTATAATAGTTTTGAGGTGGGTGACCCCATCCCTGAACTGGGGGCCATGCCTATACACTGGATATGATCTCTACAGGTTCTATCTCCCCTTTGTTGAGTAGTTTGGCTAAAGTCCTCCCTGTTTGTTTCTGGGAACCTCTTGGGTCTCAGGCATTTGGGACTTAAATTTAAACATTCCCAACAGAAGGAAGAAAGAAGGCTCTAGACACTCATAAGTAAACAAACCCCCAAAGTCTCAAGAAGTTCCTAAAACTAACAAAACTCACAGAAAGCCTTCCCAAGGTTGTAGAAGTAGTAAACTACAGCTCAGGGAGGAAAAGTCTCACCAGATCAGCATCCTGAAAATGGATCTCTGACCTGTTAAAAGGACCTCACTTTATAAAAAGAGCTGCAAGGTTAAAGCAAAGTGTCACCCATGTTAGGATTCAATATTTAGTAAGGATGCTATCCTTGGTCCTATAAGTAAATCTTTATCCAAAGTCCTGTAGTAACTCAATTAAACCCATTAGCTCATCAAGTTGGCCAAAAAAGAAATTGTTATTTTTGTTTGTCATTAGATTTTTAGTTAGGGTGAGCAAGCCATGTGCTGACTGTAGACTCTCATACAATACAACTTCAAAAACCTTGAATGACAAGTGAGTTGGATTCATAGGAGGAAAAAAGAGAAACACATGGGTTCACTATTTACTTTAATTCAGTGATTTGGCCAATAGATTTGTTTCAAAACTTTTGTGCAATTTAAATGCAGAATATGATTAAGAATATATATGTCACTATAATTTGACCCCTAAGTGTATGCCAGCACAATCCACAGCTTTGGAGAATGGCACTAGCTTTTCAAGTCAATAAATGGAGCCATTTACTGAGTAGCAGAGAAGGCACACTGTTCTCATTAAAGACAGATGATAAAATCTAAAGTAATATGGTATACCCCCTTTTTCTCTGACCTGTTTACATCTACACCATTCTAACGACATAATATATGATGCATACCAAGGAGAAGAATCTGGTCACAGAAAAAGTGGCTCTATTTCAAGCTGATATTCTGGATTTGATTAATATTTATCATCATGTGAGTTCAACTAATCCTAGGAATTTAGAATATTGAATTTCTCCACGTGTGCCCTACCTAAGCTGAGATGATTACCTTTGATTATCTCACTATAAGATGCCCTCTGGGAATCTGCCTTGTGTGACCACATAAAAGCCATTTAAAAGATGTTTTCATATCTAAATTCCACACAGCAGATAATATACCAAAACAAGGACCTAACTTTCAGTATAGTTAATTACAATTCATGTGCCATCTTATTTAAAATGAATTATTTGCCTCTCCTGAGATACACACATGTTCATATGCCAGTTCAGAGACATCTTGCAACTCATTATCAATATCTCAATAGAGGCCTCAAAATCATACTTAAAAATAATTTTAATATCACTATTATATGTAAAATAATTCTAATACTTCCTTATGGTCACATCCTATCTAGTAGAAACACATTGTGTGGCTTTATTTTTGATCCTTTTGCTCTTCTCACATTTCAACTTTAAATTGTCCTCTGAGAAGGCAATGATTATGACAATGTCTCTCATAATCTCTCCTCTTTCCTTTCTGAGGCAGATGTAAACTTGAAATATGATATTTGTGTTGCAAAATGAGTGACACAAGTGGACATACTTATTTTTATATGTTCAGTGCTTTCCAGGAGAGAAGAAGGTTCACAACCAAGTAGATTAAGTAATGTCACCCCATGTCATATTACTCCTTTTAATTCCAGTGTGGTCTGATTTAATAAAACACAAAATGTGACTTAAACTGTTTTCTTCAGGAGAACAGGGGTTTAAAATTGTCAAGCTGTTTCCTTTTTAAAAAACTGCAAATCATTTATACATCATTTACAAATATTGTAGAGAAATTTTACCCTGCTTCCTGCCTCCAAGACAAACATTATGACATTTTGGCACAGGCTACTAGTATACAGTTACTGCCTTAGAGCTCTCAATCTGTATCCCCAGATCTAATTTTCCCTTCAGCAATTTAAATGTTTTAAAGTTCTATTAGTTTTTATAAGATCTTAAGTATTTATTCCTCAAAATCCCAATGTTCCACATCTTTTTCATGATAAAATAGAAAACTGTTCTTATGGTATACAACTTCTAAGAGCCTAGTTCCCCACTGCCTTTTTACTTTCTATTCACTTACACATGATTTTCTATAGCCATATTGGCCTTCATGCCTGGGCATCACTTAGTCAGCTGATGGAATAGAGTATTATTTTAAGTGCCAGATTCTTCCTTCAGATTCTTAGGCCAAGTCCTAATCCACTCCTTGCCACCAGCCATCTGACAGGGGCACGATGTGACTCATCAGTCAGTGAGTTTGCTTGTAATTAATAGCCAAAAAGGAAGGAGCCTCCCTGGCTCCATTTTGCCTCCATTCCTCACCATTCAGTTTCCTTAAACCATTAACTTTCCTTAAACTTCTGCATGTATTTTAGAACTTCGTATTTTTTTTTTTTTTCGAGACAGGGTTTCTCTGTGTGGCCCTGGCTGTCCTGGAACTCACTTTGTAGACCAGGCTGGCCTTGAACTCAGAAATCTGCCTGTCTCTGCCTCCCAAGTGCTGGGATTAAAGGCTTACACCACAGCCACCACCTGGCCACTAACTTGGTAATTTTTTAGCTTCCCTGAGAGTTATAATTGCTTCTTACCCAAATTTCTTAGCTAATAGCTGGTGCTAATGGAATCACACTGGCCTCTCTCGGGTTGTTTTATAAACAAAAATTCTTTATGTAATGTAAGTTAAATCATGATGTTTCTCTCTTGAAACTATTTGATAATTTCACTTTCAAAAGTAGCTAGACTCATATTGTCCTACAGGACCTTGTTTGCTCTGTGTACTAGCAAAAACTGCCCTTCTTCCATACAGCATCCACATACTTCCTTTTATGTGCTCTCTCCTGGATGTCATATGGTCCACACCTACCCTTTTCTGTCTGCTTCCTTGTCACTCTTCACATATCACTCCCCACTTGCCTCTCATAGCACTGTTCACAGTTTAGATGGCATCATATGTGTTTTTAATATTTCTTCACATCTCTACAACCCATTAAACAGTACAAGGGGAGGAATTTTACTTTTATTCACAATATATTTTCTTAGTAAAAAATAAAAGAGAACACCCTGATAAACAGTTTATTAAAATAGTAAATATAGCCATCCATGCACTAATGTGAGAGAAAATGACTAAACCGATTGCTTATTTAATCAAGTAAATTGGGCATTTTACACAACCCAAGCTACCAATTTTATGATAGAAAAATCATATAATAAACATTTGGCCCTAAGGCTTGTTTACTTTTATAATTACAAAATCGAGAACTGAGGACTGAATAGGAGTCTGGGTGCAGGCAAATACAATAAATGTAATAAGAAGCATGCTGAGATATGAACACCAAGTGCTGATGAAGCCCTCTCTTCCCCACCCATTTCAGTTAATAAGCAACATTGAAGTAATATATTTCCCTGGTTAGGAAAATTGGTCTTATTCCCATAATTAATTGAGGCAAATAACATATATACCTAAATCATGCTCTATCAGAAATAGTACCCCAACATGTCAGACTGGATATGACAAAGATAGCTGCTATCATACCTATTATCCAACTAGTCTCCAGTATTATGGCCACATAATTTCCCTATTAAAAGATGAAATGTAATTTTGTTGAAACCCTTTTAGCTCTCCTGACTGTGAAAGGATAATGCTGGCACATTTGCAGTATTTCTCAATTGAAGGTCAAAGATACTAATTCTAAATTCTCACCAAGTTCCCTGTCAGTCCTCTTGACCAGCTTGGAAACTTGGAAATCCCCAGTAAACTAGGATTCTTTGAAGAGCCCATAGGCCACACTGTGAGAAGCCCAAGACAGAGTGTGGAGACATTGTATATGAGCACTCTGATTTACAGTCATGCCTGAGCCTGGTACTGAGTCACGGCAAGTAGGTTGCCAGGTTGTGAGCAGAGAAGACGACTGCTGATGATTCTATTATTCCATAAATTCAGTATTCCCCCCACCAAAGCCTCTAAATATCACCCTTTCTCTGAATCTATAAACAAAATCAAGTTTTGTCTTTAGTCCACTAAGTGTAAGGACTAAATATACCACCAATACATGCTCAGACACGAGGAAGAGTCATCAATATGCATAAATTACTGCAAAAGTCCTAGGCAGGCATATATTCTCACAAAGACATCATTAGTAATAAAAATAATGCAATATTAAGATCAAATCATCCAGAAACCATTTATGAATATACTTCAAAAACAACAACTATATAGCCGCTAAAATCATATAAAGTGCACATATCAGTAAATAAAAACAATTCTAAAAATTCACTTGAGAAACAAACAAAAACTGACATCCAAAGGGATCCTGAGGAAAAGCTAATACCATGGAGTGATGAGGTCTGATTTTAAGTAGTACCTCAGAGCCATAGTAACCAAAACAGCACATCAGACGCACAAAAAATACCCATGGAAGGAGTTACAGAGACAAAGCTCAGAGCAGTGACTGAAGCAATGACCATCCAGAGACTGCCACACTTGGGGATCCATCCCATAAACAACCACCAAGTGTGGTATACACTTGTGCCAGACACTATGGCAGCGGAGTAGAACAGAGGAAGGATCCAGAAAAAAACACCAGTCAGAATGGCTAAGATCGAAAATTCAGGTGACAGCAGATGCTGGCGAGGATGTGGAGAAAGAGAAACACTCCTCCATTGTTGGTGGGATTGCAAGCTTGTACAACCACTCTGGAAATCAGTCTGGCGGTTCCTCAGAAAATTGGACATAGTACTACCGGAGGATCCCGCAATACCTCTCCTGGGCATATATCCAGAAGATGTCCCAACTGGTAAGAAGGACACATGCTCTACTATGTTCATAGCAGCCTTATTTATAATAGCCAGAAGCTGGAAAGAACCCAGATGCCCCTCAACAGAGGAATGGATACAGAAAATGTGGTACATTTACACAATGGAGTACTACTCAGCTATTAAAATGATTGAATTTATGAAATTCCTAGGCAAATGGATGGACCTGGAGGGCATCATCCTGAGTGAGGTAACCCAATCACAAAGGAACTCACACAATATGTACTCACTGATAAGTGGATATTAGCCCAGAAACTTAGGATATTCAAGATATAAGATACAATTTGGTAAACGCATGAAACTCAAAAAGAACGAAGACCAAAGTGTGGACACTTTGCCCCTTCTTAGAATTGGGAACAAAACACCCATGGAAGGAGTTACAGAGACAAAATTTGGAGCTGTGACAAAAGGATGGACCATCTAGAGACTGCCATATGTGGGGAATCCATCCCATAATTAGCCTCCAAACGCTGACACCATTGCACACACTAGCAAGATTTTGATGAAAGGACCCAGATATAGCTGTCTCTTGTGAGACTACACCCGGGCCTAGCAAACTCATAAGTGGATGCTCACAGTCAGCTATTGGATGGATCACAGGGCCCCCAATGGAGGAGCTAGAGAAAGTACCCGAGGAGCTAAAGGGATCTGCAACCCTATAGGTGGAACAACATTATGAACTAGCCAGTACCCCGGAGCTCTTGACTCTAGCTGCATATGTATCAAAAGATGGCCTAGTTGGCCATCACTGGAAAGAGAGGCCCATTAGACTTGCAAACTTTATATGCCCCAGTACAGGGGAATACCAGGGCCAAAAAGTGGGAGTGGGTGGGTAGGGGAGTGGGGAGGAGGGTATGGGGGGACTTTTGGGATAGCATTGGAAATGTAAATGAGGAAAATACCTAATAAAAAATATTTTTAAAAAACACACACACACCTTAAAGGAAGATGTAGCTCTCTGAATTCAAGGCCAGCCTGGTCTAACATAGTGGGTTCCAAGACAGTTAAGACTACACAGAGAAAATTGCCACAAAAAAAGCAAACAACTAACAAACAAAAAACAAAACAAACAACCAAAAAAACTTGAAACTTCAGAAGGATCAAATATTTTCATGTAAAATGCTAAAAATCTGAAAATGCTAGAGAAAAATATTTCCAAATATGTGGAAAAGTAAAAACTGTCCAAATAAGGCTCTGGCTACTTTGAAAATAAGGAAAACCATTTTTAGCAAAATTTAAAAAGATCTTAGGGTTTAATTCAAGGAACCAAAAAGGATCTCCACATCAAAGGAAATACTCAATGGAGTGAAGAGACAATATTCAGAATGGGAGAAAATTTTGCCAGATAATGGTCTGGAAGGGTAAATATCTATAATACAAAAGAAACCTGGTAATGGGAACAATAAGAAAACAAAGAACACATTTTTTTAAAGGAACTGAACACACAGTTCTTCAAAGAAGAAATAAAATAGGCTAGGAAACAATGTTAAAAGTGTTTAACATTAGTGCGTATTAAGAAATGCAAATTAGAACTACTTAATATTGCATCTCACACAATTAAAATCGTATATATATATACACACACATATATATATATATATATATATATATATATATATATATGAAAATGCTTTAGAGAATTTATGGGAAGAAGAGCCTTTATTTACTTCCTGTTGGGGATTAAAGCATTGTAACCACTAAGGACTTCATGGTGGAGGTTTTGCGGAAAAGTAGAAACCTCCTTGGCATATCCTCAAAAGAATGTACATCCGAACACATTGATGCTTGCACATCTGTTCTTTGGCTATAATAAAACATTGACAGAAGCAACTTGATTGAAGTTTACAGCTCATCAATAAGAGAAGCGAAAGCAAGAAATTAAAGCAAGAACCTAAAAGCAGGAGACCTAATAGTGTTTGAGATTTGCTTTCTCCACAGCTTGTTCATTTTGCTTTTTCAAATAACTCAGGATCATCTATCCAAGTATGGCAGCACCAAGAGTGGGTCTAGGCTCTGACATATAAAATGTAAGCAATAAAATGTCCACAAACCAATGGAATCAATACTTCAATTGAGTTTGCTTCTTCCCAGGTGATTCAAATGTGTCAAGTAGACAGCATAACCTGGACAATATCCATGTTTGTTATTTCTTTAGTCACAGTAGCAATGTATTGGAATCAGCCAAGACGTATATATGTATATGTATGTGTATGTGTATCTGTGTATGTATATGTGAATACACACACACACACACACACACACACACACACACACACACACACACACGTTTTACTCAGCCATAAAAAAATGAAACCATAAACATTTCTGGACAAAATGGATGGAACTAGAAAACATTTTTTTAAGGTAACCTAGGCTCAGAAAGACAAACCTGTTTTCTCTTACACATACATCATAGCTTCTAATTTTTTATATATTTGTATCTCTGTAGGAATAAATGTATAAGAAGCCAGATAACTAGAAAGGGACCATGGGAGGGGATAAAGAGAGGGGTTTTACTAGCTCAGTTTGGTGTGGTTTTGGATTTTTACTCTTCTCTCATACAACAATCCATACTGCAGTATCCCCTCCTTCTTTTCTTTCTAGTTCTTCTCCAACCTCTACTCTCCTCCAGATCCATTGCTCCTCTTTTACCCTTAAGAAAAGAGCAGGCCTCTCTGGAATATGAAGCAAACACAGCATATCAAATTACAATGACACTTGGTAAAATACCCCAAGGGGATAAGGCAACTCAGTAGGAAGAAGAGGATCCTAAGATTAGACAAAAGAGTCTGAGATAACTCCACTCCCACTGTTGGGAGTCCCACACACACACACACACAAAAAAAAAAAAAAAAAAAACACCAAGCTTACAAATAATAAAATATATGCAGAGGACCTAGCACAAACCCATACAGATTCCCTGATTATCATTTCGGTCTCTGTGAGCCCTTAGGAGTCCTGCTTAGTTGATTCTGTGGGCCATGTTTTCCTAGTGTTTCCAAACTCCCTGACTCCTACAGTTCTTCCTCCCCCTCTTCTTCAGGGTTACCTGAGCTACTAGGGGAGGGACCCAAAGAAGATCCCTAATTTGGACTCACTCTCTGCCATGTTTGCTATGGGTTTCTGCCTTTGCTCCCACAAGCTTCCAAAGGAAGCTTCTCTGATGATGAATTGGCTAGGCACCAACCTATGAGTACAGAAGAATATCAGTAGGAATAATTTCACCAGTTTGTTTAGATCCTATATCTCTGTGCTATCATAGCCTATGGTCCATGATCACCCAGGCAGTGTACCAAAATCAATCTGCAGATTCAACTCAATACCTATCAGAATTCCAACAAAATGATTTGCAAATATTGACAGAATAATTATTTACTCCATATGGGAAAACAAAATACCCAGGGAAATAAAAGAACTTCCAGAGGTATCCTCATCCATGATTTTAAGCAGTATTATAGAGCAATCGTAGTAAAAAAAAATTCATGGTATTGGCATAAAAACAGGTTGATGAATGGAATTGAGTCAAAGACACAAACATAAGTACACACACCAACATGTAACTGATTTTTGATAAAGTAACCAGAATTATACATCAGAACAAAGAAAGCATCTTCAATAAATGGTACTGATCTAACTGGATGTCAGTATATAGAAGAGTGCAAATAGACCCAGGTTTATCACCTAGCATGGAACTGAAGTTCAAGCAGATCAAAGACCTCAACATAAAACCGGATGCACTAAGCCTGATATAAGAGAAAGTGGGGAATAACCTTGAATGCTTTGACATGGAAGACAACTTCCTCAGCAGAACACCAATAGCTCAACTAATAAATAGGACCTCATGAAATTGAAGAGCTTCTATAAGGCAAAGAGCACAAACAATAGGACAAAATTGCAACCTTTAGATGGGAAAAGATTTTCAGCAACTTCTTATCCAATAGAGGGTTAATATTCAAAATATATAAATAACTCAAGAAACTAGACATCAACAGTCCAAATAATACAATTAAACTGGGGTTGAGATCTAAACAGAGAATTCTCAAGAGGAATTTCAAATGTCTGAGAAACACTTAAAAATGTTCATCCTTTCCAATCAGGGTAATGCAAATCAAAACTACCTTCAGATTCCACCTTATATCAGAATGACTAAGATCAAAAAACATAAGTGGTAATTGTCTTGCTAGTGAAAATATGGAGCAAAGGGAACAGTCCTCCATTACTGGTGGGAGTGCACACTTATACAACCACTATGCAATCAAGATGAGGGTTTCTCAGAAAATTGGGAATCAACCTTACATAAAGACCCAGTTCTACCACTCCTGGGCATATACCCAAAGAAAGTTCCATCCTACTACAAGAACACTTGCTCAACTATGTTCATTGAGACTTTATTCATAATAGTCAGTAACTTAAATCAACCTGTTGGGAGCCAAAACTAAATTCTTTATAATAATCCAAGTGAAAAAGATGACTACCAAGTCTTAAGACATAAAGTTGGACCTCCTCCCCAGGCTGACTAAGTCCAGATGAAGGTCACCAACGGACTGTTCTGAGAATTATAAGATGTTCCAGACCTGACGCAAACAGCAGATGTCATAACCACAAGATGTACTTTTAGATATCATGCTTCCCCTTGTAGCTGCCAAGAAAAATTACCACTGCCCCTCCCCCCCTTCTGCAAAAGGGTTATCTCCCCTTTGTTCTTTTTGTATAAAAACTGCAAGTTTTGCTGAATACAATGAGACCTTGACGAGATCCAGATTGACTTCGTGTCTTTTCTGTGCTTGGTCTCCGTTTCTCTCTCGCCCCCCATTTGGTTTTCAGGAGCAGTCCCCTCGAGACCCACGAATAACTGGACCTGCTGGACGGGTCATCAACCTACATATCCCTCAACTAAAGAATGGATAGAGAAAATGTGGTACATTTTCACAATGGAATATTATAAATTTAAAACTAACATGAAATTTGCAGAAAAAATGGATGGAACTAGAAACAAAATTGTCTTGAGTGGGGTAACATAGACCAAGAAAGACAAATATGTGCTCACTTATAAGTGGATATTAGATGTTAAGTAAATGATAATCATGCTACATTCCACAGTCCTAGAGAGGCTAAATAACAACAAGGAGGGATCTAAGGGGGACACAAGATCGCTATGTGAAGGGGAAATGGTAGATTTTGCAAGTGCTGGGGGTGGGTGGAGATAGAAACAAGAGGGATAAGTTTGTGGCTCATAGAGGAAGGGAGCACGGGAAGAGATGACTAGAATTGGAGCCCATTTTAGAGGCTGTGAAAACCTAGCATAGCGGTAACTCCCAGGAATCTATGAGAGTGACCCTAGTGAGTATTCTTAGTAATGGAGGATATGGAGCCTGAACCATCCACCTTCTGTAACCATGCAAGACTTCCAGTCATGGAGCTGAGACACTAACAGTCACAAAACCTTTGATCTATAATCTGTCCTGCCTACAAGATGTGTTAGGATAATGGTGGCATAGAATTTGTGGGAGTGGCCAACTAATAACTGATCTAATTTGATGCCCAATGCATCATGGAAAAAGATGTTTTAAGATCGGAGGTTAACAGAAAACATGTGATATGAAAATGGAAGGGATATTATGTAGGTAAAAAGATTTAGGCAGAGGCATAAGAAGGAATACAGAGTTGTGGAACATAAACCAAATATATATATGTTTTTAAGGGACATAAGGAAACCTGCTACAGCATAAACCAATTGATGAAGTAGTCTGTGGCTCTTAGAAAGAGCATTATCACCCCAAGTGATATAACTTTATTAAATATGTCTGTATATGTATTTAATATAATATAATATAATATAATATAATAAATAGATAAACTATACATAATGTATAGTTTGAATATAATGTATTATGAATATTATATATTGAACATAATATAGACTATTAATATAATATATAATAATTATGTAATATATAATAATTATATAATATATAATAAAAATATATGAAATGAAATATATAAATATAAAGTAAAATAAATATAAATATATATGAATATAAAATAAAATATTTGAAATGAAAATATCATTATTAAAATTATATAACTATATTTATATAAAATATATAAGTTAATATATTATATTAGATATTATGGATATATATTAAATGTTATATATAATTACATTATAGTCACTTAAACTATATATTGTACATATATATTATATACTTTTGTAAGCAAGCATAAATAGCATTTTACTGTAGCTTTTTCCAGTATCTTTGATGTTATTTATTATTCCTCCTCCCTCTCTCATCCCTTTTTCTCACTTTTCCCACCTCTGTCCTACATCCCCTAAGCTAGAGCCCTTCTCGCAACATTCCCTTTCTACTTTCCTTGTTTCCATTATTATCTCAAAATATAATATTTAAACTTGAATACACCAATAAGAAAGAACATCCAGCATTTGTCTTGCTGAGTCTGAGTTATCTCACTCAGTACATTATAATCTAGTTCTAGCCACTTATGTGCAAATTTCATGATTTTGTTATTCTTTTCTGTTTCAGAGAATTTCATTGTGTATTTGGGCCACGTCTCCATTGTCTATATATTAACTGAAGGACATTTAGGTTGTTTCCGTTCCCTGGGCATTGTGAAAATGTGGAAGTGAACATAGCTGAGGAAGAAACTTTAGAGTAGGATCCTGAGTCCTTTGTTATATGACAAAGAGTGGGCTCCTATGGTATTTTAGCTCTTTGAGAACTTTTCATGTTGATCTTAAGAGTACATGGATAATTTTGCTGGACCACTATAAGTAAATGTGGGTTATAACAAATAAATTAAGTTTCTTAAGGGTTACTTAATTTCAGTTTATGAGATTTCATTTATCAACTGTTAGCCTTAATTCATGAAGACACAGAGTCCTATTTAGAAAGTCTTTTCTTACACCTGTATATTGTATGTTACTGACTGTTTTTCCCCAATTATTTCATCATTTAAGTTTCACATTGAGATGTTCGGTATATTTTATTAATTATTTCATTTATTTACGTTCATGTTAGCTTTCAAAAGCATATAATACATATACAATATATAGTTTAAACAAATATAATATATTTATATATAATATTCATTATATATTTATAACATACATTATATTATATTAATTTATGTTATATATTTTAAAATAAATATAGAATTGTATAATTTTAATAATTATATTTTTATTCTATACATTTGTTATACTGTGTAATGATGATTGCATGAGAATATAATATACTTTTGTTTTTTTGGGGGGTTGTTTTGCTTTGTTTTGGTTTTTTTGGTTTTTTGAGACAGAGTTTTTCTGTGTAGCTCTGGCTATCCTGGAACTCACTCTGTAGGCCAGGCTGGCCTCAAACTCAGAACTCTGCCTGCCTCTGCCTCCCAAGTGCTGGGATTAGAGGCATGTGCCACCACTGCCTGGCTGAGAATATAATATACTTATAGGTCCTGAATTTGACAAGGTAGAAGGAGACACAGGAGAAGGTGGATAGAGAGGATCAAGAGGGAAAATGTAATATTGTACACATGTATAAAATTCTAACAAAAAAGAAAAAGAAAGAATAAGATACATTATGTATTTGTGTATGCTCTAATTAAACAAATGTGAGAGATAACTTATGCTGACTTTCAGCATCTAGAATATAAGTGATATAGCACTTGGGTAATATTTTACAAATCTTATTGACCTCAAAATATATGTAGCACCCAGGAAGTCTCATATTTCATAAGGAACACTGCATTTTGATGGAGATACAGGAGAATAAAGGGAGACTTGGTCTTTTGTACTCTGAAGACCATTATTTTTATGTTGTGCTAGATACAGCAGAGAAACATTTCATCATGATTCTCTGCAGCATACACAGAGGTTGTTTCTATGACAGGTTTTGGGAGATTAGCACATGCTTGAATAAAGAATAAACATCCAAGGTTAGAGAGATGGCTCAGTGATTAAGAAGTCTAGCTGCTCTTCCAAGCACCTAGGTTTGGTTTCAAGCATGCACATGGTAGATCATAAAAATCTGTAGCTTCAGTTCCATTGTCAGCATTTAATTTCCAGTACCCAGGTAGATAGAGTGCCTCACAACTGCCTGTAACTATAGCTGCAGAGGACCTGACATATTTCCTGCTCCAGTCTTCCCACACACATGTGCCTGTGTGTTCACACACACACACACACACACACACACAAACACACACACACACACACAAACACACACACACACAAACACACACACACATATTATACTTACACAGACATCTAAATATAAATAATCATAAGTAATAAAAATACATATTTTTTAAAGAAACTGAATCTATTTTCAATCTTAGGTTATATAGATTATATCTTTGAAGCTTCTTTAAAGAGTTAAAAGATGAGGAAACATTATTTTTGTTTACAGTTATATTATTATTAGTATTTTCTTTCCTTAAAATTAATTATAATAAATTAAAATACTACTTAGGAAACTAAGTCAGAATTCCTACAGAACATTTTCTGTTGAAGTGTAATTTGAACATCATTTAGTAATCAAAAGTCTCACCTCGGGGCTGGAGGAATAGCTTAGCATAAAACACTCTGTTTTTGCAGAGGACCCAGATACAGTGCCCAGCACATACATGGTAGCTTAAAACCATCTGTAACTGCAGTTCCAGAGGATCAGATACCCTCTTCTGGATTCCAGAAATACTAGGAACATAAAACACTGACACACATAAAATAAAATAAAAGTTAAAAAGATAAAGTTTTAAAAACCCTTCACCCTATTATTTAAGTTCTCTATAAATTTTAAATTACAAATCCAATTATTTGATATTCCTCTTCTTAGGATTAAGGCAAACATGTTAATAGCTCAGCAATGTTTACTAAATATGATGCTTTTAAGCTCAGAATATGAATAACCAGTGCCCCATATATGTAGGACTAAAACATTATCACTGATGATTGAGAAATGACAGCATTTCAATTCATATATTTATGCACAAAGTGCACTCAAAATATTGAGATAAATATGTCTTTATTCAGAAATCATTCTAAGCATGAATGTAAACTTTTAGATGGCAGAGAAAATCCAAGCATAGCAATTTTGCTGATAACTTTATCTTTTAAAATACAGTCATACCATGCAAACACAAAAATGTTCATGGATTTTTATTTTATAACCCTCCAGTGTCTGTCTCAATGCATTCCCCATAATAGTCAGCACATACTCTATTGAAGAAAGTCTATGTTCTGCAGCAAACATAAATCTATGATTGTGTGATTTAATGGGCTTGTCCTTTCTAGCAGTGTTTATAAAACCAAAGCCACTGCTTTGTTATCCTGCTGTGGGTACCTGCCTTTCATCCTCAGAACTTCTTCACAAGGTTTCCTTGCATCTGTCAGTTTAGATGTCTGATAATCTCTTGAAGAGCTTATATTGAGCTAAATTTAAATACCACAGTCTACAGTGCTGAAATGACAGCTCCTTTCTCACAGACTAGAAGGTAGTGGTGCCAAGAGAGTTCTGTTAGTAAATAATAGTCTGATTCAAACACAGATTACCAGAAGATATGTTTGGACAGAGTTTTCTCTTTCAATACCAAGTGTTTGAAAAAAACAAAAAACAAAAAACAAAAAACAAAAAAACAATGAATAGTCTACTTTTAAAACATAAAGGAAAGGATAATATATTTCCTGAACTTAATCTACCCCACCATTTATCCTAAATGGTGCAAAAACTAAGATGCCTCCTAGTTCCTTAATTTAACATCAGGTAAAGAAGTAAAATAGAAGAAAATGTCAGTCTTGTGAAGGAACATGGGCTCAACTGTGCACACCAGAAAGTGTAACCAAGAAACCATGAAAACCTGCAAAGGATTGTTTGTGTAGTTGACACAATATCTTCTTTTATTGGCTTAAGAATGTTGATGAGGTCAAATTCTGAGTTATTGCTTAAAAAATCTGCTTAAGATTTCACAATATCATTGACCATGACCAATTTTACAATAAAAAGAGATTTTTATTTTCATGGCTGAATGGCTTTTATGTGGTACTTTCCTCAAAGATTAAAGTATGAAAAGCTTGATTTCCATGTATTGATCAGCTTTCAAGGACTCCAGCTCACAGTAGGTCCCTGTAGTTACATGACATGTGTTCTTATGGGACCCTGAGTTACAAATCAGCCTTAGGGGTTTTAATCCATTTGATTGATAGTTTTGAATCCAGATTTTGTCCATGAAGTTCAAAGTTTTGAATGGAAGAACGCATGGCTCTTATTTTATTTATAGAAAGCACTTTATCAATATTATATCTATAATAATGCAATGAAAATATTAAGGGCTGCCTGTATGCAAATGCTGGGAGCCATGCAGCTGTAAAAGCATCTCCTGCAGGAGGACCTAGTTGAGGACTGCCTGAGAGAGCAAAGATTGCTAGTATAAGCAATGCCAGCCAATCACTGATTTTTAGAAGAGGTGCTTTCTTGGGACCAATGGGGGCATTGTGGAGGATATTAAAACATCTTGCAGAAGTGCTTAGATGAGGTTGCTGTGGCTTTTCTCACCTGCTCCCGGAGTCTGTGTCATTGACTCTATGCCAACTAATTCCCAAGCCCCAAGGGCAGGTATGGTAGGGCAGAGAGCTGTCCAGTGCACAGGCAACATCTGGCACCCAGTATGGTCAATGGATTACTTCATCATCCTTGTTTTGTGGCTACTTGTGAGCCTCTTTTTCTGAGGGCTCATTTTTGCCTGTTGCTGCAAGGATTGTACTCGTGGTTCAACCGGATCTGTTCTTTATCTCCTCCCGGGTCTGCTGTTATGCCCCCTTCAGTTGCTTCTTCGGTGAGTTGGCCCCTTATTGTTTTATGTTGAGGGTCTGGGGAAAGTGAGCGCATGAACCTCATTTCTGTCTTTTTTTGTATTTTCTGTCTGTCCATCCAGTAGTCTCACTTTTGGTCTTGGGTCTGTTTGAGAGTGAGCTTGCAGCGAGGGTGACACAAGCGTGAAGCAAGCATGCAGGGAACGTGCAGTGGCCATCTTTTTGTTTTTCTTTGTCTTTGAGCTGCAAGGCACAGTGACCACTTTTTTTTTTTTTAGCCAACATTTTTTTTATTAGATATTTTCTTCATTTACATTTCTTTTTTTCCTTTTCCATTTTTTATTAGGTATTTAGCTCATTTACATTTCCAATGCTATACCAAAAGTCCCCTATACCCACCCACCCCCACTCCCCTACCTACCCACTCCCCCTTTTTGGCCCTGGCGTTCCCCTGTACTGGGACATATAAAGTTTGCGTGTCCAATGGGCCTCTCTTTCCAGTGATGGCCGACTAGGCCATCTTTTGATACATATGCAGCTAGAGACAAGAGCTCCGGGGTACTGGTTAGTTTTGTTCTTTGTCTTTGGGTGAGCCAGCTGCACTAAGTGTGCAGTGGCCATCCTTTCTGTCTTTGCCTTTGTCTGCTCATTGCCACTTTAGGTCTGGATTCATTCTGGTACCTGACACAGGGCCTGGTTTCCCAGGGAGTGGGACCAGGGATTGGCTGTGGAACACATTTTCCTTCCTGGTTACACCATCCAGACATACAGCCTTTGAGCTACACCTGAGAGAGTCCCCTGCTTAATACCCCATGACTTTTGTTGCCTCTTCTGCAATATTTTCCATATACGTTTGTCATTTCTTTTCTTTGTGCTCATCATCATGGGTTCCCTTCCTTCTACCATCAAGGAATCCCAGATCAGGGCTCTGAAAACCCTTCTGGTTACTCATGGTCTCAAGGTTAAGACTCATGACCTGGACTAATTTTGGGAGCAAGCTGCTATATTGGCCAGATATCTCCAGAGAACATGTAAACCCTGACCTCTGCATGCACAATCTCTTCCTTGCCCATAGCATGAGGTACTGTCTGGGAATACCCCTCCCTTGTTCTTTATCCCCATTTTCCTTGCCCTCAAACCAGTCTTTATTTTTATTAGATATTTTCTTTATTTACATTTCAAATGTTATTCCCTTTCCTGGTTTCCACTCTGAGAACCCCCTATCTCATCCCACCTCCTCCTGCTCACCAACCCACCCTTGCTTGTTTCCCTGTCTTGGTATTCCCCTACACTAGGGCATTGAGCCTTCAAAGGATAAAGGGTCTCTCCTCCCACAAGGCCATCCTCTGCTACATATGCAGCTGGAGCAATGGGTCCCTCCATGTGTACTCTTTGGTTGGTGGTTTAGTCCCTGGGAGCTCTGGGAGTAATGGTTGGTTCATATTGTTGTTCCTCCTATGGGGCTGCAAACCACTTCAGTTCTTGGATCCTTTCTCTAGCTCCTCCAATTGGGGACTCTGTCCTCAGTCCAATGATTGGCTAAGAGCATCTACCTCTGTCAGGCACTGGCAGAGCCTCTCAGGAAACAGCTATGTCAGGCTCCTGTCAGCAAGCACTTGTTGGCATCCATAATAGTGTCTGGGTTTGGTGACTGTATATGGAATGGATCCCCATGTGAGGCAGTCTCTAGATGGCCTTTCCTTCAGTCTCTGCTCCACACTTTGTCTCTGTATCTCCTTCTATAGGTATTTTGTTCCCTCTTTTAAGAAAGAACCAAGTATCCACACTTTGGTCTTCATTATTCTTGAGTTTTATATGGTGTGTGAATTATATCTTGGGTATTCTGTGCTTTGGGGTTAATATAGACTTATGAGTGAGTACATACAATGTGTGTTCTTTTGTGGTTGGGTTACCTCACTCAGGATGATATTTTCTAGTTCCATCCATTTGCCTAATCACCAGTCTTAAGAATTCTTCCCCAAAGGAACTGGTGGCTGCCCATAACAAACACTGCCCAGATCAGGCTAATATTCACCTTCCCATTACTGACCCTGTATCACTTTTCTCTGGGCTAACAGGCTGATTTTAGCAATGACGTTGAGAGCATTTCTGCTCCAGCCCTCCAGCCCTCTGGATCCAAGCCATCCTCTAGCACTTCTGTCCAAGATCCCTCACTCACTAGCCTGTCTGCTCTGGCACCATGGGAGATATCACCAGCATGGCATGATTTAGTGGGACTTTGCCTTCAAGCTGTCACTCCTGCTGTGGTCCTTCCTGTGATGCCTGTTCCTTGTGCTGGACTGCCTCTTCCACTCACTCGGGTCTAATTCTTTACACATACATCGTGAGGCTTTCCCTGTCAATCTTAGCCCTGATGCAGTAACTAGGCCCTGTATTCCAACTCCTCAGGCAGACTTGGCACTAATCAGAAAAGCTGCCAATAATTCTGACCTAAAGTCCCCTTATTTTGAACAAGTACTGAAACAATGGAGCATGCACCTCCAGACTTATTATGATTGGTATAATCTCCTTAAGCCGGTGTTCAACCTCACTGTGTTTCTTAACTGGAGGTCCAAACATTATGACTTAAATGAAAATCAGGTTAAGATTAACTTGAAATATAATCTTAACGTAGCTTTTGACGTGAATACTGGCTATGGACCAATGGGAGGTGAAGGCGCAAGAAGAAGACAAGGATATGGAAACATAATGTACATACTGTGTTTATTAATTTTTCTTCAGCCTGGGAGGGCTGATGAGCTCTGGGCTTTGGTGCCCCTGCACCCCATTCTCTTGCCTGTGGCAGTTAATTCCCTGTAGTACCCTGTTCTTTTCTCTTCCAGTGTGAATTTGGTTTCGTCCTTCATGGGCTTAGTCACTATTACAGGATTATTAGAAGGCACCTGGCCCATGGAGGAAATTCTCTGCTTTACCACCAATGTCTCCTTCAGTGGCCCTTGTATTCAACTACACAATATGACCACAGGGGGTTTTCATGGTAGTCTATCATATGGCACCATGTTAGGCATGGAACTTTATGCTTCCATTACTGATTAAAAATCCCCAAAGGGTCTCCCAAGCATATCACATCCATCCCTGCCTTTCTTTCCAAGGTTCCCTCAAATGCCCACTTTTATTGGACTTCCTATCCTTTAGGATCACTGCCAGCCTGCACTCTTAATTTCAAAATGAGTTTGACATTGGCCAAATCAAGGTTATCTTGTTCAATTCCTAGAAAACCTTGAAAATTTTGCCACCTATGCCCATTGGTGCTACTCATTGAGTGGCCCATTCGAACCTCTATTCCTCAGACCTTTGCTTCTGTTTGAGAACAAGCTCATTCACCAAGAAATTAGGATAGACATGGTCATATTGCCCACAACATAATTACACTTGGGACATCTATTATTGTCCTCTGAACTCTGATGAATACACTTGTAGCAAAAGCTGTGGTCACATTTTGTCATGTGTACCTCCTCAATCATATCAAAGCAGATGGGGCTGTGTGATAGAGAAGTGTAAAATTCGCTGGGGAATACCAGATATCGTCATCTAGCCTCACACTTGGTATGTGGAGGTTTACCCCATATGATACTTCCAATATTACTCCCTATGTTAACAGGGATCCCATTAGATTATGATATGACCCCATTTTGAACAATTGGGGTTCAAGTGGCCCCTCTATTATCTTAATTTATGCCCCTTTACTCTCCTAAAGGGTGGCTGTCTCTTTAATGGGACAATATTAAGAACCTCTTTGGCCCCTTGTGGATAGCCACTTATGCTATGACAGGAGGATTTGTCATACTAATAATTATTTTGCTTAAGTGTCTCACACAGTAGATCTCCAGGAAGCATTCTATAAATAAGGCGACCCTACAGGTGCTGATGGTTCTTGAAAAATCTCAATTGAACCCCCTCCAAGGAAGTGATCAAAGTATGGATGGCAGAGATCCATGAGACCACCACATAGGCTGTTCCTCGTCTCTCCCTTGTGTGACATGCCTTCAAAGTGATATCTCTTTTAGAGCTGGTAGTCAATGATAGGTAAGATCCTGGAAGACAGCACAACCTAAGACAGGCACAGTTCAGTATACTGGGAATCTTCTGAAGTGGGGTCATGAGGTCAACAATGTTGAGGCAATGGCACCCTGGCTCCCACCAGGCTGTCAAAATCTGAAAACAAAAGGGTGGATATATAACAGGAACAGCAAGGCTGCCTCTATGTAAAAGCCAAGGGTCATGCAGCTGTAAAAGGATCTCCCTCAGGGGACCTAATTGAGGCCTGCCTGAGAAAACAAGGATTGCTAGTGCAAAACCTACCAGCCAATCAGGAACTGCTTTTTAGAAGAGATAGTTCCTTTGGACCAATGGGGGTGCAGGTAGAGGGTATTAAAGCAGCTTGTAGCAGTGCTCAGATGAGCTTGTTGTAGCATTTCTCACATGCTCCTGGTGTCTGTTGTTGACTCTGTGTCAACTCACCCCTAACCCCCAAGAGCAGAGAGATGTCCAGGGCACCGGCAACACTATAGTAATGTTATAACCTTGAGTGATTATTATTTCCAAGGCCAGTAAGAATTTGGTAGGTATAAAGGGATCATTTGTTTAAGCAAGCATGAGAATCTGAGTTTATCCCTAGCACCCAAGGAAAATTTTGGGCTTCCTGGTGTAATCCCAGTAATCCCAGTGCTGAATAGACAGAGACAAGGAGATTTCTCACTCATCATATCCAGCTAGTCTAGCAAATTTGTGAGTTCCGGGTATAATGAGAAATCCTTTCATGGAAAATAAGATAAAAACCATAGAAAAGACACCCTACGTTTACCTCTGCCTCTATACATATGTAAATGCTCAACACTACTTGAGTACCTGTACGCACACACCCACATGAGCCTGCGAGCACGCTCACATGCTCATGCACTCTCTTGCACGTGCGTGCACACACACACACACACACACACACACACACACACACACACACACTGGGTGGGGGGAGCTGAACACTATATACTGTCTTTGTTTCTTGAGGACCCACAAGAACTAAGTGTTTTGGAATCTTCCAGTACTTTGAAATCTGAATTATAGATAGCTCAGATGGAATATGAGAATACAACCAGTTTAACAAATTGCTAACCTACTTCTGGTGTAGAAAGAAAAGAATGAGGAGCAGAGATGAAAGAAGAAAGAAAGAAATGAAGAAATTTTCTAAATGGAATTCAAATGAACAGGTAGATTATTAACTATTGATGATTTTAAAATGACAATAATCTCTCTGACTTGGGCTTCAATTTAAATGACTAATAAAACTATTATATATAAAGCATTATACTTTTTCATTATATCATTTGAGAAATAGTTTTTTCCAGAGTTCTTTCTTGTATAAATGTCCTATATTAATAAGTCACAAACTCCAGAAGAGTTCATCTTTCAAGTCAAATGGTTAACAACATGGTAAGCTAGAGAAACAGCTTTTATTTTACAAAATTTCATACTGTGTGCTAAACGTAATGGTTATCATGCTGTCCCTGACCTCACACCGAAACAAGGCTTCCTAAAAATAAATGTTTCAAATCCTACACATACCATGATAATTCTCATCTTCCCCTAAGAGGAGCGACCTAAATCAGTAGGAGTTTTGAAGTACTTAAACAGACCTAAAAATTAGTAACTGGCAAAAAAAGCATCAGAAGAGCAACAAAGAAGCCAAAATATAATACTATTTTCACCAAGTCAAAGGAAGCGCTAAAGCTCAAGCCAAGAGTTAATAGCTTTATTTCAATGAATAGAGAAAAATCCATAAGAAATTATGGTAAAATGCTGACTTTGGCCTATCTGCAAAAGTCAATAAAAACATTTGATTTCAGGAGTAGGGGACAGTGTTATTTCAGCTTCAATATTTCCAGATTCAAATGTGAGTCTTGTAGGATAGGTGACATTTCATTATAGCAAAGTTGCCAAATGCTCCCACAGTATGCTAAAAGCAATGTTGTACCAATCATGTTATAGTGGAGAAATTCACAGACCAGCAGAATGTTCACAGAAAAATCTTGTTTCCAAGAGAAAAGGTGGATGGATTTACTTAAATATAGGCCTTCCACCTGAGGCTTTTCTGTCCTATTTTAAGCTGCTCTATTCTGGTAAAAATTCCAGTTTGTTCCTTATTGTGTAATTATCATTGTTTCTATGGTGTTGAGAGCCATGGTAATAGCAATTAGGGATAAAAATTGAAAACAGCAATAACTCAAAATAGAACTATAAGTAGAACTAGAAAAATGCACAATGTATAAAATGTATACAATGTAAAAATAAAAAGGATTTAAAACAACTGGCATACTAGTTTAATGACATTTAATATTTTATATATTTTAATATATAAACAATAGACCTTAGAAAATTAGGATTGCATCAATATGAGAATTTCAGTCATGTAACTCAAGTATTCTGAAACAGAATGCTGTGATCTTTAAGCCCTAATTCTAACACTGATGACATGTTTGAAACTTGTCAGTTAATGAGCTTTAAACCTGAGTTTTTCCTTATTCCATTGGCTATTGATGTCATAGTAACACAGACATGCAAGGGAATCAAGAAAGACACTTTTATGTGATCAAGCAATTCAAGTTTAAAATGTTGAATTGGGTCTGGGAATTTGTGAATTGATTTGGATCAGAACAAAGAGGTAGGTACAAATTGCATCAAAACTACCTGTTTTCTCGGTATCTTTTTTCTCACTCTTTCAAATATAGAAAGAATTATTATCTGCCATTCCATTGGTCTGCTCTCACTTGCCTTGGGAATTATAACCTTTAAAGACACTAATATTATCTTTATTTCTCACCCTGATTCCACTTAAAGTGATCCATTAGGGAAAATTTTTCCTTAGTTTAATAAAGCATGATTTGGCTTACAGATTGTCTTGTCTTTGCCTAAGATATATAAGGTTCCAGGCATAGTGTATAAAAATTAGCCTTTTGAAGTTTTAGAGCATAGATGAACTGCAGAGCTAGCCTCAAATTTTGTATCAGTGACTTTTGCTTGACAAAACATCCACAGGGAGCTTCTGTGAAAAAGGCAAGAGAAAAAGACGTCCTGGAAGCTATATTTTGGGTTATCTCTTGCCTCAGCTAGTTTCTATTGCCAGAGGCAGAGATAAGAATTTGATATTTAGTCCCAATTTCTTCTGAGACATCCATGTATCTAAGTCATAATACCTCATTTATAAGTAATGATAGGCCAAGAAAGCATAATAGAGGTGCAATAATTATTGAGAGATGGACCATAAGTATTCTCAATTATATTAATATTAGTGTTTCAGCTGAGCTCCAGAGTTACTGCTCAATTTATCTGGCTTACACTAGAAAGATGGTGCATCTGGAACATGCTAAATTTTTGGCTAAGTAGATCATATATAACAGTCCAGTGATATTTATCAGCATGCACATTCTTCTCTTACCCTGTGGTTACAGAGGTCATCAGTTCAAAGTCACAAAACTATAGATACCCAAGAGGTGATCACGTGTTTATTCAGTAGCTAATTATTAGTGCTTTCACAAATTCTATGCTAATTACAAATAAGAAAACTCACTAACTTACATGAGGTCAGAGGAGAAGGAGCATTTCTCCATCTAAGAGAATTTTATAAGTCCCAAGGACTAAGAAATAAAACGTAAGCAGAACAGAGTCAGAGAGTCTGCTCGCATAGCTTATCTCTGCCACTTCCAGATCATGGAAAAGATAGATTTTCTTCATTGTAGTTCTACATTATGAAAACATGCTTACATACTTCTGACGCTATAGTTACTTAAGTAAATAAGTAAGTGCCACCTGATTTTATATCTCTGCAAGAGAGTTCTAATTAGTTAAACTTGGCTTTAACTTCTCAACCTCAAGCTTAGGGGCAAATTACTTATATGTAACTATTCTTGTTCGATTTGTTCCCAGCATGATAACATAGAAACTGGGAGGAAATGATTGCAGTAATAGTAACAAGTATTTAGTAGCACATGTTGTAGTCCTTTGCAAAAGATGTAGATCCTGATTCCTACTTCAATAATAAATGCATCTATTTTTGTCATTTATTTATTTATTTACACTTCAGATTTTATCCTGCCTCCTGCCATCCACCCTATGACTGTTCCACATCCCATACCTCCTCCCCACCCCCTGTCTCCACGAAGATGTCCACAGAACCCACCACCCACTGAACCAGCCCTCTAAACTCCCTGAGCCTCCAGTCTCTTGAGGGTTAAGTACATCTTCTCTGACTGATTCAGACATAGCAGTCCTCTGCTGTAGATACGTTGGGGGCCTCATATCAGCTGGTATATGCTGCCTGGTTGGTGTTCCAGTGTTTGAGAGATCTCAGGGATCCAGGATAATTGAGACTGTTGGTCCTCCTACAGGGTCCTCCTCTTCCTAAGCTTCTTCTAGCTTTTCCCTAATTCAACCACAGTGGACAGCAGCTCTGTCCATTGGTTGGGTGCAAATATCTACATCTGACTCTTTCAGCTGCTTGTTGGGTCTTCCAGAGTGTACTCATGATAGGTCCCTTTTTGTGAGCACTCCGTAGCCTCAGTAATAGTGTCAGGCTTTAAGACCTCTCCTTGAGCTGGATCTCAATTTCGGCCTGTCACTGGACCTTCTTTTTCTCAGGCTCCTCTCCATTTCCATTCCTGCAGTTCTTTCAGACAGGAACAATTACGTGTCAGAGTTTTGACTGTGGGATGGCAACCCCTCCCTCTCTTGATGCCCTGTCTTTCTGCTGAAGGTGGGCTCTATAAGTTCCCTCTCTCTACTGTTGGGCATTTCATCTAAGGTCCTTCCCTTTGAGTCCTGAGAGTCTCTTACCCCCAATGTCTCTGGTGCATTCTGGAGGGTCCACCCTATCTCCTACCTCCCAAGGTTGCCTGTTTCCATTCTTTCTGCTGGCCCTCGAAGTCATTGGCTGAGGGCAGGGGGCATCGGGTTACCAAACAAAACTCCAGTGGCTCATGCTCTCAGATCAAGAATTGATAAATGGGACCTTATGAAACTGGAAAACTTCTGTAAGGCAAAGAACATAGTCAATAAGACAAGTTGGCGACCTAAAGTTTGGAGACAAAATCTTCACTAAGCCCATCTATTGAGCCACAGAACAGCTTTAGACTTCAAATCACAATTGAAGCTATAATTGAAATCATGCCCCTCAATATTTTGAAGTTGTACAATTCAGTATTTTCTTTCTAAATGGTGGACTCTATTTTTAATTCAAAATAATAGAGTTTAAACTTATATTAAAACATACAGATTGAAATCTCATTATCCTTATTTGTATTGAATCACTAACATTAGCTGAGTACTATGAGATAGACCATTTATTACAAGAAGAGGCTAATGTGGTTATTGGTTTTTTGTTTTTTTGTTGTTGGTTTTTTGTTTTGGTTTGGTTTTTTTTTTTTTTTTCTTGGATTGTGTGGTTACCAGGAAAGGCATTTTGAAAAATAATTGTATTTGGGATCTGAAGAGGTGGCAACATTAGCAACATGGAAAGAAGAAAAAGAAATGCAAACAGAGAAAATATTCAGTAGAAAATTCAATGAATTAGGACACGAAATAGCTGAAGCTGTTAGCATCACATTCAAGTTAAAAATCCTCAATAAAAAAACATCGAGGTATACAAAGGATGTAGGAGATATGATATCTTACTATATGTTAAGTGGCTGTTTCATTTGTAATTATACTAAATTGCCAGAAATGTTTAATTAGACACAGTTGGTGATATAGCATTCTCTCAGTTTCAGAGTACTATGTGTGTGTGTGTGTGTGTGTGTGTGTGTGTGTGTTTTCATGGATATACTTGAGTTTAGATTTAACAGCCTGAAAGAAAGTGTTCTGAGAATAAAAACATCCCAATCCTGACAAACAGCTGCCTAGCTCACAGTTTCCAGTCCTATGTGCAGACCAGCTGTGCAGTTAGTCATAACTTCTGGCAAGTGTATAAATCTTAGCTTTATTCCATCCCTAGAGATTCACTACTTGTCCAGACAAGTTCAAAACTACATGTTTTAAATTCTGAGAAGATGGCAGTGGTGACAGAGTTCTTGAATCTCCCTGAGTCCCACAAGAAAAGACAGAAAGCAACTAGAATTGAAAAACAAAAGCTGCTGACACTATCAATGAGAAGGAGGTGAAACAGTATCTGTGACCCCACAACTCCAAATATGAGGAACAGGTGCTGAAAAACTATGACTTCTAAAAAACCAATACAGTAGCCATGACTTCTATAGGACCTGTGTGGTAGCCACCACTGTGCAAGAGGAAGTAGCAGAAAGCAAGGGGGCACAGAAGTGCCCCCAGAAGGCACTAGGTATTTAGAAAGCATACATTTGTGAGCTGAGAATCCCAGCTGAATCTCTAGGGCAAGAGTTGCTGTATAGAAAAGACAGCTAAACTCTATTCTCAGCAGTTATCAAGTGCTTGATACAGAACCATCACATAGTCACCATGTGGGAAACATTTTCCAGTGTACGCACATAGAAAAAAATCATAAAAACATTTGCTTTAACTACACATACATTTTCATCAATTCTACCAAGTAAAACTAGAAAACATAAAACTTAAGAAAATATAAAAGTAGCTGATGTTCCTAGGTGATTTAAGCTTAACTTTCAAAACTGACCATTTCAATATTGCCTCCAGATTAGATTCTCACATTAAAAGGTTTCAGCTTGATGGGACTGAAAAGAAGGCATGGGAATGAGAAGGTTAAAAAGAATCCAGAGGGGGAACATAGATCTCAGATCTCAGAAAGAAATAGGTCACCTTTCTGAATATAGAGCAGTTAAGGACCATGTAATTTCTGCTTATACTTGTGATTCCATTACATAGGATAATAATTCTAGAGATACTAAGATCATATAAAACTAAAAGACTTTATGGGAATGATAAATAGCTCACGTTCCCTCTTTTCTCTTTACTTCATTAAATGTCACACATGAAAACCAAGTTACATAATTTTTACCTTTCCTATCCCATAACCAGATATTCCCATGTACTCCTGCTACTCCCCCTTAAATTCACAGCCTCTTCTACTACATATATATACACACACACACACACACACACACATATATATATATATATATATATATATATATATATATATATATGTGTGTGTGTGTGTGTGTGTGTGTGTGTGTGTGTGTATTGTGTATGTGTGTGGGGAAAGGGGTCTCTTAGACTACACTGATCACCTATAAAACCCATGGAATACAATGACCACCCTAGAATGATACCACAATAGTGCAATGGTGGTACCTTTATCTTGCAAGGTAACCAACTGCCAACTAGTTGAACTTAAGTCATGCTCAGTAGGATGGAGGAAATGCCTAATACGCAATCTTGGCCAACTACCCATGGCTAGATAGGTCATAGGCCAATATCATTTCTAACAATATTTTAAATACTTATTCTCATAAATGAAGCTCTTGTCCCAATCAAAAAAGAAGGTTTTTGTTTTTGTTCTTGTTTTTGTTTTTGTAGTAGTAGACTGAGACCATCACAGCAATCCTTAACTGTCAAATAGAAAAGAACAAGCATGGGGATCCTGAACCTAACTGGAACATTTACAACGCAAACCCTGTATCTAAGACTTAGAGAATACCAAAGAAGAGATTGTATGAAAGAGTATAAAAAGCTTATAAAAGACAGAAGACTGGACAACCTGCTGTATGACATAGTCTTATGGCCATAACAATGAATATATAACCATGAAAGCTTAACAATATGCTTGACCAAATAAGAGTAACAACAATAAAAAAGTAATCATGTGGGTGAATGGAGAGCACACGTCACAAAGCCTTAGATAAAGACCTATTTTCCTTTCATTTCTTTCCATGAAAACACTTAAGTATCCACAAACTGTAAAAACTACCTATTATCTGTGACTTTTTCTTAAATATAATTCTGAATTTAAGTATTAAACAGAAAACACTATCAAAGATTTATCATTTCTTTTGCAATAATACCTGAACCTGTGTTCATATGAAGTTTCAATTCAGTTACCAATTTTATTTAGAGCTAATAGATAAAACTATTTCTTCACAAAATATATACAGACATAGTTTATAAAAAGATATTTATTAATTTGAGAAATATTCTAAACTGAATACAACACACAAACACAAAACAAATTCTTTACTAGAAGGGGCTCCCTCGAGCTCAGTTGTAAGACTGATCAAACATGAAGTAACCTAGTATGCCCAGATCCTCAGGCAAGTTTCAACAACATTTTAAACACTTGTTTAATATGCCCAGTGTTTCAGATACCTTTCTGATACATAATTATTTCATCCTGCAGTTATTACGTTAAGTGGTTTGGGTAGAATTGGAAGCAGATAATTTAATTTCTTGAGTTGCTGTGGTTTTATTGGACAGAGGGTAGAAGTGATTTGCTAAATGGGATTTTTTAAAAAGCTCTTTTCTGAGCACCCTCCTCACAGTGGCTATACTATTACCTTCATACGATTTTAGTCCAATGCTTGGGTTGTAATAGCTTTTGGACACCTGTGCATTGGCGTGCAAGCTGTAGAGTATTATTATTTGTGACACCCCTCAAATGCCAATTTACTGGACTATAGATTGCTCTCTAGACCCAATAAATCTTTCCAATCCATCTCAAGTGGCTTCCCTCCCCATCTTCTCTCCTCTATAGAATGATTCTCAAAGCACAATTTCTATTAATTTAAGCATTTTTGATACTTGAAAAATATTGTGAGCTATGCATACATTTTTTCCTACTGTAGTATTAACTATTTTATTAAAATTAATTTTTATTGTAGTTGTCAGTTTTTACAGAAGTCAAAATTCACAAATTCTACAAGTATGGTTTTATATGTAATTTCTCCCAAAATTTCTGTTCACTGATAAGAGCAAATGACATTCACATTCCTTATAAGGAAGAGTGGTTTATTTAGCATGATTTACTCATACCCTTTCCTGACAGTAAACAGGAAAACAAGAATCTGAATACACACCTTCTGATTTTCAACTAGGTGTTTTCACCATGACCCTTTTCCTCTGAAAACTCACATCAGCCATATTGATGATTAGATTACACTGTGGGCACAGACGCTTTAATTTAGTTTTCATGTAGATTTTTCTTAGTAAGAAAAATCAATTAGGAGGTTATTAAAATGAACTGTGAAAAAATTACAGAGACTTAAATGAAAGTGATAGAACTGGATATGCTTCCATAAATGTTTTTAAAACATGTCCCTCTGATATGAAAGTAGATGTCAGAGCCTGAATTCTAAGTGACTGCACAAAGGCATTCACCAGGAAGGAGCTCATGGAGAAGGATCCGGGAGGGATTCTTCTGTTTCAAGAGCAAGGTCTGTTTGAGCTCGCTATAGAAAACTATCTGCTAGACGGTCACACTTATTTAGACAGGTAAGCAAACGTGAAATATGGAAGAGATGTTAGGCTAAAGATACAACTGCATATTCACAAGCATAAAGGTATGATTTAAATTTTTTGAAATCACAGTCTGGTCATGCAGATAGCAGATGTTTTGCAATCCAGAGGGAAAGTGAGATTTCAAAAAAAATACAGGAGTAATACTGATAAATTTATAAAAGATTAATGGTAAATTGAAGAAATCAAAAGCTAAATTTGATTTATTTTCAACTTAAAAGGCCTTCATAATATCTAGAGAACTAGTTGGTTCAAGTGGTAAATTTCAAAAGGTTGGATGGATTTCTGGAGAGAATGACAAAAGAAGTAATTAAGTTACTAAGAATTTTCACAAGGATGTATTGCTGTACGAGGGAAAGAATAACAGGGCATAATGTTATGGAGATTAAGGAGCAAAGGGAGATCTTATTTTTCTTTTCTAAGCCAAAATAATAACTGTGTTGCTGGATGTCAATCTATAATCCAGTGGATCAAGAAGACACAATACTGCCAGCAAGAAAAGAAAGATTTACTGCAATTCTCAAGTAGGTCAAAATGGACTAGAAAACTAAGTAATGAAAGGGATTTGGTACAAGATAGCATCATAACTGTTTATCAAAATGACAGACAAGTATACAAAAAAACCTGACTACATTTGGAAAGGTTGATATATGTAGTAGTATACACATATGTAATTTCTTTTCTATTGATTCCATTTTCACAATGAAACATGAAATGAGAATGTTATTTTAGAGTAAGATTCTAAAACAATACTATCATTTTGCTACAGTTGTTTTTGATACAGAGTCCCGCTATGTTGCCCCTACTGCCCTTGTTCTCTGAGCTAATCAATCAAATTATCCTCCTGCTTCATCCTCCCTAGTAGCTGAAACTATAGGTTTGTGCCAGCAGATCATAGAAAAACACACTATTTCTATTCCAGTGGTCTCACCGTGTATTGCTTTCCCCCAATGATTTCATTTTTACACATAAATTTCCTTTCAACATTTTATCCACAGTTCTTGTATATTTCTATACATTATTTCTTTTATATGATATAATTTCTTGTTAGGGTGGTGGTGATATGGGAGAAACAAGCGGGAGAGTAGAAAACTATAAATACAATATTCACCTATGAAATCCAAATATCAATCAATGAATAAAACCAAATAAAACAAGGTCATCTTGAATATTTCAGTGTAGAAATAAAAAGTCGTAATGCTACGTTATCAACCTATATCTAGAGATGTCATGGGCTCAAGTGTGTGACTTAAGTTTAATTAAATTTACTTAGCGGCAAACTGCCTATGTCTATAGTCATAGAACAAAGCTACTCATAGCCTTAATCAGAGATGCCTCTTTTTTATACTGTGTAAGATGTAGCTTTTGCTACCCATTTTAAGCTCTAAGCAGATGGTACTACCACCCCCTGCCCAGAGAATATTGGATCAGTGGATAAAAACACACACATGTTGCTGAATTTCAACATGCCTTATTGGCTCAATTGCTGGACTCTTCTAAGCTTTTCTTTGCTAGTGTGTCCTTCCCAATACTTTTAGCTCAGCTTTAGTTCCTCAGTTACCTTTACTCCCCTCTCAACACCCTAACCAACCACCTAGAGAAGCAATCTATGGCTCATATGGCTGATCACCCTCTCTCCCCCTCTAAAGCATGATGGAAAAACTCCCTTCCTTCTCTGCATCTTCTCATCTCCTCTTCCAGGGACCTGGAAGTCCCACCTCCTTCCTTTCACCCAGCATTCAGCCCCTGGCATCTTTACTGATAGATCAAGAACCTGTAGCACAGGACCTTAGCATCAGAACCTATGAAAATGAAATGTCATAAATTCAGAGAATCCTAGCTACCCAGTATTCAATTAATATCTGACAGCATTAAGCTCAACCCTAAATAAAACATTTATGCCATCTCTACTAATTCTCAGGGAACATTGCAGAAGATGGGCAGAAATTATATATGAGTTGAAAAACAGAATCAAGGGCCTTGGAATTTACACACTAGCAATTGTAATTATTAATTTACAGCAACTCTAAGTACCTCCACTAGAACCACACAGAAGTCCTCCAGTTAACAACTGAGCATTGAAATGAGAGGTTTAGAGAGCCCTGCCCTTTTCCTCTATCACTAGATTCTGTGAAAGAAGGAATCATTGTCCTTACTTCCATTCTCACTGCTGAACACACCAGCATCCACAAATAGTCTTAAGCCCATATGCATAGCCCTGATTAAATTCACTGAGTCACAAAACAAAATGAATAGACACAAATATGAGTGAAGATTTATACGGCTATGAAAGAGTACACATGAGAGGTATGGAGGTTGGGGTGAGAATGGTCATCATGCACTGTGTACTGTGTAAAATCATCTAAGAACAAATTTAACTTAAAATAAGTTTCTTCTCCTCAAGCAACACTCATATCTAGGCAATAGACACAACACAAAACTTATCTAGAGAGTTCCAAAGAACTGCTAGCCCTGTAGAGCTACATTTGGAATGAATAAAGATTTGTGTCATGTTCAAGATAAACATTTTCTAGTATAGCTTCTATGAAAAACTTCTGGGCTGAATGCCACTTTAAAAGTCCCTTAGAAACATACAAGAGAAAATAATAAATTTTGAAAATGTATTGTGTTTTAATTGCTCCAGAGGTTAAGTAGGAAACCTCTGTATGATCATATTTTATTTTCTTGGTTTTGATATTGGTATGATTAGTAACAAAGAACAAATACCTATGATCAATAATATCTTATATTGATCTCATATAACCTAAATTATTTAATCTTAAATGGAAACTTGATTATATCTGGCATCAAACAAGAAGCACATCTCTAGGCTGGTCTATGAAAGCAGTCCAAGAAGAGTTTAGCTAAAAGGAGAAGGATGTGTCTTCCTGCAGTGACTCAAATAAAAAGGGGTTCCAAGAAGAAGCTATGTGCCTGCCTGCCTTTACTTCTGCTGGTGAGTGCAATGATCTCTGATGCTATTATCTTTCTTCACTCATATTAACACTCCCGATTTTTCAGGCTTCCAAAAGAACTATAGACTAATTACTCTCCAGGGATCCTCTAGGTCTATTGTGCCATATTGGGACTGTAGAGACATTCAGCTTTGTGAACCAAACATCCACTAGAGTCTTAGCTTCTCCCAGGCGAGATGATCATTCTTAGACTGCCCATTCTATATTGTATAAATCAATGTGATAAATCTTATAATATATATTAATTCATTGGTTTTATTTCCCTGCAGAGCCTTATTAATGCATAATCCATCTATACAGCAAAGCCTAGAAAATAGAACAAGGCACTATTTGTTTAATTAGCTGTCATTAACACGTAGTCTTTTGGTATATTCTACAGAGAAAGTATAAGAATAAATATGAGAAAGCAGGGGAGTTATTGATAAAGTCTCAATTATGTAATGACTACCTTGTTTGTTCTTCCTTTTTTTCAAATTTGATTGTATTTACCACTTTAGATAAAACATTCTTTTAGATAACCTAAGAGGCAGAAAAATGTGATATAGGAAAAATAATGGTCAGTTACCAGAGTGTAATAATAATAATAATAATAATAAATAATAATAATAATAATAAATAGGTTGAGTGCAGCTATATCTAATATGAAATTTTGGGAGAGTAAATATGTAAAATGGAAATATAATTAAAGTGCAAACTAGTTAAACTGTCTTTTGAAAAATGGCTAAGAGTTGGCAGTTTCTATGTCTTAATTACTAGTATTAAATTCTTTGATGGCTATGAGTGACTCAGCCCTAGGCAGACGGGTGCAAAGTATAGCCAAAAGGAAGTCGAGAAGTTACAATAAAACACTACATGGCCCATGGTTCTAGAATCACTTGATAAAGGACTTGGTGAGAGAAGGGAAGAGAAAGAAAGTGTGTTACTGTCAAAACTACACTAGCAATTTGAAAGCTATTTTTGTAAATGCCAAGAAAAAAATAGTTGAACAGCTGTGCCTGCCTTTGGAATTGACACAGCCAGCTCCCAGGGGTAGCTTCCCAGAAAGAAGTGTCCCAGAACTACTAGAGGTTTACCAAATAATCAACTTATAAGAAGTTACTTTAAAAACGATTTTGTCTCCTAAGGATGAAGAAAACAAAACAAAATCCTTTCAAGCGTTATGCTTAAAATTTTTATTCTGAATTATCCTTGCGTTTTCAGAGGCTCCAGATATGCCTGTGGTAAAAGTCAGAAATGAACCAAGAAATACTTGGTCACATAAGACATATTATATGCTGAAGTGGCTGAAAACTCCCAGATATTGTTCATAGAAAAAACCCACTTATATGGTATATGCATATGGTCATATAACTTCTAGAAAGACTGGACAAGCAAGTTTGTTTTTATTCTCCAAATCTAAGAGTCTTCCTAAGTGGTGCAGTGCACACTAGTTAGGCAAACACACTTTCTGAGCCTCTTTTTTTTTTTTTTTTGCCCTTCAGGTTTTTTGCCATCTGACTCATACTTTCATTAGATGTGTTAATTTCACTAATTAAAATGTCATTCAAGCATGAACCTCTTGTGACTTAGCAACACTATGTACTGACTAAAATTACCTAGCTTCCCTAGTTTTCAAATGACTTGTAGCCTGCATTGTATCCTGATAGCTGTCTGACTAAAACACTAGGGGAGTTCTGATATCCTGCCCCAGTTCACCTTGGCCCACCCTACTTTGCATGGTCATACTCTCTAGTAATTTAGATGTGTTTTATCTCAAGTGCTTTCAACACTCTGGTACACATTCCTTTGAGCTTGCAATGGAAGAACTTAAAACCATTGTTGTGCCGTGCCATGAGATCATAGAGAGTAGGCTAGTTGAGAACATGTTTGTGTCTCAGTCTAAAGGTAGGTGAAATCGTTTTGTATCTACATCTTCCAAATCTCCATTAAAGCCAAGTCTGTCTAACCCTCCTGAGTTCACCTCCCAATCTAAAAGATCAATCCATTTACAGAGTTTACCCCTGGAGTCAGTAAGGACTTTAGATATTGAGTTAAAACAATTGGGTACAAACCATACCATGATGCAGTAAATTATTTTGCATACCCTCCAAGGTGGTGATTTCCCAATTAGATGCTATGCTCTAGACTACTCTCCAACTCTTAAATTTAGAACCAAAACAAGTTGAAGATGCAATTTGGAGAAATCATGGTTAAGGAGGGAACTTTGCCCGTAACTGTATGTGGAGTAGAGGTACAGATACACAATTGACCTCTGTTATCATTCTAAAGAATATTCTTCTTTACTTCTTTCTTTAAAAGTATTAATCATTTTATTTGCTTACATTTCAACTGTTAACCCCCTTCCCTGTCTCCCCTCCAGAACCCCCCACCTCATACACCTCCCCTTTGCTTCCCCATGCACCTATCTACTCCTGTCTCACCCCTCTAGCATCCCCCTTCTTTGGGGCATCAAGCCTCCACAGGACAAGCACCTCCCCCTCCCACTGATGCCAGATAAGACTATCCTCTGCTACATATATAGTGAGAGCCATGGACAGGCTCAGATATACTTTTTGGTTGGTGGTTTAGTCACTGGGAGATCTGAGAGGTCTAGTTAATTGATACTGTTGTTCTTCCTATGGGGTTACAATCCCCGTCAGCTACTCCAGTCCTTCCCCTAACTTCCACTGGGGTCCCTGGGCTCAGTCCAATGACTGGCTGTGAGTATCTGCACCTGTCTTAGTCAGCTGCTGGTAGAGCCTCTCAGAGAACAGCCATACCAGGCTCCTGTCTGTGAACACATCTTAGCATCAGCAATAGTGTCAGGGTTTGGAGTCTGAGGATGAAATCGGTCGTCCAGTGAGGCAGTCTCTGGATGGCCTTTCCTGAAGTCTTTGCTCTATTTTTGTTCCTGCATTTCCTTTAGACAGGGACAATTCTGGGTTAAAATTTTTCAGGTGGGCAGATGGCCCCATCCCTCCTCTGGGGGCCATGTCTATGTACTGGAGGTGGTCTCTTCAGGTTCTATCTCCCTTCTATTGGGTATTTCCACTAATGTCCTTTGGGTCCTGGGAGTCTCTTGCACCCCTGTTGTCTGAGACTTTCTACTGATTCAAGAATTCAAGAAGGTAGACTTGAGAGAACTAAATAACCCTATTAAATATTGGGGAACAGGGCTAAACAGAAATTCCTCAACTGAGGAAACTCAAAGGGCTCAGAAACACCTAAAGAAATGTTCAACATCCTTAGTCATTAGGGAAATGCAAGTCAAAACAATCCTGAGATTTCACCTCACACCAGTCAGAATGGCTAAGATCAAAAATTCAGGTGACAGCAGATGCTGGCCAGGATGTGGAGAAAGAGGAACACTCGTCCATGGCTGGTGTGATTGCAAGCTGGTACAACCACTCTGGAAATCAGTTTGGTGATTCCTCAGAAAATTGGATATAGTACTACCGGAGGATCCTGCAATACCTCTCCTGGCCATATATCCAGAAGATGTTCCAACCGGTAAGAAGGACACATGCTCTACTATGTTCATAGCAGCCTTATTTATAATAGCCAGAAGCTGGAAAGAACCCAGATGCCCCTCAACAGAGGAATGGTACAAAAAATGTGGTACATTTATACAATGGAGTACTATCAGCCATTAAAAACAATGACTTCATGAAATTCGCAGGCAAATAGATGGAACTTGAGAATATCATCCTGAGTGAGATGATCAGTCACAAAGGAACACACATGGTATGCACTCGCTGATAAGTGGATATTAGCCCAAAAGTTTGAAATACCCAAGATTCAATTCACAGACCATATGAAGCCTAAGAAGAAGGAAGAACAAAGTGTGGATACTTCAGTGTGTTTTAGAAGGGTGAACAAAATACTCACATGAGGAAATATGGAGACAAAGTATGGAGCAGAGACTGAAGGAAAGGCCATCCAGAGACTGCCACACCTGGGGATCCATCCCATATACAGCCACCATTCCCTGATGTTATTGTGGATGCTTCAAAGTGCTTGCTGATAGAAGCCTGATATGGCTGTCTCCTGAGATGCTCTGCCAGAACCTGACAAATACAGAGGAGGAAGCTCACAGCCAACAACTGAATTGAGATAAGGAGTCACCGATGGAGAAGGTACTGAAAGAGCTGAGGGGGTTTGCAGGCTCATGGAGGGAGCAACAGTGTCAACAGGCTAGATGCCCGTCCCCACCCCCCGGGAGCTCCTGGGGACTGGGCCACCAACCAAAGAATACACATGGAGTGACCCATGGCACTGGCCACATATGTGGCAGAAGATGGCCTTGTTAGACATCTCCTTTACTTCTTATTGATGTGGAAATCCCAGTTCTTCTAGAAACCCGTTACTGATACCATTTTCTGGAAATGATAGGAATGAACTGTTTTCACACTCTGTACATGGCCTCCTGGAGCTATGGAGTTATAAGGGGGTGATCTTGCCTTTTCTTTAAAGCAAGAAGAGTCTTGACTTTCCTCTGTACATCCTATTATATCATTGTAATAGATAGAAGATGAATACCTTGCTCTACTGGAAAGTAACAAAGGCCAGCTTCATTACTTGCTATTCTCTAACCACAGCCTCAGGAGAGATGAAAATACATCACTGGTCCAGAGAAAACTTAAAGTTCAGACTTCAAATTAGACCAGTAGTGCACAAGGTGGGGATGGAACCGTAGCTGTTTCTGTGTTTTCAAGATTTACTATCTTATTTGCTATTTTTTTTCTTTCTTGTCCAGTCGTATCTTTGCTGAAGCTCTGGTTTGACATTATAGATTCGTGTTTGAATTATTTTTGGCTGTGGATGTTGGTACAAACAAGGAAACAAAAGAGAGAGGAAAATCATATCATCACCATCATCATCATCATTCCTTAGTAAGAACATGAGAAGATTGATTTTGGCACCAAAATATATTTTAAAGAGCTACTTATGCTGTTATGTGTACAACAGTCTCAGTCATTGGTAAAATGGAATAGTATTAAGAGTTTCTGGGAATAATCAATAAGGAAGGTAAAATATTAACCAAACTAAATGTAAGGTACCTGCTGTAGTTATATACTCATTATGACCAGGAGCTGTGGTCTTGTAGAATATGTATAAAGCATAAAATTTAGTCCTTTCTTGTGTATTTCAGTTCAGGTTACACACCCAGGGTATCTCAGTGTTGTTTATGAAAATAACTGAACATCAAAAATTTAATATAATCTTAAGAAAATGTTAGAAACAAGATTAAATTTCAACTTAAACAAAAGAGGAGTAAATTTTAAAACTGTCTTATCTTTCTCTCACACAGTTCTTAGCTGTCTCTAGTGTCTATTATTCATTTTCTGTCTTAGCCCATTTTAACCTGCCTTGAAAAAATATATTTTATGAAGAAAATGGGTTTATTTGTTTCAAGATTCTTTTTTTTTTTCTCTTTTTTTTATTAGGTATTTTCCTCGTTTACATTTCCAATGCTATCCCAAAAGTCCTCCATACCCACCCCCCAATCCCCTACCCACCCACTCCCCGTTTTTGGCCCTGGCGTTCCCCTGTACTGGGGCATATAAAGTTTGTGTGTCCAATGGGCCTCTCTTTCCAGTGATGGCTGACTAGGCCATCTTTTGATACATATGCAGCTAGAGACAAGAGCTCCGGGGTACTGGTTAGTTCATATTGTTGTTCCACCTATAGGGTTGCAGTTCCCTTTAACTCCTTGGGTACTTCCTCTAGCTCTCTCCTCTGAGTTTCAGTGGTCAGAGCAGTCCTGCAGGCAAGGTCTCCTCTTTCAGGGAAGGTGCACAGTTATCTGGTGTTTGGACCTCCTCCTGGCCGAAGATGAAGGCCCAAAACAGGATCTTTCCCAGAAGCTGTGTTGCTTTGGCCTGTCACAGAAGCCGTTGTTTCAGTAGTCCACTCTCTCTCCTGTGTAGATTACCTTCCCCAGAGTCTTGGAACCAAGATGGCTTCCGCGGATCCTGAGGTAAAGGCCTCCCAGGATGGGTGGACACCTGTTCTGGCCAGGAAGGTGGCCGGATGTCTGGAGCCCGAAAATGTTGCTGCCCCAGAAGCTCTGTGGCTCTCGCCTGTCCCAGAAGCTGCTAGCCTCTGTAGTCCACACTCTCACCTGTGCAGACTGCCCTCAGTGGAGTCCTGGATCCAAGGTGGCTCCCGTGGAACCTGAGGCAGAAGCCTCCCGGCCCGGGCAGACACCTGTCCTCTGGCTTGTTTCAAGATTCTTGTAGCTAGAGTTTAAGATGAGGCCATCGTTGCCTGTATCACATGGTAGAGAGGTGGGCAGTGAATGTAGTGCCGTGCAGAAGCCAAAATATTAGGGCAGCCTCATTAAACAACTGCCTCTTGTAAAGCCCACCCCAGTCATAAGAGAGAATTGATGCAGTCTCACAAGATGTGCACTTATGAGATGGAGGGTGGTTACTTAATTACCCTGTACTAAGCCACCATTTTAAAGATTTCACCATCTCCACCCTGGGAACCAAGGTAAGAGAAAGTAAACATTTGGAAGATAAGCCACATGATAACCATAGCAATGCCTAACCCTTGTTTGTTATTTATCATGCTTTGTCCTTACACAGAGAAAATTCTGGTCTAACTGCATTCTTCTGCGATTTGTTTCAAGATCCTATAAGAAAAAAGAAATAATAACTACCTCTCTGATAATTTAATATTCCCCTCATATAAACCACATTGTTTTTGAATACTGGAATTATAAGCAATATAAAAATGTAAATTTTATCCCCTGAGAAAGCAAAACATCCCATATTATCTCTGTACATTTTTGAAAGGGAAACAGTAAATTGTTAGTGTGGTGGAATTGATACAAGTGCATGTTTTGATATGGCAATCTGAGTTCAAAATCTGCCTCTACAACACTTTAGTTTCAGTTATTTACTTCAGGTCTGCCTGCATCAGCAACTTCTGCTATAAGATAGGCAAAATAGGAGATATGGCTGCTTATATCAATAGCTTTATGAATTCCACAGAAGTGCTAAACATGTGTATATTGTACTGCCGGTTAGTTGATCTTTTAATGTCCTGCTGACATAAACATGTTCCTTTTAAGCATTTCACTTGGCCAATCACATCAAACAAATTGAAAATCAATGGTTGTCTTTGAAAATTCACATGTCAAACGTTTCCTTTTAAGTTGCTGAAGTTGAAAGCCTTAAGGAATAGAAGCGTGCAGGCCTGCTCAACAACAGCGACAGCCTGTGGTGACAAAACCACCAGGAATGTGGAGAAGAATGTTCCTAGACTAGTCCTGATGACTCTGCTAAATTAAAAAGTAAATTCCATTTAAGAAAACTGAGTCTTTGAGCTACAGCTGTAAAAAGAAAAATATGGCCACTAATAAAAATGAAGACTGATGTCGTGCTCATATTGTTGACAAGAGGAAGAGATGAATGAATAGGAGCAAAATATATGACTTGAAGCTCTCAAAGAATCAATACAAAAAGAAAGGATTCTTCAAAAAGTAAGGATATATATGCCAAATTTAACATCCTGTGTTTCCTCCACAATGTTTGTAGCTATTGTTAATTTTTAATTAGTGTAAGTCACCACAGATATGCAGCAGAGTTTAAGATTCTATGTAATGATATTTTTTCATATGACCTTATTTCTGCATTATGTTGAATATGTTTCCCCATCCAGTACAATAGAGGTAGGTGCCTGTGACTGATGGGAGCTGGGAGCCTGCTTTGCTGCTTTCGCTGCCCTACAACCCTGAAAGAGTCAACACTGTTATCTCCTATCATTCTGTTGACTGAGGCTATCAGATAAGACTTCAGAGTATTTCTATATAGCAAAAAACAAAAGTAAAATTATACTTTCTTATCATTTCATTATATGAGATAATGACGATTTAATTTCAGTCGATTTATTTATTAACTGTCTATAGAGTAAAAAATAACCTCCTTTACAGGAAGCCATTCTCAACATCAGCAGGCATGCAGACTCCTTACAGTTGTTCTCAGTGGTGCAAAGATCACTTGAGTGAATTATTGGAAACAATGGCTGCTGAGAATAAAGGAAAAATGATTGGAGAGAATAGAAGTTGATAGCATTGAAATAAAAGCTTTCCAGTGGGACAGACCTGTGTGAAACTGCATGTCTCTGCATATTTCCCCAAGGAGGCAAGTAAATAATGGCTTTGTCTATGAAATGCATTTTAAAACTGTAAAATAAAAGGATCCTGAATCAAATTAAACTGTGTTGGCTTAGAGATATATTACAACTTTACACAATTTTGTATTTGCTTCATTTCGTTCATATGCATTTATTACTTTATTCTTCCTACAATATTTTTAATACAAAAGAAATAAGTAGATGGGCAAATAGATGATAGATAGAGACACATATATAGAGATGCATCGATAGATACAGAGATATTGAAATATGGAGATAGATACATAGACAGTGGTTTTTATTTTTATTTGGTACTGCCTCATTAGCATATGAATGCAAACTCCCAATTACTTACAAGGTTTGATGAATCAAGAAGGTAACTGTTAATAGTTCTCCTTACTATTGTAATTTCTGAAATGTTTCATAATTCAACATGTGACTTTATTCTGAAAATACTAATTAATGACATCTGTTGTCCAGCCACTCAGTATTTCAGAGATTCATTTATAATTGTTAAGACACAAGTGAAAAGCTCACAGTGGCAAAATTCAAGGATACTATATCAATTGGGAAAAAAAGATTCCATATTTAGAAAATGGTGACATAAGCCTAAATATGAAATTGCATGGCTACAAATGGCATTCATTATACAGTGAGTTCTACTTATGTTTGTGCATAAGTCAGAGCTCTCTATAGAAAACAAACTGATAGAATAAATACACACACACACACACACACACACACACACTGTATCCGTCCAAGAATCTAGTCTATGAGGCTTGAGATCTGAGCTTGCCTTCAGTATACACTGGAATCCTGAAGAAGGCTCTAATACCAGTGAAGGAATGAACTTGCCAATAAGAATAAGAGCAAGTAGGGACTAGCCCTAGCCCAGATGGGAAGCCACGGTCTTCTTAAATTTCCCTATAGATACATAAAGATATACCTATAAATATGCTCATTTGTGCAGTAGTCTATTACAGTTTGCAACTAGAAACAAATCAATTTCTTTTTCTAAGAAACCATAGTAACATCATACAGTCATATAATAGAGCATTAGAGTACAGTGAAACCATAGTGATACCATACAGTCATATAATAGAGCATTAGAGTACAGTGAAAATCAGACCCCAAATCATAGGTTTTTTTCGGTTTGGGGGTTTATTGTTTTTATTTATCTATTTATTTATTTATTTGTTTATTTATTTATTTATTTATTTAATTTTTTGGTTTTTGAGATAGGGTTTCTCTGTGTAGCTCCAGTTGTCCTGGAATTCACTCTGTAGACCAGACTGGCCTCGAACTCAGAAATCTAGCTGCCTTTGCCTCCCGAGTACTAGGATTAAAGGTGTGTGCTGCCACTGCATGACCAAATCATAAGTTTTAATAATTTTATTCTTCAGAATGATAAATGCAAAATTTTAAATGTGTGGTCAGCACTATGTATTACATTAGCCACCTAACACACACACACACACACACAAATAAAAAATTTTTGACAATGATAGAACAATCATGAAATAATATAGTACTAATGATAATTAGAGCATATAAAATGCTGTTTTAGTTCAGCTATACACTCAAAAATGTTATTTAAAATCAATATGGAAACTAAAAACTATTGATTTTTAACAAAATAGTTATTGGCATGTTGTCTATACTAACTCATTTCATTAGTTGTCATCAGTGGTAGGGTCTGAAACTACAAACTCACACATAGCATGTGCTAGTCAGGGTCTCTACAGCTAAGCTGTATTAGTGGCTGTATTTAAAATATTTCAAAAGACAGAACAAAAGAAATGGAAGTGAAGATGAAAGAAAACACTTTGAAAGAAATAGTTCTTTGGACATAAACAAGAGAAATTTATATCTCTGTACATAAAGTATCATCTGTATTGTTTAAGATTTTTACATTTCAATTTTAGATAAGCCTGACTAAAGGATAACAGTAAACTATGAATTATATACTGCAAGAAAAGACAAAAGAGTTAAGTAAAGACTTTGGGGATCTAGGAGACTCCTCTCCAACCCATCCCATGACGCTCGCTAAGCAATAACTCAAATATGTTAGCTCAGTGACTGTGCTCTGTGTGTGTTCGCTTGTCTGCAGTTAAGATCATTACAATCAAGATCATCTTTCAGGGGTGTTTTAGCTTCTTATCTCAAGCCTTAACTCCTATCTTGGTAGAAAAGTTGTTTCTTACTATCTAGTCACAAAGAATTGTTTCATGCAGCTTCCTTGTTAAATCTAGTTGTTTTGCCCTTTACTCTCTTACTTGCTTGGTTAGAATCATACCAAGGTATTTTATATTATTTGTGACTATTGTGAAGGGTATTGTGAGAAGAAATCTAATTTCTCCTCAGCCCATTTATCCTTTGTATAGAGGAAGGCTACTGATTTGTTTGAGTTAACTTTATATCCAGCCACTTTGCTGAAATTATATATCAGCTGTAGGAATTCGCTGATAGTATTTTGGGGGTCACTTATGTATACTATCATATCATCCACAAATAGTGAAACCTTGACTTCTTCCTATCCAATTTGTATCCTTTGAACTCCTTTTGTTGTCTAATTGCCAGTCTTAAAGGGGCCAGCAGCTTCTCAGTTTCTATGGTAAGGGAGCTGGTGGCTGTTTTTCCTAGGGAAAAAAAAAAAAATCTGTGATTGTGTATACTGGGTTTACCAGATGACAAAATGCTCCTTTCTTGAAATTACAGCTAGAAGAATAGTAAGAAAATTTTGTCTAGTCTAACTATATGAGATGTGTGAGGCCACTCAATTTAGGTTTGTTTCTGACTGGTCTAAATATAGAAATATATTCTGTATGTCTTGGTTACAGATTACTAATTTATAAGTTGTTAAGTGTCTTAGTCAGGGTTTCTATTCCAGCACAAAACATCATGACCTCTTGGGATCATGGCAAGTTAGGGAGGAAAGGGTTTATTCAGCTTACACTTCCATGTTGCTGTTTATGACTAAAGGAAGTCAGGACTGGCACTCAAGCAGGTTAGGAAGCAGGAGCTGATGCAGAGGCAATGGAGGGATCTTTCTCACTGGCTTGCTCAGCCTGCTCTCTTATAGAACCCAAGACTCAGGATGGCACCACCCACAGTGGGCCCTCCCCCTTTGATCTCTAATTGAGAAAATGACCCACAGCTGGATCTCATGGAAGCACTTTCCCAACTGAAGCTCCTTTCTCTGTGATAATTCCAGGCTGTGTCAAGTTGTCACACAAAACCAGCCAGTACATTGGATATGGTTAAAAATTGGTAACAGAAACTGGTAACTGAGGGTTGGAGTCATTCTAGACAGCATATGGCAGGTACAAACCTAGGCAAATAGGTCTCTATAGATACCCCAAAATTGGAATAATATTTTATATAATTCTTATCCTAGAAACCAAAATTATTAAAGATAGTATTTAGGGCAATGTGTCTTTGAGGTACTGGAGGCTGCACCATCAAGCGTTTGTATGCAGGAGTTGGCAGTCAAACTTTGTAGCATGGGAGTGATGTACTTGGTTTTGATTTTGGAGAGATTGGATTGCTTGGAGGTTGAGTTTTGCTTTTCAAGGCCGTGCTTGTCCTCTAGTGTTACAAGGGAAACTTAAAAGACTGTAGTTAAGCTGCCAGGGCTCCATTGGCTGCAGTTTGCAGTTCGATCACAGGCTCAGGATTTTAACTCACCCAAATTTGTAATGAAGAAAAATCAACAGGTGGAGATTGTTTCAGGATTTGCAAAGAGTTGATGAAGCTATAGAAATTGTGGGGACATGGCACCCTGGCTTGCTTACCCTAGCTGTCATTCCAGGAAATACATATAGAATACATATAGAATACATATAGAACACATATAGAATGATTATGGATTTGGAGGAGTGTTCCTATACTATTCCTTTGCATCCTGATGATTTAAAAGGTTTTCATTTAGTGTGCCCGCCTGTAATTTTAAAGAATCCGTGAAATGATATCATTGGAAACTTTTGCCACAGGGAATGGCTAATAGCCCTTCATTATATAAAATATGTTGTTGCTGCTTCAATACAATTGGGACTTTGAATACTTCAGTGTATATAAATCAATATATGGATACTTTATTAGCTGATCCATCTGAATGATTTACTACAAACCTTTGCTCTTATACACCGAGTTTTAAAATTTGGAGGAGTAGTTGTTGCTTCAGGACAATATCCTTTTTGATATTTGGGACATCAATTATATCCTAAACAAATTGTAGCACAGAAAATTCAAATAAGAAAAGATTGTTTACTTAGTTTAAATTATTTTAAAAAGCTTCTAGGAGATTTTAATTGGCTAAGACCTCATCTTAAGTTCACCACAGGAGCACTTAAGCCTCTGTTTGACATTTTCAAAGGGGACGCAAATCCTAATTTTTCTTGGCAATTAACTGATGAGGGACTTGCAGAAAGTAGAGGAAGCTATTAGTTAACAACAGATACATTATATAGACTATGATCAATTGTTGGCTGTTTGCACCCATAGCAGTTTTTGGCAAAAGGGGCCATTAAGGTGGATTCGCCTTTCTTCATTTCCAAAGAAAGTTTTAACATGCTGGTCCAAAGCTGTTGCTGTGTTAATATAGAATTGTAGGTTAGAATCACAAAAGTATTTTGGGAAAGAACTTGGTGAAATATTCCTTATTCCTGTTTAGCAATTAAATTGGCTATTACAGACTAAATTTGGCCTATTGCATGTGCAAACTTTTCAGGCAAAATTGATAATCATTATCCAAAAGACAAGTTGGTACGATTTGCCTCTATGCACGCTTTTGTATTTCCTGTAAGTTTGTGCATATAGCCAATAGAGAATGTGATTACTGTATTTACAGATGGCTCATCTAATGGGAACACAGCATATATAAATGGGTCACATGTTTATTCTCTTGAGTTTCCCCCGATTTAGCACAGAAAATTGAATTGTGTGTTTTAGCTGCTGTTTTTTTTTTCCATTTTTTATTAGGTATTTAACTCATTTACATTTCCAATGCTATACCAAAAGTCCCCCATATCCACCCACCCCCACTCCCCTGCCCACCCACTCCCCCTTTTTGGCCCTGGTATTCCCCTGTACTGGGGCATATAAAGTTTGCAAGTCCAATGGGCCTCTCTTTCCAGTGATGGCCGACTAGGCCATCTTTTGATATATATGCAGCTAGAGTCAAGAGCTCCGGGGTACTGGTTAGCTCATAATGTTGTTCCACCTATAGGGTTGCAGATCCCTTTAGCTCCTTGGCTACTTTCTCTAGCTCCTCCATTGGGAGCCCTATGATCCATCCATTAGCTGACTGTGAGCATCCACTTCTGTGCTTGTTGGGCCCCGGCATAGTCTCACAAGAGACAGCTACATCTGCGTCCTTTCAATAAAATCTTGCTAGTGTATGCAATGGTGTCAGCGTTTGGATGCTGATTATGGGGTGGATCCCTGGCTATGGCAGTCTCTACATGGTCCATCCTTTCATCTCAGCTCCAAACTCCGTCTCTGTAACTCCTTCCATGGGTGTTTTGTTCCCAAATCTAAGGAGGGGCATAGTGTCCACACTTCAGTCTTCATTCTCCTTGAGTTTCATGTGTTTAGCAAATTATATCTTATATCTTGGGTATCCTAGGTTTGGGGCTAATATCCACTTATCAGTGAATACATATTGTGTGAGTTTCTTTGTGAATGTGTTACCTCACTCAGGATGATGCCCTCCAGGTCCATCCATTTGGCTAGGAATTTCATAAATTCATTCTTTTTAATAGCTGAGTAGTACTCCATTGTGTAGATGTACCACATTTTCTGTATCCATTCCTCTGTTGAGGGGCATCTAGGTTCTTTCCAGCTTCTGGCTATTATAAATAAGGCTGCTATGAACATAGTGGAGCATGTGTTTGAAATATTGAAAAATCAAGCTTTTAATTTATATACTGATAGCACATATATAACTCTTGGTTTGCAATTGCTTGAAACTGTTCCTTTTTAGACACTGCTAATTCTGAAATTTTGCAACTAGTTATGCAAATACAACTTAATTTAATACTTTACAGGACATTTAAGAGCTCACACTGGATTGCCCAGACCCCTTAGTGAGGGCAATGCCACAGCAGGTTTGCATACCAGGCAAATTATAGGCTTTACACAGGAAATTACCAAATAATCTCATTCTTTATATCATCAAAGTAGTAATAGCTTAAGACAACAATTTGGTATTTCTAGAGGATGTACACATCAAATTGTAAAGACTTGTCCTGAATATCCTCAGTTTCTTCCTGTACCACATAATGGTGTTACTCCTCAAGGACTTATACCTAACCAATTATGGCAAATGGGTGTTACTCATATTTCTGATTTTATAAAATTAAAATATGTACATGTGACTATTGACATCTTATCAGACTTTCTTGTTGCAACTACTTTAACAGGAAATGCAACTAAAAGTGTAATTACTTACTGCTTGCATTTTTTCTGTGCTGGGTGTTCCAAATCAGATTAAAAGAGATAATGGAACTTGCTATTGTAGTCAAGCATTTAAGATGTTTTATCAACAATTTAAAATTACCCATATTACTGGGATTTCTTATACTCCTCAAGGGCAAGGTGTTGTGGAACTTTAAAACAATATCTTCTAAAATAACAAAGGGGGAATTATACCCACATATATCACAAATTTATTTAAATCATGTTCTTTTTATTTTAAATTATAAAATTTGGATGCCAAAGAACTCTCTGCTAAGTGTCTTTGGCACCCTACAACTGGGCATACTTATGCCTAGGTGAAATGGAAGAATCCACTTACTAGCATATGGCATGATCCAAACAGGTATTAATATGGGGAAGAGAGAATGTTTGTGTTTTTTCTGAAGGATGCTGAAGGAGTGTTCTAGCTGCCAGAGCAATTGGTGTGACATGCTGATGCTGGGACAAAGAATGATTGCTGACTGTGAGCTTGCTGAGTGACCTGACAATGATGACAGGAAAGCTGTATTGGACATATGTTCCTAACCCACCTTTGCTTACCTATATCCCAGATTAGACAAGCTGTTTTGCCTCAAGCTTTTAGACCTTGTGGGACAAAGAACATGGGGTCTATGGAAACTGCCTTCAAAATTTTAATCAAATAGAAAAGTTGTTATAATGATCCTTCTCTTTCTTGTGGCCAGTTATTCTGACTCAGTCATGGACTGGTCTAGAAATCAGTTCAATACTGGAAAAAAGGAAATGACAGTCTTCATTTGGAAGGCTGATTCTGAACATTTTTAGAGACATATTTGAAAATGGACAACTGTCTTGTATGACATTATGTTTGAAGTGAAAAAAAATTGGAAACAGGATCTGGAGTTCAAAAAAATGTTAGTGCATGTGTTAAGGTTAATTGGTCATGTTAAAATTGCTTTTTTTTTTCTTCTATGTTATTTAATGTAAGTTGTATTGATTGTATAATGTCTAATTGTGTTAATGTGTTAAAATACAACATGTCTGTTATGGTGGTCTATCAACCACCTTTTGTTTTATTGCCTGTGAGTATTTCAGGACCTTGACAGTCTGAAAACAACCTTGCAGATACTAGAAAAAAAGAGTCAAGATTTAAGAAGTAAGAGGGTAGAGGGTAGTGGACTTGTAAGACTCCAAGAAGCCTTAGCTTACAGGGAATGGGGGGGGTGTACAGGGGAGGGGGGGAGCTGAGTGAACCATGTGGAGCTGGGTTCAATGCAAAAAGCAAGAGGAATTTATTGTTCCAGTGTACTGTGGCCATCCCAGACCTGAAGGAGAGACAGCAACACCAGCACCCATTTGGTGAGTTTTTATATGGTTTTCAGGGGCAGAATAGAGCATCAGCAACTAGGCACAATATGATTTGTGGAACAGTGCACCCTTTAAACTGATTGGTTTTTAGGGAATGAGGTAACAAGGACTTCCCTTGTCTGAAGCTGGGCAACAGTCAGTCCTGTGGAATGTGTCCCCACCTGCAGATTGTTTTCCACCCTGTTGTCAGAGAGAAATGTTAATTAGCCTCTCCCTTCTGGAGGGTCAAGAGTTTCATGACCTTCCCAATGTTCCTAAACTGACCTTTTCAACCTTGATTATTGCTGGGAGAGCAGCTTTAATTACATTAATAGCTAGCACCACTGCTTCTGCAATTACTTTGACACAAGTTAAGACAGCTACTTTTGCTAATCATTTAACAAAAACTGTTAGTAATGCTCTGAGTATTCAAGAAGATTTAGACAGATGTTTGGAACAATGAATTGATATTCTGTTGTGATACTATTCAAATTATTAGAGAGGAAGTTCAGAATTTAAGAGTAAGAGGCCATCTCAAGCATCATGCCAATGGATTTGTGTTACTTCTAAAATTTACAATGACAGTCATTATAATTGGGAAAAAGTTCAAAGACACTTGCACAATATTTGGCAAAATTCTAACATTTCTCTGGATGTTTTAACTTTGCATACTGAGATTATGAACTTAAAGAATGCTGCTCTACTGAGCTTTGATGCTGCAGATATTGCTGATAAAAGTATACATGGCTTAAGGTCAGTATTTCCATCTTGGTCATACTTCAAGAATGGCTTATATAGCTTGATCATATTATCCCTTCTTGTTCCTGCCCATTGTGATAAAACTTACCTTTAACAACATTGATATATTGGCAGCCAGAATACATTGCTTGAAACTAAATTGGATCCCCAGAGTTATTGATTTAACAGGCTATTAGTCAACTGTAAGTTTCTGTACAGAGCCTTACCAACCTAAGAGAATTGCATTGCTTTTGAAAATGCATATTCCATGACATGTAAGGAAGGCATGAGAACAGCTTAAGACAGAACCAGTCTTGTTTATGAAATTAAAAAAGGGGGAAATGTGGAGAGCTTTTGGTTCTGCTTATAGAAATTTGAAGTACGTGTCACTGGGCTCAGAGGAGGAAATAAGATCAGAGTATTTGCATTTGGGCTAATCCGAGGATCAAGGTAAATACAACCAAGAAAGGTGTGACTTCCCTTTTGTCTTGCTAATCCTGATAAGCCCTCAGACCCAGTGACTCTGTGGACTTTGTTTATTGCTTAGTTTGATTATTACCTGGTGTGATCTCTTTGTTCTTTGGCTTGTTTGATCACTTTGTCTTTGATCTAAGAATTTACCCTATTCTCTGCTAGTACATAGGGTAGTATAAAAGCTGACTGGAAAAAACGAAAGCTGCTTCAGCCTCAGCACTGGCTGGAGCCATGTTATAATGTTGTCTAATTATCTTTTTTTTTTTTTTTTTTCAATCCTCATTCCCTCCCTTGAGACCCTGTTGGCTGACTGAGCTGGCTTGGTCAACTATCTATGTGATTTGAGATTAAATTTCAAATATTTTTATGATTACATTTCTCACTTAAGAGTAGAGATAACTATTTCAAACATAACATCCAAATGTTGTAAATTCTAAAGAAGTTCTGTAAAATGCTAGCAGAAAAGGTTTGATATACAATAGTTCCCAGGATATTTTAATTTTAAAGTTACTAAATTTAGTGTTAAATAAACAGTCATTGACAAAACCCTTTGAAGATGAATATAGATGTGTTTAAATAAATTGATTTGTGATTACCAAATTTAACTTTCATTTAATTTTCTTATGCCATGGCATACTTTTTTGATAATCTTCCTTTTATTGAAAAAGCACACAACATCTCAACTCTCAGCCATGTGGAAAAATGAAGTTTGGTTGGGAGACTGTGGTTTTTCAACTGCCTGCCTTTAACTATCAGGTTTCAGACATTTTAATGCACTACTATTGACTAACTGAACTTAGAATTCAAGAAGTACTTAATGAGTATTTAATAGGCTAATGCAATACAATCTTCAAGGTTTCTGTTTAATATCCTACTTAAGAAGAAATTAGGTAAAGTAAAATTCCTTATCATTCCTTGGTTTTGTATCCTTTGAAACCACTTAATCTATTTGAGCCTTTAATTCACTAATCCCTTCTTCTCATATTTATTCTCTTCCTAACTCCATCAGCCCTTTCTTGACTTTTTTTTCAAACTGGGATCACAAATCAAGATAAGCATGGATCATGACGATTTCTGTAACCTAGCTTGCTTTGCCTGGCTGCTGCTCCTTTTTAATTAATTCACACTTCCTTTGAAAAGAAAAAAAACTACTGAAGTCTCAGTCTGCAGGGCCTAATGAGACTCAACACATATTTACTTCTGAAATGAAAATGGTCACTTGCTCCATGCTTTTAGAGATCCATCCATCAAATTTCAGGCAAAGTTATGAAAGTGGGGTCAACAAGTACCATTTATAGGTAAACTGTTGACAGAGAAGAGAAATGTGATAATTGGGTTGGTTTGAGAAGAAGCTGACACAAAATTATCTTTATTAAGAGAAAGGACCTCAATATTGGACGAACCATGATGGGGCCTTAAGATAAAAAATAATTCAAAAGAGAGAGTACATTATATCAGAGACAAGAGGAATGGAGCTTTGAAAGGAATTGAAAGGTTTTCCTTCAAAACCTAAAACAAGTCTTATTAAAAGAGATAGTTTATATAGGACAACTGGGAGGCCAAAGAAGAGCTGTGAGAAATCACCAAATGTACTTGTAAGGGCAGCACGAAGTTCCTCACTATATGCTTTAGTCTGGGAGAATCTACTTGACAGGGAAGAAGGAGATGCCCTGTAATGTGTAGGACCATGAATTAGGAGCTGCCAGGACTGCTTGGTCTATAAAAGATGAATAGTTCAAAACTGGTTGCTCAGTCCATGGGCTGGATATTTCAGCCTTCCCAATGTGATGCTGAAGAACTGTAGGCATCCTGGCGAGCTTTGTTATTACAACCGCCTAGAGGGGTGAAGAAGCTGGGTTCTGAAGGCACAAAAATATAGCAGTAGCAGTATTATGGGATAGGTTCACTCACCAGTAAGAAGGCATACCAGCAGCATGTGTTTTATATTAGAACTCTTTATGTCTCAGCCACCATAGAAAGGTGCTCTTTACACTAGAGGTCAGATACAATCAAGTTGACAACAAAGATTACCTATCACAGCCACCCTTACTACATTTAAATAAGCTTCTAAATAATTCTAATATCTAAATAAACTACTGAATGCAAATGTGACTAAGACTCTTGAATATGGCAATATGTAAAAGACTACGGTTGATTCTGTAGATGACAAAGAAATAATACCATCATAAAAGACAGATATGGCACACAATTAAAATTAAACTTCAGAAGTATGTGGAATTTTAAAGCTAAAGCTCAGCAGTCATTCTTTTTTTGAGGGGAAAAAAAAAAAAAAAAAAAAAAAAAAAAAAAAAACCCTTTGCAGTACCATGGACTTCCAAGAGGATCTTTGCCTCTCTGGGAGAATCGTTGCTAGGCCACTCTGACCAATTAGTTGATCTTCTGATTAAAATTCTGTCCTTGAAAATCCCTAGTGCAGCTATCAGAAGACCAAAACCTTAGTTGACATTACATCCCTGAAAGATGTGGACTTTGTTAGCACAGAATATTTAAACATGGCCCCTGCCTCTGTCATCAGGTATAAACTTAACTTTGCAGATTTCAAATGATAATCATGATGAATAGTAAACCCTTGGCACTGAATTATCATAAATACACAGATGTCCCCTTTATATTTCCATCCAATATAAATATAGGGATTACCAAGAAGAGCATTACATTATATTCTCAAAACATTAAAAGAGTCATTTTTAAAAATCTTCAATTCATATAGTAGAATCTGTGATTTAAAGATCACTAGGCCCAAGCCCTAAGCTCAAATCATGATCACATCACAAGTTGGAACATCAATTTCTGTCTTTAATTTCAAAAGGAGTAATGCATTCATGTACTCTAGAGTTATCATTGAGTTCATAGATTGTGCTATGATGCTCTCATTAAATGCCTATCCTTAACATGTAGAGTAGTGATGTTGCGTTCATAGTCTCTAATCAGTTACTTATCCTCATTAATCTGATATGCATCCATAGAAAAGTTCTGACATATCTAGGGAAAGAAATTAAGCAAAAATATGGAAGTAGACCCCATATTTTGTCTAGCAAATTTAAAAATATATCAGAAATGGCTTCTTTGTCAAAAATCAAGTGTCCACAAGTGTGTGAACTTATTTCTTAGTGTTTGATTTGATTCTATTGATCAACCTGTCTGTTTCTATACCAATACTATGCAGTTTTTATTACTATTTCTCTATAGTACAACTTAAGGTAATGGATAGTAGTACCTTCAGAAATACTTTTATTGTACAAAATTGTTTTAGCTATCCTTTTTTTTTTCATAAGAAGTTGAAAGTTGTTCTTTCAAGGTCTGTAAAGAATTGTGTTAGAAAACTGGTAGAATTTGCATTGGATCTGTACAGTGCTTTTTTTATTGTGTTAATCCTACTGATTTATGAGCATGAGATCGCTTACACATTCTTGTTATCCTATTCAGTTTATTATATCAGATAATTTAAGTTCTTATCATTCATGTCTTTCACTTGCTTGGTTAGAGTTACACCAGGATATTTTATGTTATTTGTGGCTATTATTGAAGGGTGTTGTTTCCCTGATTTCTTTCTCTGCCTGTTTATATGAAGGAGAACTACTGGGTTTTTATGACTTAGTTTTCTATCCAGTGACTTTGATGAAAGTGCTTATCAGCTATAGGAGGTCACTAGTAGAATGTTTTGTGTCACTTATATCTATGATTATATCATCTGTAAATAGTGATACATTGATTTCTTTTTTTCCCATTTGTATCCCCTTGATATTCTTTACTTGTCTTATCACTCTAACTAGATCTTCAAGTACTATATTAAAAAGATAGAAAGAGGATGGCCTTTGTCCCCAATTTTAGGGATATTACTATAAGTTTCTCCTCATTTAATTTGATATTGGCTATTACCTTGTTGTATACTGTATATTAGGTATGTACAGTGTATCCCCAATCTCTCCAAAACTCAAAAAAGGAATATCCAAGTGGATCAAAGACCTCAACATAAAGACAGATACACTAAATCTAAGAGAAGAAAAACTGGGGAATAGCCTTGAACTCATCCATAGAGAAGACAACTTCCTGAACAATATACCAGTGGCTTAGGTACTATGATCAACAATCAATACATGGACCTAATGAAACTGAAAAACTTCATGAGGCAAAGCTGTAAGTCAAAGGATACCATTAATATGACAAAGCAGCAACCTATGGAATGGGAAAAGATCTTTGCCAACCCTACATCTGACAGAGGGCTAATATGCAAATAGTATAAAAAAACTCAAGAAGTTAGATATCATCAACCCAAATTACCCATTGGAAAATACAGTACACAGCTAAACAGATTTCTCAACAGAAGAATCTCTAATGCCAAGAAACACTTAAAGAAATGTTCAGCATCCTTACTCATCAGGGAAGCACAAATCAAAGTAATTTTGAGATTCCACATTATACCTATCAGAACAGCTAAGATCAAAACCTCAAGCACCAGAATATATCGTCAATGATGTGGAACAAGGCAAACACTCCTCAATTGCTGGTAGAAGTACAAATGTATAAAACTACTCCGGAAATCAATGTGGTTGTTTTTAGAAAATTTGGAATAGTTCTACCTTAAGACCCAGCTATACCATTCCAAGGGATGTACCCAAAAGATGATCTACTATACCACAAGAATACTTATTCCACTCTGTTCATAGCAGCTTTATTCACAATAGCCAGAAACTGTAAAAAACACAGATGTCCCTCAAATGAAGAATTGAAGAATGGATACAGAAAATGTGATTCATTTACATAGCGGAATACTACTAAGCCATTCAAACAAGACATTATGAAATTTACAGGTAAATGAATGGAATTAGAAATATCATCCTATGTGAGATAATCCAGACCCAAAAGGGCATGATACATAGTCACTTATAAGTGAATACTCTCCATCAAATACAGGATACCCGTGCTATAATCCACAGACCCAAAGAAGCCTAATAATAAGGAGGCCCCAAGACAAAAATGATTGAATCTCATTCAGAAGAGGAAATGATATTGTCATTGGAGGTAAATGAAGGGAGGGAGTTGGGTGGGAGAGGGAATGGAGAGAGGAAGGAAGAAGAGGTATGAATTAGGTATAGGGAGAGTAGACAGGGAGAGTGAATGGAAATTGGCCAGTGGAGGGCTCAAGGTCAGGGTATCTCTAGGACCTCCTATAGAAGACAGGACTGACAATGGAGAAATAAGGCCACTAGCCCACCCACAAAACTTTTGACCTAAAATTTGTCCTGCCTACACAAAGTGCAGGGACAAAGATGGAACAGAGATAGAAGGAATGGTCAACCAACTTGAGACCCATCTCATGGGCAAATACTAATCCCTCATACTATTAATGGTACTCTGTTAGACTTGCAGACTGAAACCTAGCATACCTGTCCCTGGAGAGTCTGCACCCAGCTGATACAACATTGGATTCTGGCTAATCAACCCCACTCTTAGTCCTTAAGGATAAGGGTTGTGTCTTACCTGTCTATTTAAATAAAATTCATTGCTCAACATATAATGTTCCTTCAAAAATACTTTAAATTCGATTATCTAATTCATTTTGATCAGTAAGGATTCATTGAATAATTTTCAACTTGACTGAACTACTGACCTTGGATTGTTTTTCCCTAATTAAGACAGAAAAGATTTATAGATCTTATTTGAATGTTTAGATAAAGATTTAGGAGATTGCACGAAGTCTCTTGAACACACATGTCATGCCTAACTTTGGGCTTTTCCCCTTCAAATTCATATTCCTTATCACTATTGTAAGTTCATATTGGGCTATCAAAATTATTAAATTTATTACAGTCATAGTAAGTGTGCTTATTCCAGTGCCTGCAAAATATTGTCTAATTTCTATTTAATTTTTCTTCCCAGTTTTTCAAATATAACTTAGGCTTTACTTTATTGGGTTCTGGTTTTCTTGTTATAACCAAAGTGTTTCAATACCATGGATAGAATGAAACTTGCCCCAAAGACAAATAGAAAGCATTACAACTCAGGAACTCTGGCCTTCAATTCAGCAATTCCTGCTACTTGAAAACACATTAGAAGTCTTTTTTCCATTTTTCTCTACAAGGAAAGTTATCCTAAATAAAAGAGTTAATTTTTCTACTTATTTCTTTATATGAATTGTGCTAGGATGATGGACTGTATCACTCATAGGGGCTTTAGTTCTTGTTAAAGCTCAAAATCACTCAGGCCATCTTAGTCTTTATATATTGAAATACTTTCTCACTTTCTTTTGATATATTGTAAACTATAACCCAAACATCCAATTTAGATTCATTATCTTTATAAGAAAATTGTCTCTTTCTATCAACATATTGCATCACCTTCCCTATAGAAATGAAATCCACAATAAGCAATTAATTCTAATATTTTAACTCTATATAGAGTTTTTATTATGATTAAAACAAAAATATGAAATATATGTTTGTCTTTATGGCAGAATTACATACATGTAAATAACCCATTGGCAATACATATGTTGTATGGTCAATAAACAAAACAAGTGATTCTCTAGCATAATACAGTCTGAAAAAAATCTCAAATTTATTTCCAAGAAGTACTTTTGTTCGAGAAAAGTAATATTTGCTGAATTGCATGCTATTGTGTTATCAGAAACTATACCTCAACATATACTAACAACTCTCCTTTAAAACACTGTGGTCTCTGAGAAATGGTTTATAAGTGTCTGGGAGATGACTCGTGCCCCATCTTATGATACCATTTAATAGTCCTATTTCTGCTTCGGAGAACAAATCTTAGTTCCACTATGAACACACATTTCACAGTCATTAGTATTTACAATAACAATGTCTCAATAGAAATGGATAATGTTTGGGGTTCTTAGCCATGGAGAACTGTTCATAGGCTGTTGTCTTGGAAACATTGAAGCCAAAGTAACTACCAATTACCTAACAAGTAGAACAAGTTTCAAACAGCAGTAGCTCTTTGTAGCTTCTAAGCACTACGTAAAGGCCTTCTGCTTTCTTTCTGTAGGATTAGTACCAGTTAGAAAGTGTCATATGAAAACCAGAGTATAGAGATGCCATTTTCTACCTTGTACAGGAGCAAATTCAGTGGTAAGTCGGTAGATTACTAAGTTTTAGGGTATTGTAACTTCTCAAATGCCTATTAGGTTACTGAGGCCTACAGCTTATCTGGAGGAGGTTTTATCTTCTTCATATATTCACATTACTGACTTGAGCCTTGGATTCTGTACATTATCTCTATGACAATGTCTTCTGCTTTGTCTTATCACACCTCTGTGACATGGATGAAGCAGTTAATGCCAGTGAAATTTCTGTACAAGGCTACAGATGAACACAAATGCAAAACAAATATATTTCACAAAACTCTAGGTTTGATATTCATGCAGAACCCTTAACAGAATAACTCACAGAAACTGGAAGGTATGAGATAACTTTCATGTTTCAAAATGTAAAATGTATCATTCAAAGAAAAGAATCAGAGAGTCAAAGGTTAAATCATCTACAATCACAGAATTCTACATTAGGCTACCTCAGTGGTTCTCAAACTTCCTAATAACACCGCAATTTAATGCAGTTCCTCATGTCATGGTGACCCCAAACTATAAAATTATTTTTGTAATTAACTGTAATTTTCTATTATGAATTATAAGATAAATATTTGATATGTGACTCCTTTGAAAGAGTCATTAAATATCCCCAAAGGGGTCATGACCCGCAGGTTCAGAACCATTGGAATATTGAAATAACTAGTTCTAAAGTGCATATTATCTGATACCCAGGCCAATGCTGGATTATAATAACTTGTTTTCGCATCACAGACTGGAATACTTAATTTCCAGGACTTTTTTTTTTTTTTTTTTTTTTTTTACAAAAGCAAACTACTGTTATAGTTATTCTCACCTCTGATAATCATTCATGTCACAGAGATGTGGTAAGACAAAGTAGAAGATATTGCCATAAAGATAAGGTACAGAATCCAAGGCTCAAGTCAGTAATGTGAATATATGAAGAAGACAAAACTTCTTCCAGAAGTAATATCAATGACAAGATGTTATAAGCAGTAGTACATGTACAGGATAAACAAACACATTTAATTGACAATTAAATATTTAAGTTTAAGAATGACACTTAACATGAGTAAGTGTTGAAAAGCAAAATAAAAAGGAGGAGTAAAATTCCCTTATCAAACACAACTGTGTCATTTTTTAGAACAACATCTAAATATGAGACTGTTGCAGTAAATCTCTCCATTCCATATATGCCCTAGCAATAAAAACACAACACAGTTAATATGATTACAGGCTGTGTGCCTAGATTGGGCAGACCTACCGCACACTACCATCTTCCACAGCTTATGAGACCCCTTAGAACTTGCAATTTCTCCAGGCCATGTGCTTCTGCTCTGCTTTTCTCCTTCTTCCTCCTCCTCCGTGTCCTCTCCCTCTTCCACTTTCTCCTCCTTCTCTCCCCCACCTTCTGCTTATCCTTCCCTTTTATCTGTCCAATCATCAGCTCTCCTTTATTTTACAAATTAAGGTGTGATGCAGGTTTACAGGAAATCACCTGAGTGCTGACTCATTCCTTGCTCAAAATCCCTCACAGGAGAACAGATTTAACAACAAATATAATTAGCCCCAGGGCTATCCACAACATTCCCCCCTTTCTGTCCAGTTAAAAGACTATATTATCTCATATATAATTGAACATAACTATTACTATTTTGTAATTTATAAAGTACAAGAGACCTAACACCCAGTCCATCGTCTTTAATTAAACAGAACCTCTGTAATCTATCCTTACTTAAAAGACTTATAATTCTACATCTGGCTATGTCTTGGCTTTAGATTGAATGCCATCTGAAAACCATCCTCTCAAAACTGTTCCTCTCAAAATAAAAAGCCTGGGTTGGCTAGGAGACTATGTTGTTTTTCAACCCCACCAGAAATCCAAGAATGACTGATATTAACTGGAAATATATAGGAAGCCTAAAACATAGCCATTCCATAGAGACCGCTTACCACCTGGACAGTCCCTTACTTCAACACGTTGGAGCATTGGTCTTCAGCCTACTGGCCAGGGTCATCTGACAGACTTAGAGAAACAGGAATATTAAGGACTAGCCTACTCCGTCTCAGCAGAATCAAGATGTCCTAACCTATAATTGTGTCCTTTCTTTGAACAGTATTGTCTATAGATGAATGAGGCAATTCTTGCCTAGTGGCTGTTTTGCCACAACTGGAGTAATTCAAAGATGCTCAGTTTTTTCTTTGAATCCAAGACAGGGAAAGCTGTCAGGAGCAGACTGGTCTCAACCACAAGTGAATAAATAACATTAAATGTCATATTCTGTAGACTTCTGATGTTTTTGAAAATCAACTATATATGTAAAGTAATCTAGACTGTTCTCTGTTAACTACTCTCAGCCATTTCTAATTAAAATAACTGAGAACATCCTAACAATACACTCAGAGCCATAAATTTCCTATTTGGCCCTTAACTCACAGGCTTAAACATCTCAGGTATTTTTTTTTCTTTTCTTTTCTTTTTTCTTTTTTCTCTTCTTTTCTTTTCTCTTCTTTTCTTTTTTTTTTTGTTTGTTTGTTTGTTTTTGTTTGTTTGTTTTTCAAGACAGTGTTTTTCTGGGTAGCCCTGGCTGTCCTGGAACTCACTCTGTAGACCAGGCTGGCCTCGAAGTCAGAAATCCATCTACCTCTGCCTCCCAAGTGCTGGGATATATTCTGTAATATATAAATCTCAAAATGAAATTTTAGTATCACCAAGATAATCTTTTTGTTTGATTCTCTGGAATCTAGTTCTTAGGGGGTCTCCCTCTATCAAAACTGATCCATATAACTTTGAAAGGTGTAAATACCTTAATCACCTTTTCCAAAAGCACAAAGACAAAACCTTTTCTGCAAATAAGCATATGCTTCAGCTGGTAACCAGGAAAATCTGTAGCTTGCCCTCTGTCCCAGAGGAACAATAAAACCACTACAATACTCAAAATCACACACATTTTAGCCTATTTAGGCCTTTCTAATTTGTCATGTCAGGATTTAAATGCAAAATTCCTGTGGATCCCACGTTAAACAGAATATAAGTCTCCTGAAGACTTTATTATACCATCTTTAAAACAATTAATTCACACTTCTATTTTCCTTTCCTTTTCCCTTTCCTTTCTTCTTTCCTTTCCTCTTTCCCCTTTCCTTTCCTTTCCTCTCCTCTTTCCTTTCCTTTCTATACCTGCTTATAAGAAGCAGCTTGTCAAACCAGGATTTAAACCCAAAATTCCCATGGAGCCCACGTTAGACAGAATATGAGTGTGCCGTAGACTTATTAGAGCACTATATCATTATACCTTCTTCAAGTATCAAAAGGTTTTATTTCTCTCTTTATAGAAATGAAGTACCTGGTCCAGAGTCCTTTGTACCTTTGTCTCCCAATTATTTATTCACAGGGAGAAGCTGAGTGTAAAAAGATCCCAGTTGTCTGTGTCTCTGTTTGGAGATGGGTGAAGCAGGGTGGGGAGCGAAGGATATAGGGAAGAAAACTCAGAAAGGCTCTCTCAGGCATACATGCCTCTCTGCTATACCCTATAGGCCCCTTAAATCTAGTCAGCTTCAAATCCATACTGCTACAGCCTAGGTCACTGCCCAAGCCCCATTCAGTCAATTTTTATCTCAGTTAGTTGAATTCAAATCAATACATTGAGCACCATTTTGTTGTGGTAAATCTCTCCAACCCAAATATGCCCCGGCAATGAAAACACAACACAGTTAATATGATTACAGGCTGTGTGCCTAAACTTGGCAGTTTTACTGCTACACTACCATCTTCCACAGCTTATGAGACCCTTTAGAACCTGCAGTCTCTCCAGGCCATGTGCTTCTGCTCTGCTTTTCTTCTTCCTCCTCCTCTACGTCCTGTCACTCTTCCATTTTCTCCTTCTTCTTTGCCTCCTTCTGATCCACCTTCCCTTTTATCTGCTCAATCATCAGCTCTTCTTTATTTTACAAATTAAGGTGTGAAGAAGGTTTACAGGAAATCACCTGAGTACTGACTCATTCCTTGTTCACAGCCACTCACAGAAGATTAGATAACATCAAATATAATTAGCCCCAGGGCTATCCACAACATGAGACTATTTCCACAAAAGGTTTTTCTTAAGTTATAGCCTCCAGATTACTTGTAGAATTTTCTTCCTCATGCCATGATAAACATATTCATTCAGGTTATATGAGAGGAGACATATACAAAGGATGTGAGAAAGGCCATAATCATATCCTCAATCCTGGATGTCCACGGAAGCTGCTCCAGGAATATGAGAAAGAGTGTGAAAAGATGCTAGTTCAGTCACTCTGAGAGAGTATCCCTCTGTCCCTTCTGCAGTAAAGAGGATATTAGATGCTGCTTTGTCCCTTTGTCAACCCATGGATATGAGAGTTTCTCATAAGAATCCAGTCACATATATGGGAGACAGTTTTTCTTTGATTATATGCAATTAATTACTTTAAGATTTTAGTTTTCTCCTCCCTCTTCTCTATTAGACAGTGCACTCTGCAAGTACATGAATGCCTGCCTTGGAATGTAAGAAGTCTACCCTGGGACTCTTCAGTTAGTATTTGTTTGCTACAACAATGTTAATAATACCCATAGCAGAGATGCTTAAGCAATTCTGTGCTGCCAGAATAACTGTAGGAGATAATAGAGTATCTAAATTGATTTATCCAGAAAGAGAATGCAAGATATTCAGAAAATCCCACTGGGAGTTCTTCAGTCAGGCTTTCAGTTGTTAAAAAATTGTACAATGAACAATTTCTACACTATTTACAAAATCTAATATAAACTTCAGGGAAAATAAACACTATTCATTCCAAATTTGTCTAGACAATAAGACTAGAGAATATTTCTGTAGCCCTTTAATTTTCTTTTCAGAATGTTATATAACAAGACTAAAATAGTTTAATTTTCGTACCAATTTGATCTACACGTAATCATACCTGCAAGTTGAACAAAGGAGGAGGAAAATGTATTCTTAAAAGGTAACCTAACTCAGGCTTAATAACTATGCATTTTTTATCAACAGCCAAATCTCACATACTATTTCATTCCTAAGCTCTTTCTTGGTACCAATTTGGTCTTGCCAGTTACCAACATGTTCACTTCAGAAGCAACACCCTCATATAGCAGATAGGTGCAGACTGTGGAAGAAACATCACTTTGGGCTCTACTTTCCCATCCATATCAGAGGTAAGCTATGGACTCTGAAGACCTATTGTCATAATTAAGTGACACATAACGCTGTCTCCATTACCCACCCCCAAGCCTAAAACACAGGTGCTCAGATTAGCAGCTCTGAGTATCAATATCCTTCAGTATTTCACATTCGAGTGCCACAAGCTAATACCTTATCTTCCTGATAGGAGTTAGATGGCTATTATGTCCACCCTTCTAAATAATGCGCTAACTGAATTCAACACAACTTGTCAACATCAAAGTACACAGGAGTTCAAAGTGATAAGAAAGAAATTATTAAAATAGAGAAAAGAACACAAATGCACTCACACAAAAAATACATTGTATTTCTAAAAAAATATAAAATTCAAAGTCAAGCAAGGTTGTTTACATTATATAAATTTTCTAAAATTATACAGAATTGGTAAAATTGTGATAAAATGTGTACCTAAATTCAGCACAGTATTATTGGCACTGTGTCACATCTTCAAAGAATGTATATACGGTGATAGTTAATTTTCTGCATCAAGTTTGTTGGATCACAGTATATTTAAATTTATAGTTAAGAATTATCCTTGGGCCCTTCCGGTCCAAGCAGCACCGGGGTAGCCAGGGTGCAGAGTCGACTGACAACCACCAGCTACCCACAAAACCCACCACGCAAACTTAAGACTTCTGGTGAGTGGAACACAGCATCTGCTCCAATCCAATCACGCGGGACCTAAGACTGCATTAGTCAGTGTCTTAGTCAGGGTTTCTATTCCTGCACAAACATCATGACCAAGAAGCAAGTTGGGGAGGAAAGGGTTTATTCGGCTTACACTTCCATACTGCTGTTCATCACCAAGGAAGTCAGGACTGGAACTCAAGCAGGTCAGGAAGCAGGAGCTGATGCAGAGGCCATGGAGGGATGTTCTTTACTAGCCTGCCTCTCCTGGCTTACTCAGCCTGCTCTCTTATAGAACCCAAGACTACCAGCCCAGAGATGGTACCACCCACAAGGGGCCTTTCCCCCTTGATCACTAATTGAGAAAATGCCTTACAGTTGGATCTCATGGAGGCATTTCCTCAACTGAAGCTCCTTTCTCTGTGATAACTACAGCTGTGTCAAGTTGACACAAAACTAGCCAGTACAGTCAGGGAAGCAGAAAACCTGGTCTGAGTAGGGGCACAAGCCCCTTCCGGTCCAAGCAACACCTGGGTAGCTAGGGCGCAGAGCCGGCTGACACCCGCCAGCTACCCACAACACCCGCCACGGGATCTTAAGACTTCTGAGGATAGGGATCTGCCTGGCACCGGAGTGCTTTGCCTGAGCATTGGCAGCAGACATCTTGGTTCCGGGACCCTCCAAGTGTACCCTGCACAGACATCTTGGTTCTAGGACCCTGCCGAGTGTATCCTGCACAGCTCCAGAGAATACCAGATGGCAAAAGGCAAACGTAAGAATCCTGCTAACAGAAATCAAGACCACTCACCATCATCAGAACGCAGCACTCCCATCCCACCTAGTCCTGGGCACCCCAACACAACTGAAAAGCTAGACCCGGATTTAAAAGCATATCTCATGATGATGGTAGAGGACATCAAGAAGGACTTTAATAACTCACTTAAAGAAATACAGGAGAACATGGCTAAAGAGTTATAAGTCCTTAAAGAAAAACAGGAAAACACATCCAAACAGGTGATGGAAATGAACAAAACCATACTAGACATAAAAAGGGAAGTAGACACAATAAATAAAACCCAAAGTGAGGCAACGCTGGAGATAGAAACCCTAGGAAAGAAATCTGGAACCATAGATGCGAGCATCAGCAACAGAATACAAGAGATAGAAGAGAGAATCTCAGGTGCAGAAGATTCCATAGAGAACATCGGCACAACAATCAAAGAAAATACAAAATGCAGAAGGATCCTAACTCAAAACATCCAGGAAATACAGGACACAATGAGAAGATCAAACCTACGGATAATAAGAGTTGATGAGAATGAAGATTTTCAACTTAAAGAGCCAGCAAATATATTCAACAAAATTATAGAAGAAAACTTCCCAAACCTAAAGAAAGAAATGCCCATGAACATACAGGAAGCCTACAGAACTCCAAATAGACTGGACCAGAAAAGAAATTCCTCCCGACACATAATAATCAGAACAACAAATGCACTAAATAAAGAGAGAATGTTAAAAGCAGTAAGGGAGAAAGGTCAAGTAACATATAAAGGCAGGCCTATCAGAATTACACCAGACTGTTCACCAGAGACGATGAAAGCCAGAAAAGCCTGTAGAGATGTTATACAAACACTAAGAGCACACAAATGCCAGCCCAGGCTACTATACCCAGCCAAACTCTCAATTACCATAGATGGAGAAACCAAAGTATTCCACGACAAAACCAAATTCACACATTATCTTTCCATGAATCCAGCCCTTCAAAGGATAATAACAACAACAAAAAAAAACAGTACAAGGAGGAAAATCACGCCCTAGAAAAAGCAAGAAAATAATCACTCAACAAACCAAAAAGAAGACAGCCATAAGAACAGAATGCCAACTCTAACAATAAAAATAAAAGGAAACAACATTTACTTTTCCTTAATATCTCTTAATATCAATGGACTCAACTCCCCAATAAAAAGACATAGACTAGCAGACTGGCTACACAAACAGGACCCAACATTCTGCTGCTTACAGGAAACCCATCTCAGGGAAAAAGACATACACTACCTCAGAGTGAAAGGCTGGAAAACAATTATCCAAGCAAATGGTCTGAAGAAACAAGCTGGAGTAGCCATTCTAATATCGAATAAAATCGACTTCAAACCCAAAGTTATCAAAAATGACAAGGAGAGACACTTCATAATCATCAAAGGTAAAATCCTCCAAGAGGAACTCTCAATCCTGAATATCTATGCTCCAAATGCAAGGGCAGCCACATTCATTAAAGAAACTTTAGTAAAGCTCAAAGCACACTTTGCACCTCACACAATAATAGTGGGAGACTTCAACACACCACTTTCATCAATGGACAGATCGTGGAAACAGAAACTAAACAGGGACACAGTGAACCTAACAGAAGTTATGAAACAAATGGACTTAACAGATATCTACAGAACATTTTATCCTAAAACAAAAGGATTTACCTTCTTCTCAGCACTTCGCGGGACCTTCTCCAAAATTGACCATATAATTGGTCACAAAACAGGCCTCAACAGATACAAAAATATTGAAATCGTCCCATGTATCCTATCAGACCACCATGGACTAAGGCTGATCTTCAATAACAACATAAATAATGGAAAGCCAATATTCACATGGAAACTGAACAAAACTCTTCTCAATGACACCTAGGTCAAGGAAGGAATAAAGAAAGAAATTAAAGACTTTATAGATTTAATGAAAATGAAGCCACAACATACCCAAACCTATGGGACACAATGAAAGCATTTCTAAGAGGGAAACTCATAGTTCTGAGTGCCTCCAAAAAGAAACTATAAAGAACACACACTAGCAGCTTGACAACACATCTAAAAGCTCTAGAAAAAAAGGAAGCAAATTCACCCAAGAGGAGTAGATGGCAGGAAATAATCAAACTCCAGGGTGAAATCGACTAAGTGGAAACAAGAAGAACTATACAAAGAATTAACCAAATGAGGAGTTGGTTCTTTGAGAAAATCAACAAGATAGATAAACCCTTAGCTAGACTCACTAGAGGGCACAGGGAAAACATCCTAATTAACAAAATTAGAAATGAAAAGGGAGACATAACAACAGATCCTGGAGAAATCCAAAACACCATCAGATCCTTCTACAAAAGGCTATACTCAACAAAACTGGAAAACCTGAAAGAAATGGACAAATTTCTAGACAGATACCAGGTACCAAAGTTAAATCAGGATCAAGTTAACGATCTAAACAGTCCCATATCCCCTAAAGAAATAGAAGCGGTCATTAATAGTCTCCTAGCCAAAAAAAAGCCCAGGACCAGATGGGTTTAGTGCAGAGTTCTACCAGACCTTCAAAGAAGATCTAATTCCAATTCTGCATAAACTATTCCACAAAATAGAAGTAGAACAAACTCTACCCAACTCATTCTATGAAGCCACAATTACTCTGATACCTAAACCACAGAAAAATCCAACAAAGATAGAGAACTTCAGACCAATTTCCCTTATGAATATAGATGCAAAAATCCTCAATAAAATTCTCGCTAACGGAATCCAAGAACACATTAAAGCAATCATCCATCCTGACCAAGTAGGTTTTATTCCAGGGATGCAGGGATGGTTTAATATACGGAAATCCATCAACGTAATCCATTATATAAACAAACTCAAAGACAAAAACACATGATCATCTCATTAGATGCAGAAAAAGCATTCGACAAGATCCAACACTCATTCATGATAAAAGTCTTGAAAAGATCAGGAATTCAAGGCCCATACCTAACCATGATAAAAGCAATCTACAGCAAACCAGTAGCCAACATCAAAGTAAATGGTGGAAGCTTGAAGCAATCCCACTAAAATCAGGGACTAGACAAGGCTCTCCACTCTCTCCATACCTATTCAACATTGTTCTTGAAGTCCTAGCCAGAGCAATTTGACAACAAAAGGAGATCAAGGGGATACAAATTGGAAAAGATGAAGTCAAAATATCATTTTTTGCAGATGATATGATAGTATATATAAGTGACCCTAAAAATTCCACCAGAGAACTCCTAAAACTGTTAAACAGCTTCGGTGAAGTAGCAGGATATAAAATTAACTCAAAAAAGTCAATGGTCTTTCTCTACACAAAGGATAAACAGGCTGAGAAAGAAATTAGGGAAACAACACCTGTCTCAATAGTCACAAATAATATAAAATATCTTGGCGTGACTCTAATCAAGGCAGTGAAAGATCTGTATGATAAGAACTTCAAGTCTCTGAAGAAAGAAATTAAAGAAGATCTCAGAAGATGGAAAGATCTCCCATGCTCATGGATTGGCAGGATCAACATTGTAAAAATGTCTATCTTGCCAAAAACAATCTACAGATTCAATGCAATCCCCATCAAAATTCCAACTCAATTCTTCAATGAATTAGAGCAATCTGCAAATTCATCTGGAATAACAAAAAACCTAGGATAGCAAAAACTCTTCTCATGGATAAAAGAACCTCTGGTGGAATCACCATGCCTGACCTAAAGCTGTACTACAGAGCAATTGTGATAAAAACTGCATAGTACTGGTATAGTGACAGACAAGTAGACCAATGGAATAGAATTGAAAACCCTGAAATGAACCCACATAGCTATGGCCACTTGATCTTCGACAAGGGAGCTAAAACCATCCAGTGGAAGAAAGACAGCATTTTCAACAAATGGTGCTGACACAACTGGTTGTTATCATGTAGAAGAATGCGAATTGATCCATTCCTATCTCCTTGTACTAAAGTCAAATCTAAGTGGATCAAGGAACTTCACATAAAACCAGAGACACTGAAACTTATAGAGGAGAAAGTGGGGAAAAGTCTTGAAGATATGGGCACAGGGAAAAAAAAAATTTCTGAATAGAACAGCAATGGCTTGTGCTGTAAGATCGAGGATTGACAAATGGGACCTCATGAAACTGCAAATCTTCTGCAAGGCAAAAGATACCATCAATAAGACAAAAAGACCACCAACAGATTGGGACAGGATCTTTACCTATCTTAAATCAGATAGGGGACTAATATCCAATATATATAAAGAACTCAAGAAGGTGGACTCCAGAAAATCAAATAACCCCATTAAAAATGGGGCTCAGAATTGAACAAAGAATTCTCTCCTGAGGAATACCGAATGGCAGAAAAGCACCTAAAAAAATGTTCAACATCCTTAATTATCAGGGAAATGCAAATCAAAACAACACTGAGATTCCATCTCACACCGGTCAGAATGGCTAAGATCAAAAATACAGATGACAGCAGATGCTGGTGAGGATGTTGAGAAAGAGGAACACTCCTCCATTGTTGGTGGGATTGCAAGGTTGGAAATCAGACTGGCGGTTCCTCAGAAAATTGGACATAGTACTACAGGAGGATCCAGCAATACCTCTCCTGGGCATATATCCAGAAGATGTCCCAACCGGTATGAAGGACACATGCTCCACTATGTTCATAGCAGCCTTATTTATAATAGCCAGAAGCTGGAAAGAACCCAGATGCCCCTCAACAGAGGAATGGATACAGAAAATGTGGTACATTTACACAATGGAGTACTACTCAGCTATTAAAAAGAATGAATTTATGAAATTCCTAGGCAATTGGATGGACCTGGAGGGCATCATCCTGAGCGAGGTAACCCAATAACAAAGGAACTCACACAATATGTACTCACTGATAAGTGGATATTAGCCCAAAACTTAGGATACCCAAGATATAAGATACAATTTGCCAAATGCATTAAACTCTAGAAGAATGAAGACCAAAGTGTGGACATTGTGCCCCTTCTTAGAATTGGGAACAAAACACCCATGGAAGGAGTTACAGAGACAAAGTTTGGAGCTGTGACAAAAGGATGGACCATCTAGAGACTGCCTTATCTAGGGATCCACCTCATAATCAGCTTCCAAACGCTGACACCATTGCATACACTAGCAAGATTTTGCTGAAAGGACCCAGATGTAGCTGTCTCTTGTGAGACTAGGCTGGGGCCTAGCAAACACATAAGTGGATGCTCACAGTCAGCTATTGGATGGAAAACAGGGCCCCCAATGGAGGAGCTAGAGAAAGTATCCAAGGAGCTTAAGAGATCTGTAACCCTGTAGGTGCAACAACATTATGAACTAACCAGTACCCCTGAGCTCTTGACTATAGCTACATATGTATCAAAAGATGGCCTATTCGGCCATCACTGGAAAGAGAGGCCCATTGGACACACAAACTTTATATTCCCCAGTACAGAGGAACGCCAGGGCCAAAAAAATGGGAATGAGTGGGTAGGGAAGTGGGGGGTGGGTGGGGGCTATGGGGACTTTTGGGATAGCATTGGAAATGTAATTGAGGAAAATACGTAATAAAAAAAAAAAAGAATTATCCTTGGGAGATCCAGGATGATTTTTGGTAAATTAAAATTGGAACTGTTCCCTATGTAAAGACCATTGCATCCTCCACATGGGTGTTCAGTCCACTAGGGTCTGAGTAAGATAATGAGCTGGGAAAAGGGAGGATTTCCTGGTTCATCATATTGCAGGGTCTGAGACTTTGCTTTTCTGCTGACCTCAGTGCTCAGCTCTCACATCTTCAAATTCAAACTTCAAATAGGACCTCAGAATCCCAGACTAACACAATGGCTACTCTGGGTCTCCAGCTTACAGATGGCAGACTAGGACCCTTCCCACCTTCTTAGGCATGTCAGCCAATAACCTAATTTCTTTCTGAAGCCTTCTCTCCCCTCTCTGTATGCACATGTCTGTATATCTGTCTCTGTTTCACTGTCTCTATTAATTATAAGATACTTCTCTATTGCTCTGATAATATACCATGACCAGAGAAATGTATAGAACAGAAATTATTTGAATGTGAGGAGCCGGAGCCAGAGGGTTCCAGTCCATGAAGATGGATTGGAAGCATCAGGTGGCAGGAATGGATTCTGAGGAAGGTAATGAGTCACATCTTGAACTGCAAGTGCACAGAAGAGAGAACACTAGAAATGACACCATGTTTTGAAACCTCAAAGCCCTCCTGCAGTGGCATACTTTCTCTAACATAGTCACATCTCCTGACACTTTATTTCTTTCTTTTTTTAAATACTTGTAATTTTTTATTAGATATTTTCTTTGTTTGCATTCAAATGTTATCCCCTTTCCTAGTTTCCCCTATCTTCTCCCCCACTTCTCCTGCTCCCCAACCCACCCACTCCTGCTTCCTGGCCCAGGCTATGCCCTATACTGGGGCATAGAACCTTCACAGGACCAAGGGCCTCTCCTCCTATTGATGACTGACTAGGCCACCCTCTACTACATATGCAGCTAGAGCCATGAGTCCCTCCGTGTGTTTTCTTTGATGGGTGGTTTAATCCCAGAGAGCTCTGGAGGTACTGGTTAGTTCATATTGTTGTTCCTCCTATAGTGCTGCAGACCCCTTCAGCTCCTTGGGTACTAAACAGCTCCATCAACTGGGACAAAGAATTCAAATATCTGAGCCCATGGAAGACATTCTTATTCAAATCAGCACTCTCTCTCTCTCTCTCTCTCTCTCTCTCTCTCTCTCTCTCTCTCTCTCTCTCTCTCTCTCTCTATTTGATTTAGAGAACAAATACATGAGGGCATTTCCCTTGTCCTAAGAGTGAACTCTACTGCTGAGCTATACCCTATCCCTAGGTTTTAGAATGAAGAGTGAAGTGGTATAGGAATTCAAATGACATGCTGGGCAGTGGTGGCACTTGGGAGGCAGAGGCAAGCGGGTTTCTGAGTTCGAGGCCAGCCTGGTTTACAGAGTGAGTTCCAGGAAATCCAGGGCTATACAGAGAAACTTTGGCTCAAAAACAAAAAAAAAAAAAAAAAAACCAAAAAAACAAAACAAAACAAAAACAAAAAAACAACAAAAAAAAAACAAACAGAAACAAACGCAAGGAATACAAATGACAGAAAACTTATATTTTTGTTTAGGTAAAGATAAACAATGAATAAGCTGAATTTTCTCCATTAGCACTCATTGCTGCAAAAATAATTTTATGAAGGATTGTATGATCAATCGTTGTGGGAAAGAAAGAGATTAATGTAGATTAAAATAGTTTGAGTATGTGATATTTAAGAATGAATAATATGAGCTAATCATATTTCTATGGTGATCTATTGAATACCACATTCATGAAAATTTCACAGGAAGATACCATAATAAATGTGAACAGAACATAAATTTTCACAGGCATTTTATACAGCTATAGACTTCCTTGTAACATAGAAACAAAAAATGTACTAACCTGGCAAGAGTAGCTTAATTGGTATGTGGAGGTACATGTTTGTATATAAGTGCATGTGTATGCTTTTTTTCTTTTATTCTATATCTTAATATGAAACTACATTTTTTCATGTCCCCATGGTGGAAAAGGTAATACAACAATGAATACAAAACACAGCTCATATATCTTATCAACACTGTTCATATTAAAGTAATAGGAGCATAACATGCTTGCTATGAGTTATGTTTATTCTGCTTATTTCAAATATATGGAGAAACTAATATATGATGCCCAAAGCTATCCAAATGATTACACTTAATCTTTTACTATTGTTAGCTGATTCCTATCTCTTCCTACCCACACAAACTTCTCTCACATCATTACTAAGAAATCTACCATGCTCTTCTTCCTCTTTTTTTTTAAAATTTTCATTTACTTTCAGGCTACAAAGCTCTCCATTTTTAGGAGAGAGAGAGAGAGAGAGAGAGAGAGAGAGAGAGAGAGAGAGAGAGAGAGAGAGAGAGAGAGATTGATTATGTATCCTAACATCCCAAGATGTCTGTGTAAAGCCAATAGAAACAACAGCAAGAGTATGAAATGGTAAAACCACTATTTTGGGTTTTAATGCTTTCAATGATTAAAACACTATACTCTTACAATTTTTAATTTTTGACTCTAGATCATTGAGTGAAAAATAAAACCCAAATTCTTCCTTTACGCTTTAACTTTTTATTATCAACACCTCATGGAAAGCAGGCCTTTTTGAGAAAGCCCTAAGCTTGTTTTCAGAATGATCTCTCCTGCTCACATATCTAATTCCTCTTCCTCTCCTTCCTGTACACCAAAAATTTTGGAAATAAAAGTGTATGACTCCTATGAACATTTATAAGTATACATGGCATGTCTGTCAGAATATCTTCACTTATAGGTTACAGCCTGTCTAATGTCTGTTCAAAAATGCAATTAGTTTTTGGAGGTCTAAAGTCAAATACATTGTCTTGGGAAGTAGTTTTAAAGCAAGCCATACAGCTCTCCACTTGGTAATTTAAATGACTGACCGCTCAATTTATGAGCATTCCCAGCGATAAAATTCAGCCTGAACTTAATAATAGCACATTTTATGTGACAACGATGACAATTACAATCTATAGTTACTGCAGTCGCCCTTTGGTCTAGGGAAAAATGACAGTATTAATTATACACACTTGCCATTTATCAGGCTTAACTTGGCAGGCGATTGAGCTGAGAACTATCTCCAACCTGACTCCTACATTTACCATTTTCTAATCCACTGAAACGAAGATAATTAGAATAGGAGAAAAAGTGAGAGGCTTCTTGTCCCCAGGACTTTATCTTGATTTCATGTACAGTACAGTTCTAGGATCATATTAAATATATACCACTTGATTTAAAATCCTGCAGTTGTTTACTTCCTGAACTAGCAGAAGGGGAATCATATTTCCTATTGAAACATAGTGAAACTTTGGCTACATGCAACTTTCATATATTCATTTTATAACTACGTGAGGATTTGAGGTCCCTATTGTTTTATTTGCTTTGCTCGTTTGCTATGCTATAATGAGAACTAAAGTGTTTAAAAGCTTAAAGGACTGTCTAAATGGCTTACAGTCCATGAAGGACACACAAAGGACTCCTAAACAGACTTATTTTCATTCAATCATTTTTATCACTTCTATTAAATCATAAACTCACCTTAATCAAAACTTTTGTCCTGCATGTATTAGTAGAGATTCGATATGTCATTTAACATTCAAGACAATTATGGCATCATGCTTATTGCTTCTGTGTTCAGGGTACTACAGCATTTCTCAGATAACTTAGGAAAATCCTATTTATTGTGCTGTCACCACAGCTTGAATGTACAGTCTCTCATGAATCTTTGCAAATCTTTAAATATCTTCTTCTAGAGTAGAAAGATTAAGAAAAATAAGATCACAGCTAGAGTTCCTGAAGTCTAAACCATGTGGCATGAAAATGTGATGTGAAACAGCCCCAATCTGGAAAAAATTAAATGGATAAAAATATATTTAAGTCAACAGAATTCACAAGAGATTGCTCATCTATACAGCCAGAATGGTACATTGGACAACACTAAGAGCTGAATATAAGTTACAGGGGATAAAACCACGAGAAATGGATACATGCGTATCAAAGAGGTTTTTGCTTATTTGTTTCATTTGTTTTTGTTTTGTTATGTAGTCTGGTTTTTCCCTGAAAATAGGTTGTTTCAGACAATATATTTTAATTACAGCTTCCCATCTACCAATTCCCCCAAGATCCTCCCTAACTTCCCACCCAAACCCATATTCCTTTTCCCCCTGGTTTTCTTTAGAAGAAAAAAGAAAGAAAGAAAGAAAGAAACAAGCATCTAAAATAATAATAAATTAAAAACTGGAATGGGAGTAAGCGAACATAAGAAGAAAAGGCGCTAGAAATACAAATAGATGGGATTGTGCTACCCATGGATTGCCTGCCCCAGAGCACTGTTTACTTTTAGGGAGAAAACATAGCTTTGGTGAACACATTGGTTTTAGAACACTTGTGAAAACAGAACAAGGGTACATCAAGGAGCCTTTGATCGTCACTTCACAACAAAGGAAAGATAAAATAAATCCTGAGAAAGTGCTGTGTTCTAAGAATTTGGGGTGGAGAGTAAAACCTTTTGAAAGCTTTTCTTGATTTGCTTGAAGGACAGAGTGCAATGTCCTCAATATTCTTATGGTAGGCAGAAAAAAATCCTTCCCAAATAGTCTCTTCTTAATTTAAAAAAAATATATGTTACCTGGCCAAAAAAGACTTGGGAATAAAATTAAATTAGTAATATTGAGATAGGAACATTATTTGGTTCTGAGAGCAGGGGTAGTAGAATTAATCACTAAGGTAAAAGTATTTCAGAATTAAGGGCACATAAACTATGAGCATGCAGTATCCTCACCACATGACACTAGGGTAGAGGCTAAATCACATCTTTACTTTTTAGCACATCAAACACACATAAAGCTTTGCCATACATATCAAAAAGCTGAGAAAGCAAATATTTTCCTGAATATATTGTAGATTATTTTAGTGAAAGTTCTCCAGAGAAATAGAAAGAAAAAGGCATAGATGGCTAGATTAATAAATAACAATGATAGATTATAGATAGATGATAGGTAGAAAATGGATTATAATATTTATGATCAGAAATTGATTCACCCAATTAAGGGATGGTATATTCTAGAATCATGGCTGATTGAAAAGCTAGCAATTGGAGCTCACCCAAGCAGGACAGAATGTCCAGTGGCTCTAGGTCACCAAGACCACATCCATTGTCTCAATTACAATCCCATCTCTTCATAGCAATGTTAAGCCTGTGTGGTAAACAGCAATTAGTGGTGAAGAAACCCTGTGCCCGGGTGGCCCTGCCTGAGAAGAAGGTCCATAAAGGATGTTGAGAGCTGTGGACAAAGGATGACTCTGGGAGGAGACAAGCTTGAGTCATAATGAAAAGATAACATATTCACTTTAAGTCCTAATTGTGGGGCCTGAGGGGACTAGATGTTCAGAAACAGTTGTGATTCTGTGTCATTTCAACCTCTCCTGTAAGAATGAATTAAATGTGACTTGAAAGTCCAAAAAAAAAAAAAGAAAGAAAGAAAGAAAAGCTAGCAATCCTGCATAGTTGGTAGCACAGATCAGCCTGAGCCCAAACACCTGAGAAAAGGTAGAAATATTCATAAGTCCAAGCACTAGAAAATAACAAATATCCTGTCTCAAACAAGCAGAAGGCAGATTCTCCTATCCTTAGTCTTTGTGTTCTATTCAGGTCTATAACATATTGGTAGTTATTCACTCACATTGGACATGATTCTACAGAATTATGGCCGTATCTCCTGAAGAAAATACTCTTCCTTTTAAAATAAAATCTATAATGCAACAGAATATAAAAAGCCATAAGAATAGTAAGAAAACTATTAATAGGTCACAGAGACAATAATGTATTGTATCACTTCTTTTTTGTTCTTCCATGGACTCCAACCCATGGGGAAACTTGGACCATATTTTGGATGTTAGTTTGAGATGATGCATAACCTTCTAGAATCCATGCATGAACTGCCATCAGCTGTAACAGAATTCTCAATAGTCTATTTCACTTGTATGTCCAACAAACTGTATGAAGATGAGCAGCATGAGTAGTGTTCATGAGTGTGGCCAGACCATATAGTGTGGCTATCAATTTAGTTTGTTGTCTGGAACCATGCTACGACATGAAATTCTGATACAACATGCAGAAAATAGACAGATAGTAGTTCTGACAGAAGCATGCTGAGCCACAGAGGCAAATTCATTGAATTTATAACTAGGTAGTGTATTTGATAAACAAAATGCTGTCCCTTTCAACAGGGAAGAAGTCCAAAATAATCATTAAATGTACCTGTTTGATCATCTTTGGGAACATACAGACTCAGTTCATCTGTGCTGCTGGCCAGTTTACAACACAGCAATGACCGTTCCCAGTTACACCATGGTACTAAGCACATTCATAATCTATCCTTGTCCAAGTCCCACTTTGACCATGAGCCTACTGGGAAATGAAAGGGCAACTTGAGGAAGAGCCAGCTCAATTGTCTGACAGGAACCATTAGATATTCCAGAAATAAATGATGAGATTTTTTTTTCACATAAGTGGTAAAGAGAAAGACAGTACCTTAGCCTCAGAAACGTGATGACCCTGAGCACTTATTACAGTCCTGTAGCAGCTAATAAAGTCTCGGGTAGACTTCACTTATATGTCTCATACAGTTAGTAGTTTGTTTGTTTGTCTGTTTGTTTAGAGACTCTGAGAAAATCATGCAAGGTTATTTTCTCATCTTTTTATACCCTTAGCCAGAGTCCCAGTTTTCTAGAGGATTTGTTAGAATTCTGATTGCTCGTCATCTCTACACCTATCTGCTCTCAACTGTGTGCTTTAGTAACTCAGAAGAAGAGCCCTAAAAATGGCATTTCTAACAGTTCTGTCATGCCTATGCTGTTGTGCAAGAATCACACTTTGAAAATGAGATTTTCATTCACCATAGGTATTTTCAGGTTTTGTGAATCCTACAACTTATAAAAACCTAGTAAGGCTGCTTATTTTTAACCCAATATTAATCATAGGAGTGGAAATAAGACCTTTGCAAATTAGGGTACCACAAAGCTCTGAGTCTGAGAGGGAGTTTGTTCTCTACATGCGCTGTGAAGCTGAGGGTCATTTGGGCAACATAAGCAGGAAGCTGTGGCACATATAAAATAACCACTTGATTACTTGGAGATTTTTTGTAATGATTAAAATGAGATTTATTCTGCTCTTAAATAAATAAACAAGGATAAATGTTTACCTTTGATTATTAGAATTTCGATTTGTAATATCTCAAAATGCTACTTTAGCAATGGCTGTAAAATTGTTATACTAGAATAAAATATTCCAGTGGCACAAATAAGGACAGCATCATGCTGTAGGATTGTATTATCCTAGACATTGACTCCTATGAAGCCGTATTTCTTGTTACTGTAGTCATCTTCAAATCCTATTTGGGAATAACAACATTTATCAAACCACATTTGAGTTTTCAATTTAGCCGCGTGAGCTTCTAGAATGTCCCTATTTTCTGACACTGAAAGATGAAGAAAATTGTACATCAATATTTTACCTACCAATAATCTTTTTGTTGTTTTTTGTTTGTTTGGTTGGTTTTTTTTGTTTTTGTTTTTGTTTTTTTGTTTTGTTTTGTTTTGTTTTGTTTTTTTTGAGATAGGGTTTCTCTGTGTAGCCCTGGATGTCCTGGAACTCACTTTGTAGACCAGGCTGGCCTCGAACTCAGAAATCCACCTCCCTCTGCCTCCCAAGGTCTGGGATTAAAGGCGTGCGCCACCACGCCTGGCCCAATAATCTCTTAATTCAGAAGTTAACTATAACTTATAGAAAAGATACTTACATATGTACTAACTTTTATGCAATTTTAAAAACACATTTGACACATTTGAGCCTCTCAATAAATTCTAAGCATTTCATAGATGGTTCTTTCTTTGCAACTATAAGACTATCACTGGAAAATCTGCTTCTCTTATGTGTGGGTCTAAAGAAAATTGTCTTGCAAACAAGCAGCTAACCTCACTTCTTCAGATATTTTCTGCCAACACCATTGATTTCACTGAGGGCCCCTGGGCTTGGAGAATGAAAAACAGCCCAGATGGTTTTGAAAAGCAGAATTGGGATTTGACTTTTAAGTGTCTAAATTAGATGAACCAGATGCATCCTCCCCTCTGTACTGCACATAGAAGAAATCAACACACCATTTCAAGAAACTTCAGAAGTCTGCTACTTTCAGTCAAGATTCAGGTTTTCCCACCTCACAATGGAAACTGCATGGATTCAGTTATAGCAAAATTATAGAATGTGAAATGGAAGGGACAGAAAAATCAATTTATTGAACACTCTGACCCAGCTTTGATGTGAAATGCAGTACAAGCATCTCAGTACAAACCTATAATAAATGTCTCTGATCAGCCAACAAACTGCCTGGCTAGAATATACAGCAAAAGAGGAAGGAATCCGGAATTCGAGGTTATCTGACTGGTTTCATCTACACAGATGTCCAGTATTTTAACCTAAATAAGAGATAAGCTATCTGGTCCAGGTTTTTGGGTTTATTTATTTATTTATTTATTTAATGTTTTAATCTGAATAGTTCTTTTGAAAGAAGCTAAGATACCTTTACTCCTGTGATTATTTTTAACAATACCCATTAAGATTATGTATGCTTTAAAAAGTCATTTTACATCAGTAGTTGAATTTACTGTCCCTGTAAACCTAATTCCTCACAGGACTTAAATGTTTTAGGAAGTTGATATTATAATTTATCTAGTTCAAGAGTAAATACTGTTTGATTTAGGAATAATGGGATTAAAGGAGTGTGCCACCATGCCCAGCTAGGGATCTGATTTCTGTGTATATTGAATGACAATTTGCAATCCCTAGACAGAAAAGAAGGCAAAGAAAATAGAAATCAGGAGTTAAGGATGGAAAGTTTCAAAAGACACATGGAAGAAAAGTTTCCTTTTCACCAGTCAGAATGGCTAAGATCAAAAATTCAGGTGACAGCAGATGCTGGTGAGGATGTGGAGAAAGAGGAACACTCCTCCATTGTTGGTGAGATTGCGAGCTGGTACAACCACTCTGGAAATCAGTCTGGCTGGTAGTTCCTCAGAAAATTAGACATAGTACTACGGGAAGACCCAGAAATTCCTCTCATGAGCATATATCCAGAAAATGTTCCAACTTGTAATAAGGACACATGCTCTTCTATGCTCATTGGCCATTAACTTAATGGGATGTAACCCACTTGGTACTGGAAGTTTCATTTAGTGACTAGAGGTATCCAGGTGGAAATCTGTCTCTCTCATTATTTGGAGACTTCATTAGGATCACACTAAAATATTTTAGAAAGTTTTCACTGCACTAGATTTCCATACCACCCCTCAAATTTTCTTCAATTCTAGTATCCTTTCCTGCATTCATTCTCTCAACACTCCCCAGCCCCTTCTCTACCTAATCCTCCCTTTTGAGTCCTGACTAACCCTGGTCCACTGAAAAAATCTATTCTATTTCCCCTCCCAGGTATATCTATATGCTCCCTTCAGTCCCTTCCTCTATAACTAACTTCTCTGGGTCTTCAGACTGTAGCTTGGCTATTACTTATTTAACAGCTAATAACCTAGATAAAAACAAATAACCTTATTTATTTTTCTGATTCTGAATTACCTCACTCAGGATGATTTTTTTTTCTAGTTCCATCTACTTTCCAGCAAATTTTATGATGTAACTTTTTTGTTGTTGTTTTTTGTTGTTTGTTTTGTTTGTTTTGTTTTTTGTTTTTTGTTTTTCGAGACAGGATTTCTCTGTATAGCCCTGGCTGTCCTGGAACTCACTTTGTAGTCCAGGCTGGCCTCGAACTCAGGAATCCACCTGCCTCTGCCTCCCAAGTGCTGGGATTAAAGGAGTGCGACACCACCGCCTGGCAGATGTAACTTTTTTAACAGCTGAGAAATACTTCATTATGGAAGAATGTGAAGTCTTTGCTTCCCTCTGAAATTCCATAGGCTGGGCCTCCGTTGTCTGCATTGCTCTCAACATTCTTATCTTCTGAGTTTCTATAAAACATTTCACTACTCTCTCAATACTTGACAGTTTTTCTAGGCCAAAATTTTAATGTCTTTCCAGAATCTTCCAAAACAACATGCTCAGGTCTATTAGAGTAGTACCCCACCCCTGGTACCAACTTATCTTAGTTATGGGCACTACTGCAGTAATGAAACACTGTGATAAAAATCAAGTTAGAGAGGAAAGGATTTATTGGGCTTACACTATAGTCTATCATTGACAGATGCCAGGACATTAACTCAAACATGGCAGAAAACTGGAGGCAGGAACTGATGAAGAGTCCATGGATGGGTACTGCTTACTGGATTGCTCCTCACAGTTTGCTCAGTCTGTTTTCTTATAGAACCCAGTACTGGTAGCCTAGGAATGGCACCACTCACAATGGACTGGGTCCTCCCACATCAATCACTAATTACAAAAATGGCATACAAACTTGTTTACCACAAGAGCTTATGGAGGCATTTTCTTACTTGAGGTTCCTTCCTCTCAGGTGACACTAGCTTGAGTCCAGTTGTTATAAAGCTTATCTACCAAAATTCTATTTGCATGAAAATAACAAGCTGAGGCACACAAAGAAAAGAGCTGACAAGAGGTCTGCGCCCTTCCCCAAACTTTTGAGCAGGCTAAATAGACCTTAAGTGCTTGCCTCAATTGGACCTTAAAGACCCAGGTGGAGTCAATTTCCTACAGGAGTAGACTGACTGCTGAGCTTGCTTTGAAACTCAATCCCGCTGAAACAAAGGATGGGTCTATGGGCTCTCCTATATAAATACAGTGCTGACTTGGAGCCTTGATCAGAAACTTTTGTCTTGGCTTCCTTCTTCTCTCACACCCTGTTCCTTTTTCATTTCCAGCCCCCATTTCAGGTAGACTCAGTTCTCTGTGGCTGCTGGACAGCTACAGAGGACAATGATCCTCGGAGGGAGCAACTTTACAAGATCCAAGGAGAACTAGACCACAGAGGAGGAGCTCCTAGTCAAAGTGATAGAATATTAGAACCACAGTAAAAAGAAGACTACCCAAAAGGGAGAGAGTGCAAATTTTTCTTCTTTGTCTTCTATCTTCTTATCCATCATCACTTCTCTCAGATGAACAAGACACAAGTCGAACATGAAGGTTTGGAAGTAGAGAGGGAATCGAACATAATTGTCCATCCAGGCCTCATAAAGTTCAGAAGCCTGCATTTCTAAATAACATCAGCTTGTCACTTTAGTCTCAGAGAAATTAATCTGACCTGTGATCTTCACCCCCAGGATGCAAACCTGTTCTCCCACAAAGACCACAGCAGTCTTCCTGTTAAAGGTTAGTATGGCTCCCAAACTGAACTATCCAACAGTTCCTTTAAGTTTATTCACTGCAGTCAAGGAATCCTGAAAAGCCTGTTTCTTTTTTTCAATCAGTATACCAATTTAGAGTAGCAGGATAAAGATTAATCTATGAATTAAAATATAAACACATCTACCTAAAAGGATGAATTAAAGAAAATTACTCTCTCTCAATATGTTAAAACTGTTTTACACAGAAAGTTTCACCTAATTCCCTGATTACATAATGATGAACAATTAAACCTCCACACCAGATAAGATGTCATATGATAGAATGAATGAACAGTGGGAAAAGATACTGATGGCAAAAGACTCATCCTCTGCATGTCTCCCAAAGTTGTTAAAAATGGAAATCAAACAGTGTTCCATGTAAATATGTTACACTAAGAATTTTGCTAGGCTACTCTTGAGCAATTACAATTTCCTGCAGTGGGTGGATCAATCTAGCACTTCATGTTCTGTGTTGATCAATTAGCTTCATCCAGTGACTGGAAAAGTGTGTAAGTTCCATCTGAGGACTTTAAAAACTTTTTCTTTATTAAAAATACACTCAGAGATGAGGCAACACAATTTAACTGTAATTGGTATATGGGACCAAAGGACTGAACTGCAAATCAGAAGAGAGTACAGGAAGAATCACACAAGTTCCCATGGGCTAATATTAGTACCAGGATTAACATTCCCAGAAGGTCGAAACCCAGTGACCTTAACTGCACAAGTTGTTTCACTTCCCAACATATACCTAGGAGCTAAAAACAATAATCAGGAGTTCTCTGAATATAATAATTATTTTTCTCTGAAAACATAATGTCTTATTATTCAAATCCCCTTCTTCCATTAATGGAATACTTTTGCTACCATATACATACCAAATATGTTTATCCATGATTTATAAATGATGAACATGCACAGATATCATTTGCTAATCCCCAGAGGTAGCACATCAATTTAGGCTGCCAGTCATCATTCGGTTCTCCTAGTGATTTTGAATTTACATATAAAATAATATGTCATGTCAATCTTATTTGGAGGTGGAAGAGCAAATGAATCAAATCTTATAAAATTACAATGTATTCACATCTTAATAAGAAGTTAACCAAAAGTTCATACTACAATTGAATATGTGATTCGACTTTTATCAGTTTGTCACTTAGTGCCTCTTACAGTATCACTCGATCCTTCATTTCCTTGGGAAGAATTTTTTTTCAGCCACTGGGCTGTATCAAGGAAGGTTAATTTACTTAAAATGATACAAAAGTGATTACATGAGTTGACTTAATGAGACACGCATAAACTTCAGTGAGTAGTGAGGCCCTGTAAAGTCTTAAGAAGCATGAATTAGAAATATTAATCCATTCCTCCTGGGAGAAATGCTGACTTAGGATGTTAAGGGCTTCTAGTCACGTTTTCATCAACCAGTTAATACATAATTTTGTCTTAAATGTGTTCTGTTTAAAGAACTCTTATTTGAATATATATTATGGATTCATCAACAGTTACCTCATAAGAGCAACAGTTAATGGAACTCTATCTCACATCTAATATGCATATTTTATCTATAAAGTATATCAAAGCCCTCTTGCACTTAAGACTGGATAGCCTATCACCTTTTCTTTGGGGATGGGGATATTGAAAAATAACACAATCACCAAAATCCAGATTATATGTGAAATCTGCAAAATTTTAGTTTATATAAATAATAAGTGGATGTTGGAGGCTGAGAGGAACTGACAGGGAGTAGAACATGTTACACAATGGAATAAGTTTCAGTCAGTAAAATAGAGGAGCTTAGAAATCTCTTGCTGGGCATGGTTACTATAATATGAAAGGTATTTATATCAATAGTGTACTGCTAAACAATATCAACTGTATCTGCTAAAAGAAAAGATTTTAAATGTTTTAACTCCATAAACCAGTGAATAAAGTAACAAATGTTGATTATCTTAAATTACTATTACAGAATATCTATGTATGTCATAATTTTTTCTTAATCCTATAAATATATGTAGTCATTATTTTTTAGTTAAAAATAAAATACATGTGACTATAGAGGTGGCTCAGTGGTTAAGAGCACTTGTTGTTATTCCAGAGGACGCAGGTTCAATTCTCAGCACCCACATGGCAGCTCATAACTGTCTGTATGATTCATGGGGATCTGACACCCTCACACACAAATACAAGAACTCCTTTGTACATGAAATAAAAGAAATAAGTAATTAAAAATTTTAAAACCTAAAAATCCATTGAATCCATTAAAGGGCATAGAGAGAAAAACATCCTTTGATGATTTCTTGGAGACATAGGCTTCTATGGATCTCTAGAAACTACCTGAAAATTCTCTTTTAATTGTATGTATCTGGAGACACTACTACTTTGGTGAAACCAATTACAGAATCAATCAAGCTTACAAGCTTGCATTGTATTCTATCTCCTAAGTGATTGTTGATGGTGTCTCTCAACTAAACACACCTTGAGTATCCATTGTTAGTATAAGTTGTAGATTCTCCCTATCAGAATATATAGAGAAAATATATGAAAAAATCTGTCTCAGGCTTTTAACACTATTGCCATAACAAATCCAATTTGAAATAATTTTAAAAAGGAATAAGCATACTACAACAAGTACATCACAAAAACACTTTCTAAAAGTTAAAACAGGAAGGCAAGCCATTGCTTCATTTAACTTCATCTGTCAGAGTTTGCCAGTCGCAATTAAACTATTTACCATTCTGCACATGCATGCATGCATCTGGAAGGAGTGTGGGATTATGGTTACAACTTTCCTACAGAGAAGATTCATGGACAGAGGATTCTCAATCAGAATAAAATTTTACTTCACTTTTAAACCTCTACATGTCTCTCTGTCCTCTAAGTGTTTCAACATGCTAAAATGACAAGATCAAATTAGAGATACTTTTCAAGCCAAGTTTTCTTTTCTACCTGATGTCTGTTGTGTTACTTGGAAAAGATAAAGAAATTCAGTAGGACGGAACATGATGAAGAGAAATCGATTGGAGCTGTAATGGATATTTTTATAAATTCATTTTTAGATGAATAGTAAGGTTGGTTTCCTGTGTCTCTAAGAGGAGGAATTCTGGAAGTTACTATTATGGCATGTTATAGAATTGATGCTACGAGGTGATATGCTGGTCAAAGAATGATATCCTGGAGCAGTGTTTCACAGAGAAGTGTCTATGACGTACGGACCTAGCAGACACAACTACCAGAGTAATGGAGGGGGAACTGGTTTTGTCTGCTTTTTTTTTTTTTTTTTTTTTTTTTTTTTTTAATGCTTGATGGAACTTGGGTATATTTACCCACTTCCAAGGACAAGAATCTTGGAAGTATCTGAAATTTAAACTTAGAAATGGGCATCAGCTTTCCAGACAGACAAGGAGGCCACAAAAGCTTTCACTTAGATTAATAGGACAAAAAACAAGATGGGGGGGAAACAGTAAGCAGGGGATAAATGTTGGTTTCATAATTCATTCTCTCAGACAACCCTCTGGGGATAACCCATAGCAAATTAGGAAGAATTTGAAGCTGATCACTTCTGACAGCCATTGCAGTGGGTTTCATGCTACCATAATTGGTCCTTAATACAGTTTGGTATGTATGTGAAAAACAGAGGAAGTTGCCTGTTGTGTGTGATCCAGCAGATTCAGGATGAAAACAAGTCTGTCAAAGAGAGCCTTTCTTGTTAAACAGTGAGGAAGATGCTTTGATGCATTCTAGTTTGAACAGTACTTTTACTGATACGATTAATCTTACGCTTATTATTTCAAGAAATAGACAGCTATAGGCTCACAAGTATATACACTAAAAAAAAATGTTATAAATCAAAGCTCTGAAGTTTTACCAATGCCTTTGTGTATCAAACTGCAAGGTACTGACAGAGAAAAGTTTTTAAATCAGAAAACAAAGAAAATAATTGTTTGTGTGCCAAAGAACATGAAATCAGTATTCTGAACAAAGACGGAGCAAGTCATCAGGGAATGATGGAGAAGGGGAAAAGGATTCAGAGTCAAGAAAGCAGGGTAGTTCTGTAGGGTGAGGCTAGTGGCTACAAGGACAAAACAATTGGTCTGTGTGGGAGCAAGAGGTGAATGGATGGAAGTGGTGAGGGAGAGGGACAGGTAGGGTTCACATAGGCTGAACACAGTGTGTTAACTCAGCTGATCATGGTTCCTTGTGCAGGGACCTCCCGAGGGTTCTTAGAAGGGGAAGTAGCCAGCAGATGGAGGCTTTAAAAGGTTCCCATAGGCAACTCTGTCTCTTCAGTTTTCAGTTAAAGACCTTTGTTGAATGTGGTCAACATTTGAAAGCACTGTTGTCAGGAGCTTATTCTGCCCCTGGATGTTTTGCTCAGGGACTTCCCTTCAGCAGCGTTCTAGGAGGACTAAGGAACAAAGCCAAGGAAACATCAAGGATTAACAAGAGTCACAATTAAATTCCCAAGGTGACTGAACACTGTGGAGGGGTCAAACATGCATAAATTTTCTTGATAGATTACTACAATAAGACTTTTTCTCCATTCTCACTGCTGCCTGATGCCAAGCTTTGCAAATTTACATTTCATGACCCTGCTCACAAAGTTATGTCCTTGAGACTTAAGTGATACAGAATATGCAAACTTTTACAATATATCAGCCTTAAATGAATCTTTAAAGAGAATAATATAGGGGTTCTAATTATGGAAATGGAGAGAAATAAATACAGAAAATGCAGGAGTGTAAAACATTGGTAAGGGTGTCTGAAAAAGTTATAAGGATTCATACTATTAACTATCCACCTACAAATACCTATAATACATGTAAAGTTGATCTATAAGTGTACCTATGTAGTTTAAATGAGATTTTCCTCACCTGGGCTGACAATGCTCTGTCCAAGAGCCAAAGACCATCTAACAGAAACCCTGATACCAGTCAGGAGAAGGCATCTTTTGAGTTATTCATCAGAGCTGTCCAGGAGAAGCCCAAAACAGTGTAGGCTATTGCTATTACCCTTTGTGTCCCACCCACCCCAGAGGTAGAAGGTAAATCTCTGTTATTGAAAAAACTGTGCACTTCAAAAACAGTTCTCAGAGGACCTTAAACTGGAAATGATCTGAAAGCCACCTGCCAGAGGACTAGCTTCCATAGCTCCAGAAGGTATTGTTTGGAATTACAGTGGAGGGAAACAACCATTAATCCTTCCTAGCTGTGATGACTATGTTTCATAACCATGACTACCATGGAATGATAACCCTAAGGATACAGTAATATCACACAGAGCTTGGCAGTAAGCAAAAGTTCGTTAATTAGATTTAGGACCAGTTCAACAAGAGAGGAATCATTCCTTGTACTAGAAACCTAGTCAACTGCTCACAGCTAGTGAAGCTAAGCATCTTAAAGGGAATCTACCCCCTCTACTTTTCTAAACCAGCATAAACCCTGACTATATTCTAAATATTTATCCTCATATTCAATATTTTTAGTCTTTATCCCTCAACAAGGAAACTTCTCTTTGCAGCCAACAGAGACCATTATAGAAAAACATGATCAACCAAACCACATAGTTGTAGATCCCAGTCTCAACTGGTGGATTTGCAACACAATTTGTGCACCTAGTTCTTATGGATCTTTGCAGATGAGGGAATGAAAAAGTTGTAGAAGCCAGAGGATCAGAGAGTTTTCTGTGAGTTTCTGTCTCCTAGAAAATTCGGGAGCTACATCTAGAAAGTCTCACTTACCTGAGAATTAAACATGAGGTGGAAAGGACAATACTAATAGGCATGCTAACATGTATGGGCAAAAGTCCATAATGCTTAACCCCACACAAAGAACTATATGCAACTAAGAAATGTTGAGAGTGAAAGACAGATCACCCAATACCAAATGTTCAGCTCTGAAAATTAACATAAAGTAATACTATACAGCCTGTGTGTGCTGTATTTATATATTTATGAATATGAACAAACACATTGGTAGAACAACAACTAATGAAACAAAGAAGCTGTGAGTGGAAAGAGATCAAGGAGAAAAGTATGGAGGGTTTAGAGGTAGGAAAGGGGAAGAAGAAATGATGGAAGTAAGTCATAATCTCAAAAATTAAAAGATATATTTTTAAAAGAATTATAAATTCTTTCTCCAAATGAAAGTCAAAAGTTTTCTAATCCTATAACACTGTGTGCCAATAGTTTCTGAATTCTTGTAAATATAGGCCTCTGTATCCTCATTTGTTTTTAATACTTATGATCTGAAAATATGTATGCATATGTGCTGGAATCTGTCTTAATTTCAAGCTCATCTATTCCTGCAATCTTCCTGCAGAAAACAGAATTGAAGATCATGTTCCTTAGGGACATAGTCATTGGTAGTGTAAATTTAACATCCCTTATCTGTGTTTACATTTCAGTTTTCACCCTTGAACCCTGTTTTGCTCACCTCATCCTTACTTGGCACAGTCATCATCATTTCTATATCAAAAACAAAAACAAAACAAAAAACTCACCAATGACACAAATACAAACAAAAGTTTGGGATCCATGTGTCTCTATCATGTCCAGTTTAAATAAGTTGAAAAGGGTCCAGTTAAGTTATTTTTATACTTGCATCCTGAGGATTGAGAAACATGGGTGTGCAAGTAAGTAACACTAACCCTTAAGTTCTCAGCCCTCTTCAGAGAATTTTCTTTTCTCACAAAATGGTAATTAATACAGACTTCCAACTACTAAACATGTAGAAAATATGAGACTATGGGGTGCTGAGATTTAAATAAGACAATTACAACATAGCCCCTCCCTCCAAGGGTGGAGATGATCACATAAAAGTGAGAAGAAAAATTGTAAAAGCAAGAAGCAGAGCCCAAATCAGTAAAACTGCAAGGGACAGGGCTGTCACACAAATGAACTCACTCTAACTGTGACTATACTTATAAGTCCTGCAAAAAATCAAGCCAGACAAAATTCCAGCACAGAACCCCTCCTATCCGAGGAGCTATTGGCCATTGATGTCTGCTGAGGGAGAATGACAGTTTTCTTTAGTGATTCAGCCTCTGAGAGGCTACTCATGCTTCCTTAGATGGTCCTATGCCTATGTATATAGACGCAGTATAAGAGGACCCAGTGAGTTAGAAAAAGTAAAACGTCCATAAGTTGAGAGAAAAACTGATAGTAGGGTTAAAAGAGGAATAGGGGCAGAGAAAATGTAAGGTGGATTTGATCATACACAGTATAAGTACATATGGATTTCTGAAACACAAAAAGCAATGATGCCTTTGAAATTTCATAAGGCCATGCCATGCTCTGTGTGTGTTACAGCCATGCGTCTTTGTGTGCCTACTGTCTTTAGTATCCTGCTTATATAGGCTATAGATTGTTTCCTGTTTTAGTATGTTAACATTTAAAGATGATTTTGGAAATTTTCATATGTGAATATACTTTTATTTTTATTTTACTTTTTGTTATATCTATTATATAAAAGAAGAGTAACCTAGTTGCACTTCAACTGTAATAACTACTCTATTTCCCTTAATAGATATAAGCAATATCTTTTAAAAGGTCCCATTGGTCGTAAGGAAATAGGCAAAGGCTTCTATCTATGCAATAAAATGTAAATAACCTCCATAGAGACACTTCTGTTACATACTAGCTTATGTTTTAATTGAAGAAAACAGCTGACAAACTAAATTGTTGCCAAAAACATTAATAAAACTAATGATTTTAAATGAAACTTTATTCAGGTGTGTGTGTGTGTGTGTGTGTGTGTGTGTGTGTGTGTACTTACATTCTCCTATTGATATATTTCTCCTGTTTTGCTATAAGACACAAGTGAAGGCATATATATATACATATATATATATATATATATATATGTGTGTGTGTGTGTGTGTATGTATATATATATATATATACATACAATTATATATACATATATATAATTGGAGTATATATATACATACTCCAATTATATATATATATATATAATTGGAGTAACAACAGTTACCACTGGTTCAATGTTAATCAGTAAGTTTTTAATCACCAAATTTTATCACCTCCTACAGTATCATCTGACATCCTCACTTTATGACATTCTTGCCATCAGGGACACCATTACTTAAATGGATGAAGTAAAGAGACCACGTATTAAGTAACTTCTTATCCCAAATTCTCAGAAGCATTATTAGACTCATGATCTCATTAGATAGTGGACACTACAGTCATTGTGCGAAATCCCTGTTTGATTAACTTTAAGACATCTGTTTGAAAAGTTAGTAATGATGTGACTCATTTCCTAGTTTATTTGTTGTTTCTTTTCCAGTCAAACTCTAATCACAATTGCACATCACTGTGCTTGGTTCTTGGGTGGTATCTGTAAGGTTCTCAGTTATATCTGATGAATACAATACTTTTCACAGAGTTCCCACCATGCAAATGAGAACACAGAGGTCCAAAGGTATCATAGAAATTGCATTATGATAGTTTACACATACCACAGCTGGACCTTAAGCATCAGAGATCTTTGATCAAAATACCTTTGTTTCTCCAATTCCTATAAACAGTCTCCAAGCAGAAAGGTCTTTTCCACATCCAGTGGAAAGCTGATCTTGCAGAAGCACTCTGAAGTTACACTTTTAACTTTTCTACCTTGCTGACCAAAATCTTATCCCATGTTAAGACTTTAATTACTGTATCATTGTGAACCCTGATCTATATTTAGCTGTATTAAGAGACAAGTGCTTGCATATCTGTCTACACAATTTTGAGCTGGAGCAACTCATGACCCTTACTGGTCATTCTATTTCCCAGTAAGAGAGAGGCAATGATGGGGCTTACTAAAGCCTTGGTGAATCAAACCTAGGGGAAAGGAAACAGATAAGACACACACACACACACACACACACACACACACACACACACACACAAACACACACACACTACTGTGCTTCACATCTCTGAGTTTAAGCAATATGGTTTAACTATTTGCCAATTTGCAAACAGTGTTTAGTGAAGGAAAATTCTCTTTTTTATTTTTTTCTGAACTTCATGTCTTTCCATCCATAATATTTAAAGCATGGACCATGAGCATCCTCAAAAGCAAATATAGTTTGGTAAGTACAATGTGACAGACCTAGTGATTCACATTGGCTCTCTAATAATACTTAATTCTACGGATTAAGGATATAATGAAAGGCATTTGACAGAGATGTATTGAGTTACTTTCAAGTTTATCTATGTCAAAGGAAAACAAGACTGGTTGTTAACTAAGGATTTTATTCAGGAAATATTTCAGTATGAGGATACAGACCGCAATATATTACCATTCTTCATTCCAAATACAGCTGGAAGAGGTGAAGACGCACAGTTAGGTAACAAAGTAGAGGTCAGTATACAGAAATTACTGAGAGGAAGTATCATAGATTCGGGGTTAAGATAAATCCAATTTGTCAGAATTCTTGCTGAAGTCAAGTAAGTTAAAATCAGAAATCATATATTTTATGAATTAGTAGCTATTGTAATCACATCTGCCAATTAACTGTTATACTACCAAGTACCAATAAGGATATGTTCTTCATAAAAGTGTATTGATATTGTCTACACCTGGGTCCTTTTCTGGGGCACTGAATGCAACTAGGCATACTCCCCTGGTCACAAGTTCTAGGGAAGTGGATACTCACCTCTTATTTTCAGGAAGGCACTGTCTTAGTCAGTGTCTTAGTCAGGGTTTCTATTCCTGCATAAATATCATGACCAAGAAGCAGGTTGGGGAGGAAAGGGTTTATTTGGCTTACACTTCCATGCTGCTGTTCATCACCAAGGAAGTCAGGACTGGAACTCAAGCAGGTTAGAAAGAAAGAGCTGATGCAGAGGCCATGGAGGGATATTCTTTACTGGGTTGCTTCCCCTGGCTTGCTCAGCCTGCTCTATTATAGAACCAAGACTACCAGTCCAGAGATGGTCCCACCCTTTCCCCCTTGATCACTAATTGAGAAAAGTCCTTACAGTTGGATTTCATGGAGGCATTTCCTCAACTGAAACTCCTTTCTCTGTGATAATTCCAGCTGTGTCAAGTTGACACAAAACCAGCCAGTACAGGCACCAAAGCTACTTTGTTTTGTTCCCTTTTCTAAGAGCTTTGCATACACATGAAGAGGCAACTCTGATTGAATGATGAAATATTAGACATCCACCTCTTCCTTCCCCTCTGTACAAGAATCGTTATAGGTAGGTAGGTAGATAGATAGAGAGAGAGAGAGAGAGAGAGAGAGAGAGAGAGAGAGAGAGAGATACATAGATACATAGATAGATACATAGATAGATACATAGATAGATACATAGATGGATGATACAGCATATTCTATATCCAATGAGGAAACCCCTAAGGCATTTCACTAAATGAAAGGAAGTCAGACATAGGTCTTAATATGTTTCATTTCTATGAAGTTCCATGACTGCCAAACACAGAGGACAATTAAGTTAATATTTTTGAGGGGTGGGGCTGAATGCATGAAAAGTGACACTATTGGGAATGGAATTTCATTTTAGAGTCATTAAAATGTCCAATAATTACATAGTGATCTTGATTCAGAATTCTGTGGCTGTAATAAAGGTCACTAAGTTGCTTACATCAAAAAATTAAATTATAAGCAAAACATTGAAATACATCTATACAAACATAATTAAGCTTTAATTGTGTCAGCAGCAATGTATCACTTACCAGCTGATCTAGGAAATTAGAATGAGTCACACCAGGCACTTTTATGTCTCACAAAAACTCTGAATGGAAGAACGTTTTCTTCAAGATTGACAAGGATAGAAGTCTATGCACAAGATACATCTTTGCATCTTGTGCTATTGCTACAAGAAGAAAAAAAGAAAGGCTCTTCCTGCCGAGGCACAGTGAAACATTCTCCTATAAATAAAATTTACAATATTATTTTTGTTTCCAATTCTAAATTTTAGTCATCCAGGAAACTACGTTTTTTGCCTTGGGAAAAACTAATTTTTCTCAAACTTTAAAATATTATTATCAGGAATATGATTTCTTTGGATGTAGATTTTCAATTATTTTCCTTTCTCTTTCTGGTTTTAGTTAGTTGGTTAATTAATTAACTTTTCAGCACTGAGGGTTGAATCTAAGTTCAAACCAGAATTTGAAAGAAAAATTAATAATATCCTAAGAGCACATAATAATATTTCATTTACTTGGAAGTATATCTTTAAAATTTGAATATTTATTTTAAGAAAAATTATGTGGATTTATAATTTTATGAGATGAGTTGCCACACATTTTATCTTCCCAATTAACTTTTGTGTATACACCTAAACATATAGAACTTCTCAATAGTTTTGATATGAATAAAGAAGTAAAAAAAATTTTTTTTGTCAATGAGTTTATAATGCTCAAGGCAAAACACTATTTTCAGGTACTTGCTTAGGAACAAAATAATTTCCAATTTCAGTCCAGGCTTTAGGAGTCTTAATAAGTATTTATTTTGCGGTGTCCATGAGACGTTGAGTGCTAGCTCTCCTACAGATACACACACACACACACACACACACACACACACACACACACACACAGAGAGAGAGAGAGAGAGAGAGAGAGAGAGAGAGAGAGAGAGAGAGAGAGAGAGAGAGAGAGAGAAGATGCCATGTACCAGGTGAAACTATATAATATCTGTACACTAATTAGCTCAAACTTTTGTATCTATATCTTGTAATCACCTTTAGATTATTTGTTATAAGAAATGTAATTGTTAGCATATATTTATTATTTTGTATTAAGGAACTAATATGAAGGATCTGTATACATTTAATAAAGATTCAGTTTTTGCTTTCAAATATTTTCATCCAATGGAAGGTTAAATAAAGCTGCAGACATAGAACCTGTGGACATGAAGAACAGAGTCTACAAAATCCTGTGAAAGAAGTTTTTAAAGAGGGGATTACTAATAGAAGAAAAAAAAAGATAGTCTGAAGAGCTTATTATTTACTCTAAATATATATGATTTTCCCAGGGAAGAGAGCCATTAAGAAACTGTTAACATTTCCAGGGGTAGCCAAGTGGATTGTGATGCTGGCAAAAGAGGCCAGACCTGTAATTTAGTAAATAGTGCTGCTTTTGGCTGGGAAACTCAGTGGAATGAGAGGAGCTATTCAACTTCATCTTCAGGACTCTTTAAAGCTTTATTAAATTTCAAACCCTTTCTTTTGCTTGGTTTAGAAATCAAAAAGTCTTTGAACATCCAGTTGGGTAACTATAGAGAAGCTAGAGGCTTCTAAACCGTAATCATACTTTGTCCTGGACTATACTTTCAGATTAAATAGAAGATTCAAACTTTTGGTGTCAACAGTTCTTAAAAATCACTGGCAGTGTTTGCTGAAATATCAGCTCTTAGTTTTGCTGAAAAAAAAAAAAGACATGTAAATGATTATTTTAAAACATATAAGAACTCCCTGTTTAAAAGCATCTTTATGGTTCTTCCCACCCCCCCCTTTGGTGTTCTGAATGGCCTGGAACTCGCTATGTAGACTCGATTGGCTGGAACCTAAAACAAAGCAAAGCAAAACAAATAGCCACCTCCTTCTGCCTCCTAAGGGGTGGTATTAAAGGCATGAGGTATGTTTGCATATACATACACACACAGACTGACAGACATATTTGTATTTCATAATGATAATCAAAGAAATAGGCTATCACTTTGAGGGGATGGGGAAGGGGGTACAACAAGGTGCTGAAGAGAGGAAAGGAGGAAAACTGATATAATTCCATTACAGTTAAATTAAAAAGAATCCTTGCTGTCATAGTTTAAAGAGTTTAGAGTAATTATAACACTCAGTTGTTTTGTTGTTGTCTTGGTTTTGTTTGTTGTTTTAAATAGGATCATTCCCATTTTTTCTTAAATGTCATATGACTAGATAAGACTATACAGAAACAATCTCATTTTAGTGAGAATAGTCTAATTTCTAACTATACAATGGCATATGAAAATTTATTCCATAGGTGTTATATGTGTAGATGTTACTATATGATATCTTTCTCCCTGTAATAAGAAAAGCTTCTGGCTATCACAGACAAGACTGCTGTAAACATAGTGGAACACGTGCCCCTGTGGCATGGTGGGGCATCTTTTGGGTATATTCATCAACCCAGATGTCCCACAACAGAAGAATGGATACAGAAAATGTGGTTCATTTATACAATGGGATACTACTCAGCTATTAAGAACAAGGACATCCTGAGTTTTGCACGCAAATGGATAGACCTAGAAAATATCATCCCAAGTTAGATAACTCATACCCAAATGGACATGCATGAATTACAGGGATGGAAATGGAAAAGAGCCTGAGGAAAAGAAGGTCCAGCAACAGGCCCAAAGTGGGATCCAGCTCAAGGGGAGGTCCCAAGGCTTGACATTATTACTGATGCTATGGAGAGCTCACAAAAAGGGGCCTAGCATAACTGCCCTCTGGAAGACCCAACTAGCAGCTGAAAGAGTCAGATGCCAATATTTGCATCCAACCAATGGAAAGAAGCAGCTGACCCTATTGTTGAATTAGGGAAGGCTGAAAGAACCTGAGGAGAAGAACAATCCTGTTGGAGGACCAGTAGCCTCAATTAATATGGACCCCTGAGATCTCTCAAACACTGGACCACCAAACAGGCAGCAAACACCAGCTGATATGAGGCCCCCAACACACATACAGTAGAGGATTGCTGGGTTTGCATTCATTCAAAGATGATACACCTAACCCTCAAGAGACTGGAGGTCCCAAGGAGTTTAAAGGTCAGACAGGGTGGGAAGTTGGGACATCCACGTGGAAACTGAGGAGTAGGGAGGAGGTATGGGATGTGGAACAGTCAAAGGGTGGAGTGGGGGAATAAAATATGTGTACCATCCAGCAGGACCTGTTCCTTCCATCCAGCAGGACTTAGTTATTCCATGGGTTGAGGAGGACCAAGGCCTGCAAGAGAAACAGGAAGAGAAAGGGAAGTGAGACCAAGCAAAGAGTTGTCAAGGTCTGATTTTAATGAGGCTGAAAGCCTAGTTATATACACACAGTAAAGAAAAGGAATAAGGAGGGACTGAGAAGGGAGAACAAAGACTTCAGAGTGAAGGACATCTGAGGTGGATGGGAGAACGACATATTGGGGAGGATGCTGATAACAGGCTTTGAGACATCCTGTACGGGAGGATACAGGGCGAGGGACATCCTGTAGATTTGTTTCTGAATGTTGGCTAACAGCCCCAGGTGCTCCTCCAAGATAAGTGTTGGCCAGCTCTCAGGATCAGCCTTGCATGGAGGGTGTGGCTCTGACTCCCAACAAAGGACCATTTAGTTTTCTGGGAGGGAGCCACTGAAGGTCTGGTTTCCCACAGTCTGGTCTCCTACAAATATGGAGTGTAAATAAATAAAGACAGAGAGAAAATAAAAGCTTCTTCTTGCAGTCCATGATAATTAACTAAGAGATGCACAGCATTGAAGGTCTGGTTTCCCACAGTCTGGTCTCCTACATCTCCCCCTTTTTTCTTTATTATAGTTGAGGGGTGGCCACAAAAAAAGAGGGTCGGTGAAGCACCTGTCTTAGGCCTTTATCGTGGCAAGCATTCACATCCAGCACCGCAATAACTAGGCCTTTTCAGGTCCTAGGTGGGCAAAGCCCCTGTCTTAGGCTATGTGGCTTACAACCACTCCTGGCACTCCATCTTATTCCAATGACTTCATCAGGCCACTGGTAGTTGTGATGGGCACCCAGGCAGTGGACCAATGATACTCCCATCATTGGGTCACCATGAAGCTAATAGGCGGTGTGCATCTGGCTCATGGCACCACAAGATCCCATCATTGGTAACTCCACAGCTTATGGCTCTCAGCCACTATTAAGAACCTTTATTGGGAGCTAGAGGTCGCCCTACCCATCAATGGTGTCTCCACAGCTTCCGGAACCAGTAAGGCTCCGGTGTCTGGAGCAAGGGTGGAGAACTGAAGGCCAACAGCTGCTCTTTCTGTATCAGTGGAGGAGAGGTCTTCGGCTGAGCATCAGATGTCTAGCTGGTGGTAGTGGACTGCAACTGGTTTGTTTAAGGCAGCATCAATCTGTGACTTAACAAAACTGGTTAATCTGTTAAAAGCCCAAGGGCCAAAAGACAAAAGCAGCAAAATACCCATGAAATATCCCAAAAGGCTGGGAAGCAAGGTAGAGAGCCAAGAAGTAGAAAACCAATTTTGATACCAAGATTCTTGTTTTTCTCTATTGCACTTTCTTTCTTCCTAAACTAATTCTGACTTTCTCTATGCTATCTTTGACTAAGCTGGTCTTATCAAAATAAAAGCAACATTCCTCTCTGAGGGTTGCACAGAGCCCTCCCTGTTGCAGGAACACTAGGTTGAGGCCTTGCCTGTTTTGTAACACTACCTCAGACGGTGAGACCAAGGAGTCTTTTAAATTTTTTAAGCCCCTTTGCAATTCTCGAATGTCTTTGTCCACAGCAAGGCTAAGCTGGGTGAACTGGGCAGACTGTTGTTGGGAGGAGACCAGGGGGCAATACCAGTCCCTGTACCTGTAGCACCCAAAACAAGGATCACTACTAAGGTCACCGAGGAGATAGGCTCCCTCTTATTGCGAGACAGGTTGGTACCTCCTTCCCAAAACCGGAGAAGATCTTCTGCATGGTGCACCATTAACTTTGGGAGAAGTTGAACCAAGACACAGTAATCTCTGTTAGCTAAAATGGTCTGGGTAACCACATAGGTAGTAAGCCCAGTGAAGCTTGCTAAGTGAGTACCATTAGGTGACCCAAGGTAAAGAAAAGTGGCATTTACAACAGTAGTCTGATTACAAACCTCTAACAAGGCTTGAGGGGGGAGCATAGATGGCCCCAAAAGGCATAAGCCTAGGCCTGACACTTGACTCAGTGTGAGCCCTTAATTGCTCTCTCTGATTCCTCTTTCTCTGTGTGCTCAATACAGCTTTCTTGTCACTACTGTCAGGGTACTCAGGAACTCACAGGTCAGCCTGTCACACGAATCATTCTGGAAGCTAGCATGCTTCTGCAGCATTCTGTGGAAAAAACAGAAACACCTCCTCTCTCCACCATATTAACTTTCTGTTCAGGATCATGCCATGTGCCAATAAGTGGATCCTTTTCATCTCACCTAGACATGATTATGTCTAGTTTTAAGATACTATAAGGCATTTATTAAGTTCTTTGACATCCAAATTTAAAAATTCTTAAAAATAAAAGTATGATTTAAATAATGTGCACGGGGGCATAATTTTCCCCCTTCTTTGTTTTTTAAGAAGATAGAGTTTTTAAAGTTCCACAATACCTTGTCTTTAAGAATTATTAAATTGTTGACAAACATCTCAAATACTTGACTGTTATAGTCAGTTTTAATATAACATGGGCAGTGACTATACACTTTCAATTGTTTCTCTTGAAGAGAGGTTGTAACTAGAATACTTGAAAAGTTATTACTAGTCATGTGTGCATAATTTATTTATTTATTAATCAGAAATAAGAGCATTCATTTGCAGCAATTGATTAAGTATAAGTCCTCAAGAATTAACACCATTATGTGGAAACAGGTAGGAACTGAGGACACCACGAGCAAATTTTTTACAATTTGACATGCACATTCTTCAAAAATACCAAAATATTATCTTAAACCATTACTGTTTTGAATATATAAAGAGCGAGATTATATAGCCAATTCTTCTTATGTAGCACCTGAGGTCTGCCTGAGATATAAATCTAGCATTGCATTGCCTTAAGAGGTCTTGTCCAGCAAATCCAGAACAATTTATTAAATGTCCAAAGACAGTCTTCTCAAAAGAACAGTATTTTTACTTATGAGTACTATATGCATAAGCAATTGCAAATTTGAGAATTAATAGCATCTGAGGGTGAACAATCATAAGCAACAGTAAGCTCTGAGGTATAATATTAACTATTAATATACAAATTTAAAGTTTGATTGTTCAACATTTTAAAACACCATCTACAGTACACAATTTAATTATCTGTGCTGAAACAGGAGGAAACTCAAAAGAATGAACATGTGATCTAATTCACATATACCTTTTTTCCCATAGAGGGGTTGTTTTTAAACACAGTAACTGGGATGCATGCATAAAAACAATTTTTAATTTAACTTTGGGACAATGACTGTCAATATTATTTAAAATGATGGTATGCAATAGGTCAAATATCAATATTCTGTAATAACCAAATTAATGGCTGTTTGAAACAAGGAACAGTCACTTATTCAGGTTCTTAAGACACAATTTTTGTTATAGTTTTTCTAAAATATATGAATTTATCTTACAATTCTTTATTAGCACCACAGTGGCCTTAATAGGGTGTTAAAACTTTACTTTGAAGTGAAGAAGGATGATTTTACAACAATGTTTTCTCTTGCCAAAGATTTGTTGTGGGCAAATAAATAAAATAAGCAGGTAATATTTAATTACCATTGATTATAATTGATAACAATTGATCACAGAAGTTTCCTCTGCTTTCTGTGAAACCTTTTTGTTTCTCACCAGTAATTTTGAATCTCACTAGATAGCATCTAACAAAGGTTTAAGTCACTTTAAGGCCTCAAGGTGAGGTCTTAGTCAATTAACATCTCCTGGAACCTTTGAAAATAAAAAATTTTGAAGCAAATCAATCTTTCCTTCTTAGATTTTCTGTATCACGATTTTCTAGTATAGCTAAAAACTCTAAGTTTTAAAAGATATTGCCTCTGAATCTTAAGGAATTTTCCCTGAAGGCAGGGAGAAGTGAGGTCCCAAGAACTTCCCTAGTCTCGGTTTGGGAAACAAAAGAAATGCCACACAAGCCTAGCTGAGGGTGTTCTGAGCTTTGCATTAACTCAAATGTAAATATTTCTTAATCTGAGCACTCTGCCAGAGTCCTGGCCGAAAGATTGTCCCTATTTATTAGTATCTTTAAAGACCTGTTTCCCTGGGTTTGCTCATGCCACATGTTGTTTAGAATGACTCCAACTCTGAGTTACCAATTTTAAGCTAACTTTTTGTTACAAGCAAAAGTCTGCCGGCCCCTTTAAGGGCCGCTTGTGTAGATAATCAACCTCTAGCAGGGCTTTTCCAGCTGTACTTGACTCCCAGCCACAGTGCTGTGTAACTTATCAGTTTCTGCTGTGCAAATTGAGACTGCCTTTTAAACAAGTTAAACTAAATCAATGGATGGACAGCCAGCAGATAAAGTTTTAACCATTTTTTTCTTCAACATGAAACACAGAACAACAATCATTCAAACAACAAAACGAAAACAAACAAAAATAGACAGACATATGGACAAATAGGTGCACCAAGGACAGACAACAGACTGAGAGGGAATAGAACTTGATGTCTAAAAGGGACCCAGATATCTTAACTAGAACTAAGAATATCTCCATAGGAGCCAGAGAGGAAGGAGGACGTCTCCCGATTTCCTTCTGTCCCTAAGAGAGCTCTGAAATAGCTTATTTTCATTTTCCCTCCTTTTTGCTAAAAGGTCCCAAATAGGATAACTGCTTTTCTGAAACCTATTCTCTCTCTTTCTCTCTCTCTCATGTTCAAATTCTAATTCTTTATCTCCTTCTTCTGGGAATTCTGCCAGAGAAGGGAGAGGGGGCACAGTGGTAGCTTCTGATAGTTACTCCCCAATAAGAAAAGACGGTTGCAGGGACCGCATCGGGACCCTCATTAGCTAGTTTATCATTTAAATCTCTGCCTACCTTTAGTCATTTTTTATGGTGTATCTCTGCCCCGTCAATGATAAACCAGGGGCATGCTTGATCTATAAAAATAAAAAAGTTTATCAAATCTTTTTTTTAACTCGAGCTCCCCTTTCTCTGAGAAAAGTCTTTTGGTCTCTGTTGAAGACTGCTTCCTTCCACAGCTTAGTTTCCATTTCTTAGTGGAGAAGAATCAACTTACAGAGGACAGTTTCCCTTATGAGCAGTAGGAGCATTCCTCAAACAGCTTATTCTACTAGTCACGAAGAACTTCTCTTGGAGCTACTCCCCGTGGTCTCTGCCATACAAAGGTCCATGCCTCGAGCCCTATGTCTGGGCGCCACTTGTCCCATCCAGCAGGTATTAGTTATTCTGTGGGTCGAGGAAGACCGAGGCCTGCAAGAGAAACAGGCAAAGAAAGGGAAGCGAGACCAACCAGAGTTGTCAAGGTCTGATTTTAATGAGGCTAAAAGCCTAGTTATATGCACACAGTAAAGAAAAGGAATAAGGAGGGGCTGAGAATGGAGAACAAAGACTTCAGAGTGAAGGACATCTGAGGTAGATGGGAGAACGACATATTGGGGAGGATGCTGATAGCAGGCTTTGAGACATCCTGTACGGGAGGATGCAGGGCGAGGGACATCCTTTAGATTTATTTCTGAATGTTGGCTAACAGCCCCAGGTGCTCCTCCAAGATAAGTGTTGGCCAGCTCTCAGGATCAGCCTTGCATGGAGGGGGTGGCTCTGACTCCCAACAAAGGACCGCTTAGTTTTCTGGGAGGGAGCCATTGAAAGTCTGGTTTCCCACAGTCTGGTCTCCTACAAATATGGAGTGTAAATAAATAAAGACAGAGAGAAAAGAAAAGCTTCTTCTTGCAGTCCATGATAATTAACTCAGAGATGCACAGCTAGATAACATGCAGACTGTGAGAGACCATGAAGCATTCAGCTCTAAATAGGATGTATATATCACATTCCTCCTTTCAAGGCTTGGAGATCTATGCAGCAGGGGTGGTAGAAAGGGGTGGTTAGAGCCAGAGGTGTGAGTTGTGTCACGGAAACTTCTAGACACAACAGGGATGATACACACATGAACTCACAGAGGCCATGGCCGCAGGAACAGGACCTCACAACTTCCAGTCAGACAAAATCCCAGCATGAAGAAGTAGAAGTGGGAACAAAGTTCCAGTTCTAAAACATTAATGTATGCAATTGATTCCAGTGGAAGAGGGAGGTGAATGGCACTGAGTATATTGGCCACAGTCCAAGTCAGGCCTCAAGCTCAGAAATAGCTGACCAATACAAAATAGACTCCATGTTTTCATGTAGTTTCTTTTTTATTATTGGTTAATTTCTCTCTACTTGGATTTTGTTTTGTTGTGTTGTTGCTTTTCTTCTGAGAGCAAAGAACAGACAGAGAACATGAGATCATATGGGTACAGAGGTGTGGAATTTCTGGGAGGAACTGAGATTGAGAAAGCATACACACACACACACACACACACACACACACACACACACACATACCCACATATATATACATAATTGTTTTGATTATACACTGTCATTTTCCTCCTTCCACTTTTAATGAAAAGTGTGCATATTTTAAAAGTAAGTTTTCAATTCAATAAGAACAGTGTTAACATCCCAAAGAGATTCATCCAGTCCCTTTGAAGACTTCACTCAATCTGAAATATTGTCTGAAACACAGTAAATACAAGAAAAGTCATTGAATAAAGCTGTAATATTGTAATAAATCAAATTGTCTCTTATCTTGAATGTAATGGAAGAAACTTAATTCATTATCTCTAAACAATCATTTTCATTAGTTTAATATAAGAGTATTGTTCAGCACAACAGTTCTCTATTTCAAGGTTTTCTGAAGCTACAGGTCAAAATGTGAATATTATCTTAAAAGACTATATAATTTCAAACCCGGTATGAATGTGCTTAGAGTCATCTTAAAAAGTATGCACTCTGGAAGTGCACTGTGACCCAAAGTTAGATGTGTGTGTGTGTGTGTGTGTGTGTGTGTGCCTTGAGGACTTGGGCTGTGGCAAATAGGGACTTTAGACTTTTGTTTTGCCACTCTTTCTGGAATAAGGTTGTAGCATGAACAGAAATTCCACCATGTAAACAGTGTTTCCTAAAGTGGCAAGATATTTGTTTCCTTACTGATATTTCAGCATGTTTTTTTAACTGAAACTTCAGTATGCTTGCTAAACTAAAGAAAAACTTCGTTAAAAAGCTAATCATAAAAATTTTATTCAGAAACAGATCACAAACCTCTCATGCCAATGGTGAAGTCACCATAATGGTTTCCAAACAACTCTTGGCTTTCACAGAAATGAAATAAATAAATAAATAAATAAATAAATAAATAAATAAATAAATAAATAAATGCAAGCTACTTTCAGAAATTTCAAACATCATTGCTAAGGCTTGCCAAGTTATCAAAATTGTATGTTTTTACCACTTTTTGACAAGGATACTTCTGTTTAAGTCATACTAGACTATAGAATGTCACTGAAAATCAGTCGGTGACTTCATTTCCATAGGCATTTCCATGAGCAGTCCTGTTTCTGAGAGCAAGATTGCCTCTCCTTGGGAGCAAGGACCATACAGAGGATTCTTCAAAGTTCAGGCACCTATCCAAGCTGGATCCTGGCAGCAAGTCTCCTAAGCCACTAAGCAACCACTGAAACTCGAAGTTGTCTGTCAGGTAATTTTCAAATGCTACAGGCCTACATCTCAGAGAATAGTACAGCAATGACATTGAGGAGTATTAATAAAACACAACAGAAAATATGTCAGTAAAAGAATTTATTTTAGGTATTAAGACAGAAAATGAAAGAGGCCTTGATTTTTCTTTTGTCACTGGTCCTCCTAACCTGAAAGTGCAAACCTGGATTAATCACAACCATCTCTTGCTGCTTTGACTGGTAGGCCTTGCCTTATTTTCCTTCCTCTTTCACTTAAAACTTCAACTACTTACATAACAGTTTGCAGATGTGTATTTTTACATAATACAGAAAACCACGCCTGATGATTTGTATTTAAGTGATTTTTTTTTAATGTGTGTGTGTTACTTAGAAGAGACTTTACAATTGATAAAACTAGGAAACATTGTCTATAAGAATTATCAGGTTGTGTATAGAATATGCTGAATCACCTCTCTAGCCTTGAATACTTACTCCTTTGTCAAAATATTTCCATCTTAAAGTCTTCTTTCCTCTGTGACAATCACCACTTGCTTTATTCTGACTTTCTTTTATATAGCTCTCAATCTTTATTTTCATCTATTTCAATTTACCATAACTGAGGAGACTGATAGGATGTCTTGATACCTATACCTTAGTCTTTGTAAGTTTTATCTTACTTCAGTAAACTGGGTGATTATCACCAATCTTTTTGTTCAAGTTCTCCACTGAAATCTCAGTAAAAAGAAGCTATTTCTCTCTAGTTGCCCAAAATAGACAATATAACTGCACGATTACACGACTGCATACATAGCTACTACATGTTATGTGGCTTTACCACATTAAGGGTATCTTGACTAAAAATAATGCTTATTAAATTTCATTTCATTTCCTTTAATTTGTTAAATGTTTCAATCATGCCTGATAGTAATAGTGTGTGGGAAGCCATTCCAGACTCCCTGGCCAGCCGGACGGAAATCTATGCCAGGCCGTAAACAAGCCCATATTTGGTGGATGGCTCGCCCTTAATCCCTGATTGGCTGAGCAAGCCTGCCTGGTGAGGTGATGTGACCTGTGGTGATTGGTTGAGGTGGTTGTGGCTTGAGTGGATAAAAACACTTGTACCCCGAGAGGCGGGGGATTTGAAGAGAGAAGCTGCCTGAGTAAACTGCTTTAAGAAGAACCAGTGGTTGCGGTTTTTTCCTTTCTGGTCTAGATGGACGCAACAAGTGGTGCCGAAACCTGGAACCCGACTCCCCCACCGAAGAGGTTCAGAACTTTCTGCAGTCAGGGTCTGTCGACAGGATGAGTATGGTAAGTAACTCACCATCCTGGGGTTGGGATTAGGCTCTCAGTAAAGAGACAATTAGGCTCTCGGTAAAGAGACAATAAGGTTCTCGGTAAAGAGACAATAAGGCTCTCTGGCTCTGGAGACGAGAAGTGAAAGTAAGAGGGTAATAGGGACAGTCTATAGATTACTTTCTTTTTCTAGCCATTTGGGTAATTTTTCTTACTGCCTTTTGGTTTAAGGACTGGCCAAACGGATGGCCAATTCAGGAGTCAGAACAAATATTACAAGGCCTGGGCTATGCAAAGAGCCCAGACATAAGTGCCAGGATGCTCCCTTGGAAAGATAAGGAAGGGCATGATGGGATGTTTCAACCATATGTGCTTCAGCTGCCCATTACCTTGTGGGGTAGGGATTTGTTGAAGAATCTACAATTAAGTCTTACTAATGAATATTCTGATGCCTTCCAGAAGATGATGAAAGACATGGGACGGTACCCATCCTTCGGGTTGGGAAAAGGGTTGCAAGGAAGAAAGTCCCTGATTATCTCAATTAAAAGAAAAGCCTCGGGAAGGAATGGTTTTTTCCTAGGGGCCTCTGGGGGATGCATTCCCATAACCTGGAAAACTGAGGAGCCGGTGTGGATGCCTCAGTGGCCATTATCCTCAGAAAAATTACAAGCTGCTAAGGAATTAGTTGAAGAACAATATCTTTTGGGTCATATTCAACCTTCTGTATATATTAAAGATTGTTTCTTTTCCATTCCCTTGGATTTGAAAGATAGTGTTAGATTTGCTTTTACTTTGAATCAAGATAAAATAGTGTCCTATTTAGGAGCAAGGATCACCCCTGCGGCCATTTGGCCTCAAAAGATACAGTTGAGGGTTGATTCCTTGCATACTTTAAATGATTTTCAGAAATTGTTAGGCGATATCAATTGGATTCGGCCCTATTTGAAGATCCCAAAAGTTAAATTAAAACCTCTGTTTCAAATTTTAGAAGGAGAATCAGAGTTAAGTTCCAAAAGGGAATTAACACCTGAGGCTAGAAAGGCTCTTACCCTACTGGAAGAAGAATTGATTAAAGCCCAGCTTCAGCGTTGTAGAGAAGGGTTACCCATCATTTTGATAATATTACCTACTGAGATGCAACCTACAGGATTATTGTGGCAAGAAGGTCCATTGTTATGAATCCATCCAAAATATCCGCTGGGAGGACATTAGATCATTACCCTACAACAGTGGCTTCTTTAGCCTTGTTGGGAATTCAGCATTGTTTACAATTTTTTGGTATAAAACCCAGCTCTATTGTAATCCCCTATGATGGGTATCAGCAAAAGGTCCTAACAGCAAATATTGATGAGTGGGCTATTTTAGCCTGTATTAATGAGGGCCCATTTGATAATCATTATCCCAAACATCCGTTAATGACCTTTTTTAAGGAACATCCAGTCATTTTCCCTCAAGTAGTGAGAAAAACACCCATTAAAAATGCAGTTAACATGTTTACTGATGGATCAAAAACCGGATGTGGAGTATATATGGTAGAGGGGAAAGATCCTGTTGTCAGGCAGCATTAGCCCTGTACTCCACAGATAGTGGAATTACAAATAGTTACTGAGGTCATTAAGGATTGTGATTTTCCTTTTAATCTAATTTCAGATTCACAATATGTAGTTAATTTGGTTTTATCCCTAGAAGTGGCTGGCCAAATAAAAGCTCGTAGTACCATCCCAGCCTCTGCCTTACAATTACAGAAGTTGCTGTGGGAAAGACGCCAACCATTATATATTGGACATGTCCATGCCCATAGTGGGCTTCCAGGACCCTTAAGTAGGGGAAATGATATTGTGGATAATTGTACTCGTATGGAGTTCATATTTTTAACATCCCCTATGGAGTTAGCCTCACAATTTCATTCTAAATTTCATGTTAATGCTAAAACTCTGCAGAGAAAATTTGGAATCTCTAGAGCACAAGCTCGGGATGTAGTCATTACCTGTGGATGTTGCCTTGAGTTTCAATGCCTGCCTTCTTATGGAGTGAATCCTAGAGGATTGCTCCCTCTACAGGTGTGGCAGATGGATGTGACACATTTTTCAGAATTTGGCAAATTGAAATACATTCATATATCCATTGATACATGTTCAGGAATAGTTTATGCATCTCTCATGGCAGGGGAAAAGGCCTCCCATGTTATACAACATTGTTTAGAGGCCTGGACATCTTGGGGTAAACCCCAACAACTTAAAACAGATGATGGCCCTGCATATACTGCCAAAACCCTGGTGTCTTTTTGTCAACAGGTGGAAGTACAAGTTAAACATGACCTGCCATATAATCTTCAAGGCCAAGGAATCATTGAACGAGCACATAGAACCTTAAAAGAATTATTAATAAAACAAAAAGGGGGAATAGGCTATGGCCATACCCCAAAGATAAGACTCTCCTTAGCTCTTTTTACCTTAAATTTTTTACAATTGGATAAGGAAGGTCGCTCTGCTGCTGAATGACATGCTAATACCAGCCCCAGTAAACTGGGGTATGCTAAATGGAAGGATGTGCTTACAGGATCATGGAATGGTCCGGATCCCATGTTGGCCTGGGTGGGAGGGTTTGTTTGCATGTTTCCACAGAATCGCGCAGAGCCAGTGTGGGTTCTGGAGCAGCTAGTGTGACGCTGTCAAAATGAAGAAGCTGATCTTGCTGGTGATGACCATGTGTCTGCCCCTGATTGGTGCAGAACCCAGATGGGGGATACTGTCGGTGTTTCCCAAGCAGATGCCTCTTCGTCATGATGCTTCCTGTTAAGAAATTCCTGTTAAGAAATTGGACTGTAAATTTTGATGGCAAGATGAATGAGCTTCGCTCGGCGATTGTCACTGTGAATTCTACCCAAGTGGATCCTGGCTTGGCATCGGGAAAGAATGGGCTGGGATAAGTGCCCTCGCTGTGGCCCTTGTTTTGGCATGCATGTTGTGTGTATGGTGTATGTGTCTGTTGTGGAATGCCCAGGTCTGCACTGCCACCATGGTGGTGCAAGCTTTTGCTGCAGAGGAAGCAGGGCAGTCACCTCAGATTTGGCTTACTGCCATGAAGAATGAACAATGAAGACATCACTCTGTAGGGTTGTAAGGCTAAGCACTGCAAAGAGATTAGTCTGGAAGCTATTTGACAATCTCTGGGAGGTATGTCTGATTGCATGAGGGTTGAGTGTCCTAGTGTCCTTCCCCCAGGAAAAAACATCACGGGAGCAGGTCAGGGTTGTTCTGGGTAAAAACCTGTGAGCCTAAGAGTCAATCCTGTACATGGCCCCTATTTCTGCACACTGGGGATAAGACCTCTATCTTCACCCACGGAGCTTGCTTCAAAAGAATATAAAAGGGGGAATTGTGGGAAGCCATTCCGGACTCCCTGGCCAGCCTGGACGGAAATCTGTGCCAGGCAGTAAACAAGCCCATATTTGGTGGATGGCTCGCCCTTAATCCCTGATTGGCTGAGCAAGGCTGCCTGGTGAAGTGATATGACCTGTGGTGATTGGTTGAGGCATGGTTGTGGCTTGAGTGGATAAAAACACTTGTACCCAGAGAGGCGGGGGATTTGAAGAGAGAAGCTTCCTGAGTAAACTGCTTTAAGAAGATCCAGTGGTTGCGTTTTTCCTTTCTGGTCGAGTTGGACACAACAATAGTGAAGCACCTAGGATTGTTTTGTTTTTTTTTTTCCAACTGTGCCCTTAGTCAAGTGACAGCAACAGCCTGATGAATGCTAAGAGAAGGACTGAGACTCCTGGGCCAGAGACAATGGACATCATCCCTCATGGTACAAAAATACAAGCATCAGCATAATTTCAATACTTCTTGCTCCCAGAACACACTGGAGTGAGGTAGATAGGACCGGATGGATGCTTAGACAGACTGGGTTATAATAGATAATAAACATATTTATCTTTGTTTCACATGGAAGATGCTATCTCCATCTTCTTATTGTTTGAGAATTTCATGCATGCATATTCCTCGATCAAGCCTACTCCCATGTGCTGCTCTTCAAATCTTGAAATATCCTACTACCATTTTTTCTCTCAAAGAAATGTGCCCCCACTTTTTTTCCATTTTCTTTTTAAAAATAAATACATTCTTTTTCTCATACAATATATCCTGACATCCATTATAATATTCCCCTGTACTTTCTGCTATTTTTTAATATTTAATGTATTACTATTCCATTATTTTGTTATATTCTTTTTTTAAAAATTCTTTTGTTTGTTTACATTTCAGATATTGCACCCTTTCAGTCTCCTCTCCCACAGTTCTTCATCCTACGTCCCTTCACCTTTGCCTCTGAGAAGGTGTTCCCCCCACACAAGGCATTCCCACTTCCCTTGGTACAGGGAAAATTTTCCTAAACAGAACACCAATGGCCCAGGCTCTAAAATCAATAATTGATAAATGGGACCTTATGAAACTTAAAAGCTTTTGTAAGGCAAGGGACATCATTAATATTACAAAATGGCAACCTACATCCAATCAAGTGAGGGTTAATATCCAAAATATATAAAGAACTCAAGAAGTTAACCTCCAAAAGCCAAATAACCCAGTTAAACATTGGGATACAGAGCTAAACAGAATTCCCAGCAGAGGAATCTCGAATGGCTGAGAAAGAAAGAAATATCCTCAGTCATCAGGGAAATGCAAATCAAAAGCATCCCAAGATTCTACCTCACACCAGTCACAATGGCTAAGACCAAAAACTCAAGTGACAGAACATGCACATGAGGATGTGGGGAAAGAGGAACCCCCCTCCATTGATGGTGGATTGCAAACTGGTACAACCACTTTAGAAATCAAATACAGTTCCTAAGAAAACTGGAAATCATTTTACCTGAAGACCCCGGGACTATACACAAAAGATACTCCATTGTACCAGGAGGACATGAGCCCCATTATGTTCATGGCAGCCTTATTTGTAATAGCCAGAAGCTAGAAAATGGGTACAAAAATGTGGTTCATTTACACAATAGAATACTATTCAGCCCCCATCGTTTAAACTCGCTCAGTGCTCCCAACACACGCAGAATGACTACCTGGTAAAGCATGGGTAGCTTCTGGGAGCAAGTCTATAATTTTAAGGCGATTGAATGTACAAATACACAGACAAAGGTAGGCTGGGGAAAAGTCAGCTCCTCCCCACTCACAGACTTCAGAAGCACAAGAGATTCAAGGATGGTTATCTCTCAGATACATTGACCTATGACCTGACCTACTATTGCTTATATCAGGACTCTGAAGTTGTCACTGGTGTCAGATTACTCACATAGTCATCCCTAATGGCAATGACTTCATAGTTTAGGAGAAAGAACATAGTTTTTCGCAATAAGAGCTCACAAATGACAAAGCTTCTCTCTCTCTCTCTCTCTCTTTAACATTTAAGGGTATTCCCCATCTTCCAATGTCATACCACTTGGGGACATGCCTGGTATTCCAAACAGAAGGGCCATAACCATAAGAGTTGGAGGTTATTCTGAACTTCGACTCTTACCTTAATACATGCTCAAGACACACCTCACAGTACTGAGCCAGGAAGCCTGGTTTTGTGGTCCAGATGACAGGATGTTTAAAGGCAACCAAAGTGGTTTCTGAGTACAGCAAATGATAATACTGAGTCCTGGTTACAAACCAAAAGTAAAACATAATTCACCTTTAAAAAGTTGTGAATACCTATAAAAAGCCATACTTATTTTAGAAAAAAATACTTAATGTCTTTTTGTCCTAAATATTGAACAATTTCTTCAAACATCTAATGAAAACTTGAGAACAGAATAAAAAATATTTTCTTATTTAAGATACTTTGGGACACCATAGCCAAATTCTTCAGTAGTTTATCTAGCCACAGAGATAACAGTCTTTTAAATTTTCAAAGCTAAATTTCATGTAGGTGAGGAAAAGAAGATATGTTGAGCTCAAATGAGTATGATTTGTCCTGAAATCCACAGCTATTGCAGAGCACTTAAAATTATTTCAGACAGTTAGTCTATCAGATCACTCGGATGGCTAAACTTTTCCTCACACTATAATTTCAGGGGAAAATGGGTACTGCAAGATTCAAAAGTCACAGTGCTTAGCTTTTAGCTTCAAATGAAGAGTTACGTTGTTCCCTTTGTATAAAAGATAGCTTTTTTCTGTATGCTTAAAGCATATCTGACAGGACACTAGCCAACTCACTTTGGCAGAGATACATGCAGCTAAAATTGCTTCTCTTCTTGCTAATACTTTATAATCAGCATTTTCCTGGTAGGCATCCTCTAGGAAGAAGTGCTTAGATACACACAGAATAATTCTGTGAATAAAATATTTAGCCTCCTTGGAGCCTTCAAACAGAGCCTTTACTTACTGACGCAGGAGCTGCTGAGTCCCCACAGTTCAAGCATCACAGTAGGCATCCCAGATGACTTTACCTTTAATGATAGTAAAGCACTTAGCAACCCCTAGAAGACCATTACAATCTGCCATAAAAATGTATAAAAATGCCTGAGAGGATGCATAAGTGACCACAACAGTACTCACTGAAAAAGTATATGCAGACAACCAAATTCATTTGTAAGGGTATCAGAAAAGACACAGAATGCTTACCACATGAATGTAAAGTGCTATGGCAGGATTGGCGTGTTAGGCAATGTACAAGATTAATTTATAAGGCAGCAAGCAAAAGGAAGCTTGAGTTGTATTACATGCCATCTATTAAAAAAAAACAATTGTTTACCTTTAAGATCACATTTAAGAAGTACAATATTTCTACTTTCCATTTTCCTCCACCAACCCTTCACAACTCCTGTCAAATCCATTGCCTCCTTTTCCATCTGTTGTAATTACATACACATATATTGATTTGCATAGACATACATACATGTGTATGTATTATATGCATATGTGTGTGTCATGTAAAGTCCATAGTAACATCAGAAGCTTCTGCACCTGTAAAGTCTCACCAACATACTACACCACATTTGTTTGAGCTGAAAAAAGACACCAACAAACATACCAAATTGCATGGAGGAAAACTCAGTAGTTCTCAACCTATTCAAAGAACTCATAACATTTTAATGATCAATGCACTTTATAAAACCAGGTATTTAAAGAAAAGTAGTCACAGGAGCCAATAAATAGTTCCAATGTAGTCATATCTAAGGCCAGTCAAGCATGTTTTTAACACTTGATTTGAAAGAGTATAAAAGTAGCATATACATATTTGTCAACCAAAACCTGCATGCCTATCACCATCGACAATAAAAGAAAAAAAATGTCAGTTAGAAGGAATTAACTTTTTGTTGCATTTTTAAGTAGTCCATTTTCTCCTTGTTCTTACTTGTTAGATTAAAGAAAACCACCAGGTAGCTACTCAGAGGATGGATGCTATAGAGTAGAACTTTGCACCTACCACTTCTCTGATAGTGCAAACGTAGTTGGAACAGTGCCTCACTTCCACCTACTCCGAGTCTCCATCCTTGTGTCCAGCCTATTCACGTGTTCTCTAAGTCAGCCTTCATTCTCATTGACTGCCCTGTTTATTTCAGGCAAATGGCCATGTTAATCACCGTAAAGCCTCACCAAGCCAAGATATTTATTTCACACTACATTAAAATATTTCATTATTAGGTATTCATTATTTCTCATGGACCAATATATTTTTGAGAGAACTTCTTTATATTTTCATTATTTTATCTAATGAAATATCAATGCAAATTATTAATTAATTAATTAGAAATAAATCAATAGCTGTTCATGCAAACAGTAAATATTGGATACTTTCCCACCATTTTTGAATACTTTTTCCACCATTTTTTCCCTTTTGGTGGCCTAGAATTTGCTATGTACCAGGTTAGCCTTAAACTTGCAATGATCCTCCTGCTTCTGTCTCCTGATGTTGAGATTATAACATAAAAACATTCCTAACAGTTTAATGTTCATTTCTCCCCAAGTGTTTAGATGTTTACTTCTACCCTATATTGGTTCTTGCCCACTGTTCATACAAGAGTGAAAAGTCTTTGAGAGCAAGAAGCAAATATCAGAAATACAGACTGCATCATGTACATATTTAATAAGCATATTCTGAATATGTCACACAGTTGAAAATATTCACACAGGAGAGTGCATTAGAACTGAAGATGCTTCTCTGCTGGTTAAGCCATCAAGACAGAGAAGATACTTTGAGGTCAAAGGAGTACAACTGTAATGTAATAACCTTAGAAGACATATCACCAATATCATTTTCTCCATACTTAAAAGAAAAAGACTATGAAACAAAGTTCTAGTTCTAATTTCGTCTTTACAACAAACATGGGTCAGAAGTTATGCAGCAAGTACACACAGGTTCTTCTATTACAGCCTCTGAGCTCTCCTTTCAGCTACTTCTTATATGTAATCCATCTGATGCCAAACTGGACTTGGCTGAACTTTGTTAACCAGGCACCAGAACACAGGAAAATGAGGTCTGAGGAGAAAAACAGTGTTGCATTCTACACAGAAAAGTCTTAAAAGCCACCACCTGATATTCCTGCTTTCATTTTGACAAGAATTAAGTGACCAGCTCATAAATTTGAAAGAGGCTCTGAATTGTAAATTTTCCTCTGTGTTGTTCTGTGCCTTTAGGAAAAGATGTTTCTACTACCCTGAAACAAGTAGAGAATATATATTATGAAGAAGATAGCATCATTGCTGTAGAAAAGATCTTGGTTATATGCATTTACTACTGTCTTCAGCAAGAAATAGAATTGACAACAGCAGAAATGTAAAATAAAAATAAATTTCAAGACACAATTTTCAAACTGACAATGTTCAGTAGAAAAGCATATATTAAATAAAATTAATCAGTTAGAAAATTCAGTTATAAATTTTAAATTAATTCATATAGCATAAAAGTTTGTGAATATGAAAACCTGTTAGAATAAATTTGATGTGAAAATTACTATAAATTATTACTAACCTTCACCCTATAACAAAGACAGTTGAACTCAGTAAATCTATAGCTTTGTAAAAACCAAATGAAGATTCAGAGAACAAGATGATTAACAAAATGTGTTGTTGAATCTGGAGAATGGTTGGTATGTGGCAATTAGGTGTGATGAACCAGTGCAGACTCGGACAACAAAGGATTGGCAGAGAAGACAACAGACTTGGAAACCAACTCTGCAGCCATCATCACACTTTTGAATTATTCTTCCTGAATGGTAACACAGTTTAAAAATACACCAGGAATGTGAGAACACAGGGCATAATTCCTCGATATCATTCTTGCAGAAGACTGACAATTCTACAGGAATACTACCAAAGCAATTATGCTGCCAGCATGGAGGAACCTGAACCATTTTTGCAAATCCATTTGCACTGGTCTTACTCTCCTTGGAGATGCACGGAGGACAGAATTGATTTCTTCATCTCTCATTTTCAAGGTTGTCTATATGATGATGACTAAGGGCTGAATTGTCCCAAGCTTACTTATCATCCCATTATACAATTGGAAAAATGTGGACAGAAGGAATATTAAAAATCCTATCTGCATTTACAATCTAATTTCCTGTGAGTAATCTTCCAGATTTAGCTGCACAGTCGAACACAACGAGCATCACATCTGGTGGATGCAGTACATCAAGTCGTCACCCCCTCAGCACATGGCTTGGCTGCCAAACCCCAGAGCCTCTGATAGCTGAAACAATGAAGGAAACTGCATTCTATTGTTTTATAAACCCATTGTGCAGTGAAATGACAATTAAGCTGGTTCTACTCTCATCACAACTGATAGCACAGGGCAGGTGATTCAAAAGATAATGGCACCTTAGAAATGGATTTTATGGTGCTGCAAAATTATAATTTTAATAGAAAATTACATTATTCCACTATGCCATTTTTTCTTCCTCTTAGATAATGGCATTTTTCTTCCCTCCTATTCTAATTGGGAAGTCAGTGCAGTGTAAATAACGGTTCTTGTTATTATCATCAAGGCCACAGAAGCAAAGATGACTGGACACAATTTTGTCATTTTTGAGTTAATGTGGCACAAGGGTATTTTAGTGTCTGCTAAGTGTCAAAGAAACAGTAAAAATAACAAATACATATTTATAATTTGTTACTTTTGGGGTTGTATACAAAAATTTATGTAAGGATATCCAATATAGTTTACTATATATATTATAGGTAAGCCCTCTGACTTTGTACAGTAGTAGTATATCTCAAACTCCCAAACAAGTTAGTTCTAATTGATTGTACTATAAGATCTCTCTCTCTCTCTCTCTCTCTCTCTCTCTCTCTCTCTCTCTCTCTCTCTCTCTCTCTCTCTTTCTCTTTTTTTATTTAAGTAGAGAAAATTTTCAGATTTACTGCTCCCAAATTGTAAAACTGACATAAGAGAATCAATTTTAATACTTAAATTAGTTTTTTGTTTCAGTATGGTTTATTAATAAAAATAATGTATAGCCAAATGTTATACTTGAGGATAATTTTGGGAGACTATCTCAAGGAGTCTTGTCACAAACTAGCATGAAAGTACCAATAAATGACTGAAATGTTATTTCTTAGCACCTAAAGCATAGGACCAACAGGTGGATATAGAAATAGAGACACACACACTTCTTTAGAGAGCAGAAGGAAGGAGAAAGTACATCATTGCTAGATGCTTCATAGTGCTCTCAGTAGATGAGTTTGGGATTTGTCAAACACCTTTGCTGCCCAGAACTTTTCTTGATATAATTGGTTAGGGTGAGAACAAATCTCTTTTCAAAGCTATTCTGAACTCCTTTTAATATTTCAGAGATAATAATAAGCATGTGGTCATAGAGTGATGTGAGAAAAATGTTGACTTATTTTTCCTGAAAGAAGTAATAGGGCCATATAAGCCTCATTTTAATTTCTGGACCATAGAAATTACTCATTACATTTGGATACTGTATATGTTTATATAATGTGTGTGTGTTTTGTGTGTGTGTGTGTGTGTGTGTGTGTGTGTGCATGTGTGTATACAAATTATTGGTGTACACTAGTTATACAAATATTGTTTCATTATGATATTTCTAAAAATTTGCAAAATGCTGATTATCAATTATTGGACTAGCTTAGACATTATTTGATGATGGTTTCTGTTTGTAAAATAAATCTAATATAATATTTTGAAATTATATCATTCTACTCAGAGAACAGAGATATTTTGTACCATGAAAGAGTTTAAAAATAGCAATTTTTTAAATTACTGTAGATTACAACCCACAATAAAGATTTGAGCATATAAAATTAACAATAAACAAATCTGTCAGTGTATATACTAATTAAAGCTCCACAAAGAAAATCTGATGTCCTTTAGCATATATTTGGGTTTAATATTATGAGATTATATGCTTTTATGGAAACAACAAAATGATGAAGCAATAGATTTACAGGAAAAAATTTGAATTCTATCTTATGGTCTATAATAGCCCTCTAAGATCTCAATAAATGGTAGCATTTCTACAGACACTCACTACAGGTGTCTATCTACAATTATATACTTAAGAATGAAATACTAGGCCCTTGGAACATATGTAGCAGAGGGATGACTTGTCTTGTCTGAGAGGGAGAAGAACCTAACCCTACAGAGACTTGATGAACCAGGGTGAAGGGATACAGGGAGGGGTAGCACCCTCACAGAGACAAAGGGGCTAGGAGATGGGAGACGGACTCTGTGAGTAGGGACAGGGAGAGAGGGCAGAGTTTGGAATGTAATTAAATAAATGAAAAACATTTTAAAGGATGAAATAAGCTTGAGCTTTATTAACTTTTATCAAAGAAGGGGTTGTAGTTCAGTGAGAGGTACCACTTCACCCCACGAGGTCTGTGTTTATATTCAAGCTCAAGTAGAAAGCGAAAAATAAGTTTGCTCTTAACTTCTATTTCCCATGACAATCCCCTGACAGACTCTCACACTGTTTGCAAAAGTTGAGAGCTCAAGACAAGGTTATGCAAAAGCCCAGCACATAAAATATTTACAGGAGCTGGATAAGAAGAATGAGTTCTAGCGTGTAATGCAGAAAGGTGGCTTCCTCAACAGTAACTTATTGTCTCCTTCAAGGTGGCTAGAAAAATGTACCTTAGATGTTCCAAGTGCAAAATAATAAGAAACTTTTGAAGTGGTAAATATGAAAAATACTTTGATGTGATCATTACATTTTTATACATAAATCAAAATATAACAATTTATCACATAAACAATTACAACAATTACACATCAAGTACATTTAAACATTTATATAAGAAAATTTTAATAATAGCTGTGTTATAAAATAGTGACATAGAGGGCATAAACTAAATATGTTTCCAATCTGTTTTTTTCTCTAATTTATTAAGCTAAATGAATGATAAATAAGCACATTCTCTGTGTAATTGTGTGACCTCTGGGAAGAACCAAACAATATGAAGATAACTATAGCATACTATAACCTTTACTAAGAAAAGTCACAGGTAAATACAGCTAGCCTGGATGTAGATGCACTGTTGTTCTCATTCCTAGAGATTATCTCAATAATTGTGAGGCTGAACGACTGCGGTGTGAGCTCTGTACAGAGGAATGAATGTGAAAACCAGGGACACTGCTGCTGTTGCAGAGAAGAACCTACTGTGTTATGCTTCAGTCCATAGCACATCTCCAAAATATATGAAGAGAACTCACTGAAATAGTATTCTAATTGAATAGGAAATCTTTAGTTCACAGACATGGCTGCACTGTATAGTCTCTGTGGCACCACTTTCATTTATCAGAGCCAGTAGTTTTAGAATAAGGCCATTGAAATCAACACACTTGCCACAGAGAGCTAGTTTACTTAACCAAGGAAAAACAAGAGAATTGATTGATGTAATCCTAGAGTTAGAATTGGAAGAAGAGTCAGGAAATATGTATTACCCCTAAGAATAGCGGTCATGGTTGACTTTGACAATATTTTACAAGGTTTTTCTATACTAATTCTTGAAAGAAGCAACTTAGGAGAGAAGGAATCTATTTTATTTCAAATTTTGAGGCAATACGGTCCATTATAGCAGGGGAAGTCTTAAACGCGTTCTCACGACCGGCCAGGAAGAACACAACAAACCAGAATCTTCTGCGGCAAAACTTTATTGCTTACATCTTCAGGAGCAGGAGCGCAAGCCCCCAAGCCCAAAAACGAAAGCCCCCCCGCTTACATCTTTAGGAGCCAGAGCGCCAGCGCGCCAGAGCGCCAGAGCGCAGAGCGCAAACAAGAGAGCGCAAGTAAGAGAGAGCAAGTAAGAGAGAGAATGGCGGAAACCCCATCCCCTTTTAAGGAGAATTATCCTTCGCCTAGGACGCATCACTCCCTGATTGGCTGCAGCCCATGGCCGAGTAAAGGCAGAGTACATGTAGTGGAAAATTACTCTTGGCACATGCGCAGATTATTTGTTTACCACTTAGAACACAGGATGTCAGCGCCATCTTGTGACAGCAAATGTGGGGGCGGCTCCCAACATCTCCCCCTTTCCTTTTAATAAGAGCAATAGGCCACCCATATTAATGAGAGTGGAGATAGAGGTCAAATCCCCAGTGTGCAGGTAAAGGAGCCATGTACAGGATTAGCTCTTAGGCTCACAGGCTTTTACCCAGAGCAACCCTGACCTGCTCCCGTGTCGTTTTGCCTGGAGAGAAGGACACTTGGACACTCAACCTTCTTGAAAGATGACATGTCTCCCTAGAATAGGCTCATATATGCCGCAGAGCCCTTCTACTGCAGTGCTTAGCCGTGTAACTCTCTCGGGCTGCTGAAGCACACTCACTCTATCCCGTGCAATGAGTCTAGCCTCGTGGGATGCAAGAGCTGAGTGGCCAGGGACCTATTGCCTAAGCATAGATATATCAGGGGAAGCACCATGTTCTAGAGCTGCAAGTGCCTGGGCAATAACCACCTTGTCTCTCCTAGTTTAGGCCTTAAGCTTACAGACCAACCAAAGAAGCAACACTAATCCACAGCAAAGTGTATCTCTAAATAATATCAATCCCACCCATTCTTTAAAGAAGGGAAATGCTGCCAATTGGGTAATCCTTTGGTTAGGGACAGGTCCAAGCGCGTGGAGTTGACCTGAAGTCTCAATTCCCGAAGGATCTGTTCAAATTTAGCCGTCCAATTCTGTAACATATACTGAAAAAGACTTTTTGACAAATTAGCTGCCCTAGTAAATTTCTCATACTGAATGGAAGTAACACACAATCCCGGAAACTTTTGTTCACATCCCAGCTGAGCTATTTGCCATAATACATCTAGTTGTTTCTGGACAAGATCTATGAGTTGATTAACCAGCATGAGACCACCCTGTATCTTGACATTAGCTGAGGCCTGTTTATCTATGACTATAGTCACTGAGGCTGACAAAGTGTTAATGGTGTCAGTCGTCTGGACCTGTCCAGACAGAGCCAAGGCTGTCTGAATCAAGGCCAAACCCAGTTCCTAGTTAGTGGTAAAAAAGCAGGGGAATACTTGAGCATTATACATCACCGTCATTGGGAGTGGAAATGTCGACATTATCCCCCAACGCTGTTCTCTCTTTATTATTGACGCCCTGGACATCACCAAGACGAGGGACATCAGTATTCCCTTGGTCAGTCTGGATTTTTCGGGTGAGTCTTTCTGGTATCCAAAATGGGTTGTCTTCATTCTGTGGGAAAACACAAACCGCTCCCCTGGATCTTATCAAAATAGGATCCGGGCCATACCATTTATTATCAAGGACATTTTTCCATTTAACCATCTCATTGGGCCTATCTGGCTCTGAACAATGACGTTCAGCCGCAGTATGGCCATGAACATCAATATTTAAAAAATTGAGTGTAAAGAGTGCCATAGACACAGACACTCTTGGTACTCGGGGTAGAGTCTCCTCAATTCCCCTCTTCTGTTTTATAAGATAGGCTTTGAGGGTGCGATGTGCACGCTCAACAATACCCTGTCCTTGAGGGTTGTATGGAAGTCCAGTCAGGTGGGTTACGTCCATCTGACGGCAGAACTGTTGGAATTTTTGAGATGTATAAGCTGGTCCATTATCAGTCTTAAGGAGTTTGGGTTTCCCCCAAGCACTCCATGCCTCAAGACAATGTTGAATCACATGTGAGGCCTTTTCTCCGGTTAACGGAGAAGCAAACATGATGTCAGAACATGTGTCAATGGACACATGGAGATATTGAAGTTTTCCAAAGGAAGAAACATGTGTAACATCCATTTGCCAGACCTGTAGAGGTCGAATACCGCGTGGGTTAATTCCCACATGAGGAACTGGCAAGAACTCACAGCAGCTTTGACATTGAGTAACAATGTCACGGGCTTCTTTTCTTGTCAAGGAGAAACGACTGCGTAATGTTTCAGCCATCACATGAAAATTGTTATGAAAATTTTTTGTAGCCTCTACCGGGGATGATAGGGCAGCAGCCACCACTTTAGTGGCCTTATCTGCCAAATCATTTCCCAGAGCCATGGGGCCAGGTAGGCCTGAATGGGCTCTAACATGAGTAATATAAACAGGAAATCTTCTAGATAACAAAACTAATTGTATCTGCTGAAAAATATTGGCAACTCTACTGGAAGGCTTAATCACTCCAGCCACTTCTAAAAGATTTACTGCATTAACCACATAACAGGAATCTGACACAATATTAAGGGGTTCTAAAAAGGTTTTTAAAACTTTTAAAACCACTAAACATTCTACCACTTGAGGTGAATTTTCATTATATTGTTTGGATACCACTTTACCATTAGCCACATAGGCACCTATGCCAGTTTTTGATCCATCAGTATATACCACAATCCCATTTTTAAGTGGGTTTCTTACTGTTATTTGTGGAAACACAACAGATTGATTTTGGGCAAACTGTAAAATTGGATGTTTTGGATAATGGTTATCTATTTGTCCTGAAAAGGAGGTAACTAAAACTGCCCAATCATTAGATGTGGCTGCCAAGGTTTGAACCTGTGCAGCGGTATAAGGTACAATTAAAAGATATGGACTTCGCCCAAAGTGGGTGATTGCTGCTTTTAGGCCTTTAAGGGCAAGCTGTGCAATTGCATCAGGATACCAATCTATTATTTTAGCTGGGGATACGTTTGGATGGATCCACAACAATGGCCCATTCTGCCACAAAACTGTGGTTGGCAATTGTGCTGTCTTAAAGACACACAAACTGAAAGGCTGCGAATCCTCAATACGTTGTAATTGTGCATTCTGTAAGGCTTTTTCCACCTTTTGTAAGGCCTGGTTAGCAGCTAGAGTAAGAGCCCTAGGGGAGGAGATATGAGGATCTCCTTCTAAAATACCAAACAAAGGCCTTAACTCAGCGGAAGGAATCTTTAAAAAAGGTCTGAGCCAATTAATATCTCCCAACAGCTTTTGAAAATCATTTAAGGTATGGAGGTGATCTCTTCTTATCTAAACATGTAAATATTGATTTCTCTCAAAGGAGGAAATATGCGTGACATCCATTTGTCAGACCTGTAATGGCCTGACGCCACGAGGGTTTACCCCTACGTGAGTAGATAAAATTTGACAACAATCTAAAGGCATTATTAAGTAATCAGAATCATTTTCAGTAGAACCAATCCCTCTGGCAGCTCAAGGAATACCAGAGGAAGGAAAAACAGCCATGTAGGCTTGGCAAAATTATTAGTTGAGCTATTTTGTCCCTTTGTGATATAGAAAAGACAACTTGAGGACAAGAACAGAGAACCTGAAGTTCCCCTTTATAATCTTGATTTACAACTCTAGGGTGGACAATAAGACCTTGTAGGCTGCAAGAGCCTGCCTCTGTCATACTGGCCACAAAATCTGAGAAGGACTCCTGAGGTCCCTGGACGATCTTTGTTAATTGTCCAGTGGCTTCACCTGCTCGGGAGAGCGCCTTTTAGGCCCTAATAGCCTTTTCATCTGATTCAGAACTATTAAAAACTGGCTCCTTGAACTCACCTAGTGATGAGTATAGGCTCCTTCTCCTAGAAACCTCCGCTGATTGATCTTTTTTCTTTTCTTTTTCCTTCTCCTTCCTTTTAATCTCTCCCCAGGTATTCTTACCTGACCTAAACTTTTCCTCAGGTTCAAGACCCTTGGAAAGGCCTGTATACTTATTTTGTGTACCATATTTTCTCTTTGTTCCTACTCTCTCTCCCCGCTTTACTTCTGATAGATTGTCCTGAATTTCATCTAGAATTTTTAGCCCTGCCTTAACCACTTGATAACATGTGAAAAGGAACAAAAGGGCTCCTAACACTAGAAAAAGTTCAAGGCCAAACATACCTTGTAAAGCTATTTCCCACTTTACTTCTGATAGACTGTCTTGACTTTCCTTAGAAAGTTCAAGACCAGACTTACCTTGTAAAGCTGTACTCACTGGTACTCTTATTCCCCAGCTGAAAAGTTCTGAATTCATGCAGTTGAATCCTTCTCAACAGTCTGTTTTACGGGAACACTTTATTACCGCCATTCCCCGCAGTTCTGGTTCCAGAATGAGGGATCTTCCTTGCGCCAGTGATGGTAACCATCCCAGGTTTTCTTGTCCCAGGATTTTCTCGTCCCGTCCCGTCCCGGGTCTCAGCACCAACTCTTAAACGCGTTCTCACGACCGGCCAGGAAGAACACAACAAACCAGAATCTTCTGCGGCAAAACTTTATTGCTTACATCTTCAGGAGCAGGAGCGCAAGCCCCCAAGCCCAAAAACGAAAGCCCCCCCGCTTACATCTTTAGGAGCCAGAGCGCCAGCGCGCCAGAGCGCCAGAGCGCAGAGCGCAAACAAGAGAGCGCAAGTAAGAGAGAGCAAGTAAGAGAGAGAATGGCGGAAACCCCGTCCCCTTTTAAGGAGAATTATCCTTCGCCTAGGACGCATCACTCCCTGATTGGCTGCAGCCCATGGCCGAGTAAAGGCAGAGTACATGTAGTGGAAAATTACTCTTGGCACATGCGCAGATTATTTGTTTACCACTTAGAACACAGGATGTCAGCGCCATCTTGTGACGGCGAATGTGGGGGCGGCTCCCAACAGGGAAGCACAGCGGTAGACACTGCTTGGATTTAGGTAGGTGACGAATCTGACAAAAGGAATGATGCCTAGAAGCAGGGTCAAGCTATCAACTTAAACACCCATCCCTCACTGACTAACTTTTTCCATGCTCACCTCATTTTCTAAAGGCTCTAAAACCAGAAGCAGCCCCACCAGCTAAGAAGGAACAATGGTTCAACCTCTCGAGGCTGCAGGGCATATTTTGTTTTTAAACACTTCCATTCCCATCTCCCTGGATAAAATCCATTTGTATTTGCGTGTTGTAGAGGAGAGTACTGCTTCTGAAATTGGAGAGTATATTAAACAGGGGTTTATAATCAAACCCAACCAGTCCCAGAAATTCAAATTAAAAAAAATGTAAATAAGCAAATAAAAAATACTGCTTCTGGGATAGTTAAAAAAAATAGACATTTGGAGAATTAAATGTGTTGTATCTGTACTATATCTATCTAATGTACCACATGACAACAAAGTTAAGTTAAATGTTGCATACCTGGCAGATCAAGATACCCTCCCCAAAAAATGATGGTAAAAAATTATGTGGTAGTTTAAACAAAGATGATGCCACAGGCTTATATAATTGAACATTCAATTCCCAGTAGGTGGAAGTATTTAGGAAGGATTGGGGGTGTGGGCTTGATGGAGAAGGTGTGTAACTGGGGTTGGGCTTTAAGGTTTCCCTTAAATTCTCTCTCTCTCTCTCTCTCTCTCTCTCTCTCTCTCTCTCTCTCTCTCTCTCTCTCTCTCTCTCCTCTCTCCTCTCTCCTCTCTTTTCCTCCCCCTTCTCTCTCTCTCCTTTTTATTTTTCAAGATGTGAGCTAGCTCAGCTACTGTTCCATGTTCCCTACCTGTCCCCCTACTACCATGTTGCCGTGTTTCTCCACGTGATGACCATGGACTCACCTTGAAAAACTGTAAGTCAATAAGACATAAGTTAACTATTTTCCATTGTAAGTCGCTGTTGGCATGGTATTTGATCACAGCCATAAAAAGGTAACTAGGGAATATTATGCACACAGTTCTGTTTACTTGTTTAATGGCAAGGATTGCTTTGCAATCTGTTCCCTAAAGGATTTCACCAGAAGTACATACAGCACCTTGAGATTATTGACTACAATTAATAACAAGAAGTTAGAGATAAGCGATTCAGCCCATTTTCCAAGTAAAAAATTAGTAACATGGATATTTTATTTATTTATTTATTTATTTATTTATTTATTTATTTCAGACTCCATATTTTATTCCCCTCCTGGTCCACCCTCCTGTTCCACATCCCATACCTCCTCCCCGCACACCCCCCGTCTCACCAAGGATGTCCCCCACCCCCACCCCTGTCCTTGACCCAACCAGACCTCTAAATTCCCTGGGGCCTCCAGTCTCTTGAGGTTTAGGTATATCTTTTTTTGAGTAAACCCAGACCCGACAGTCCTCTGCTGTATATGTATTGTGGGAGTTATATCAGAAATTGTATGCTGCCTGGTTAGTGGTCCAGTGTCTAAGAGATCTCAGCGGCCGAGATTGAGACTGCTATTCCTCCTACAGGATCGCCCTTCCTTCTCAGCTCCTTCCAGCTTTCCCCAAATTCAACCACAGGGGTCAGCTGCTTCTGTCCACTGTTTGGGTACAAATATCTGCATATGACTCTTTCAGTTGCTTGTTGGGTCTTCTGGAGGTCAGTCATGACAGATTCCTTTTTGTGAGTGCTCCATAGCCTCAGTAATATTGTCAGGCCTTGGGGACTCTCCTTGAGCTGGATCCCACTTTGGGCCTTTGTCTTAATCAGGGTTTCTATTCCTGCACAAACATCATGACCAAGAAGCAAGTCTGGGAGGAAAGGGTTTATTCAGCTTACACTTCCATACTGCTGTTCACCACTAAAGGAAGTCAGGACTGGAACTCAAGCAGGTCAGAAAGCAGGAGCTGATGCAGAAGCCATGGAGGGATGTTCTTTACTGGCTTGCTTCCCCTGGCTTGCTCAGCCTGCCCTCTTATAGAACCCAAGACTACCAGCCCAGAGATGGTCCCACCCACAAGGGGCCTTTCCCCCTTGATCACTAATTGAGAAAATGCCTTACAGCTGGATCAAGTTTCAGTTGACATTTCCCCAACTGAAGCTCCTTTCTCTGTGATAACTCCAGCTGTGTCAAGTTGACAAAAAACTAGCCAGTACAGCCTGTCACTGAACCTTCTTTTCCTCAGACTCCTCTCCATTTCTACCCCTGCAGCATTTTGATACTCCCAGAATTGCATATGTGAAAATTAAGAGGTGCTAACTGACATTATCTACAGTTTTTAGGAGTTGGCTAACATTCTTTGGACCTGTTGCAGCAACACCTACCTAGGAAGCATGTTCTCAAATAATACTCATCTCAAGACCATATCAGATAACTAATTTTTAATGGAAATATATAGATTATTTATTTGATGTTATCATTTCACCAATCTATTTATGATTTAGTGACCACTCACCACTCCCTAATTATATAGATTCTGCACCAAACAGTTTAGTCAGAGAGAGAAAGAGAAGTGAGCACAAAGCAAACAGTGGGATTTTCGTGTGCAGGTATGTCTTCCATGTTAGTAGCAGTTTTAGGCTGGTACCTCAGAGACCCTTATGTCTCTCCTGGTATTTGTTCTCCTGCATCAGTTCTCTGTTTGATTTGATCTATTCACCTTCAATATGAGATGAATAGAATTTCTGAGCACAAGAATAGTGTTTATTCTCTACATAATCATTTCTTTGATATTTAGCAGAGGCTAAGACAATAATGTGTGAATAAATGACATAAGTGACTTTTGTTCACTGTCCACATCAAAGTACAGCCTGTGTAGAGGAAAGAAACTCCATGGAAGCAATTTTATGTGAATATAATTAATGTGGAATACTTCAGAAAGAAATTACAGGAAGTTGTTTTTATTTTTTTACCATACGTCTTTTTACTGCTTGCTAATTACTTCATAATTTACATTGTTGAGCTAGCTATTTCCCTTGAACATATATATATACATCAATGGTGTTTATATAAAGTTAATCATATCTCTCTTACTTTATTGAAAAAAAATGAGAGATTTGTGGCAAGAAATTTTACTATCAATTCAGTATTTATTGACACATAATACTTACAATTCCCAGATCTATGATAATATAGGTATATCTGAAAATAGCTGATTCAACCCTTCTATAAGATCGCAAGTATATTTACATTTTATTTATTTGTAATGTACCTTTTTAAAAATTGGTGTACATTTTTATTTAAATTTTCAAGAGAAAAAAGAGAGACATTACCATTTAAGTTATAAGAAAAGGAAGATTCTTTAATTATCACATTTCTACTTAGCAGCAGCCCTGGATAATACTCATTATCAGCCAGTTCCCCTTAGTCATTTTGTAACACTGACATAATTATTAGTTAAAATTAGACCTTTCATTTTCTTATCAGGAGAGATATCAATATTCATTTTCATATTAAATATAACAGTTATTCCTACATCCTAGAATGAGAGAAAGCTTTTTAAATGGATTTAAGGTGATGGATGCAAGATTTTCAGGAAATTTGCTTAATTGAAATTGTGATTATCAACCAAATTGTACTTTGAAAGGAAAGAATTCCATCACTATAACACAGGAACACATCCTCAGGTCTACAAAATTTTACTGTGTAATACTTTTTGTACTTCTACCGAGTTCCACAATGCTATATGTCAACTGGCAAATATGTCATAATTGAAACTACTACAACCATAAAATATCTATGCTTCATACATATGTGTGTACACAGAAACATGAATGAAAGTAGTTTGTTTGCCACCAAAATATGGGATCAGTGGAGAGTAGAAGAATATCTAATAAGAAATCAAATTGATCTGTCTTTCATTTTCAATTCCACTTACAAGCTTTCTGAAGAATATTTATCTATGAACAAATCCATGGATTTATGGCTGGGGAAATATCTTATTTTCATCATCTAATAGAGAAAAAGACTGAAAAAGAGCAGAATCTTATTCTTAAAAGACTTCTCTCTTTCAGATTGACATAATTATTAGTTAAAATTAGACCTTTCATTTTCTTATCATGGGAGATATCAATATTCATTTTCATATTATGAAATGAATTATGATTCATTTATGAATTATGAAATGAACATTTCAATTATGAATATGTTGTGTTCATAGCAGATGGTAAGCTATGTCTACTCTCTCCATAGCCACATAAGTTAAGGACTGTCTCTGGTCACCCCACCAAGTATGAGGAGTTACTATCTCAATGAACTGTTACCCAGTTCACAGTGATAAAAATATCAAAGAGAATAACTTGGAGGAAGAAGAGATTTTATTCTCTTTTGTGATTTCATAGGTGCAGTTCTCATGGAGGTGAGGAGAGTGTAGTACATGTCAGGTCGTCATGGAAACAGATGAGTGAATACATGATGGACTGTAGGTCAAGAGGAAAAAAAAAAAGACACACCCCCAGTGACATACTTCCTCTAAAGCAATAATACCCTACCCTTATATCACTTCTCAGTCACGTATCTATTGTGAATCAATGAAAAAAATTAGCTTTGCACTTAAGACACCCCGTGGTCTACTCACTCTGGAAAAGCTATCCCAGGAACCCTAGGAATGTGTTGTATAAAATAATCTCTCAAAATTTCAAAATCCAACCAAGTTTTCAACTAAGATTAACCTTCATACCCATTTGTGAATATAGTTAGAAGGCTCTGGCTTAAAATGGTATACCTTGAAAATAGAAGGTAAACTATTATAGAAAGTATAGATCAGGAGAAATGGTTATTTCTCAATTGTAGAATTTTTTTAGTAGATCAATAGGACTATTAAGAAGTCTGAATATCAAGGAATCTTAGTAGTTACATAGGAAAGTATGATCACATGAGTACCCTTGCATAACACACCATTCCATCACTTCCTAGGAATATAACTGAGAAGTTATTTAATTTCTCTTTCTCAGTTTCTTGGCCTATATAGAAGAGATTGCAATAGATCCTACGTCTTCACATTACTATAAATACTGAATGTCTTAACACACTCTTAGAGGAGTATTTAGACCACATTAGCTCTTATATGTGATATAAAATACTTTGTTATTTATTTTACCACAAATAATTCCAAGATACAGAAAATTTGAAGAAAAGAAGAAATAGGCTTTGTTTTTCCTAAGGCATGTGATAAGTTAGCATTCTTATCTTAGGTCCTGTTATCATGGATATCTAAGTTCCTCAGTAAATTTTTATATACCTAACCTCTATTTTAAAGAGTTTTTCCTACTTATTTATTTACATATTTATTCTCTCTCTCTCTCTCTCTCTCTTTCCCTCCCCCCCCCCCCCGTCAGTTCTCCAACTGACTCCATGATCATAAATCTCTATGATGTGTATTCTGAGGATCCCATTTAAGTTGTCAGGCTGAGCCAATAGCTACCCAACATGGGTGATTTTAAAAAATAAATATACTGTTTTATTTTAAGATAATGACAGTCTTCTACATCAATAGGATAAAACCATCAAACTCAAAATTAATAGTCATATACTATGCAGTCTAGAGTAATTCAGGTTACTGAATTTTTTGTGAACTTTTATGTTTTTAAATATTTTTATTTTTGAGATAATTACATCTTTCCCCTCTTCTATTTTCTCTATCCAACCCCCCCTCTCCCGGACTCACCTTGCTCTCATTTAAATCCATGACTTCAATTTTTTTAATTGTAGATATGTGTGTGTGCATATATGTATATACACACATAAATACAATCTATGCAGTATATATAATGTTACACATATGCATATCTTTTCAGAGCTAACCACTGGTATTAGATAACTGAGTGATATATCCACCTAGATCCAGGAACAATAAAGTTATGGATTTTGGAGGAGAAAACTACAACCAACATTTTACTGAGTCAGCATAATTCCTATCTACATTCTATATGTTTGTCCTTATTTCCAGAGATAAATATCATCCTTACCCTGCATCAAGGGAACTTTTCTTTGCAACAGATGGAGACAATTGCAAAACAAACTAAAAAACTGCAACTGATGAAAATGCACAAGTGTGGTGGGTCACCCCAACTGACACATCTGTAAAAACATCTGCTATACCTAAAGATTAGGGACAATTATGGAAAGGATAGAAGAGGTGAAATGGAAGGGAATGTAAGAGCCAAAGATGTAGGGAGTTTGCTATGAGATTCTGTCTCCTAGAAATATCAGAAGCTATGCACGTGGAGTTTCTCCAACACAGTTTCCTAAACATGACCTGAACAAGAACATACCAATAGAATGCAAATACTGATGGGAGAAAGATCAGCATTCCTCAGCTCATAAAAAGAACTATGGGCCACTAAGGAATGCTGAGAGTGGGAGAAATACTCCTCCCCAGAGAAGTGACATTGATTTTTGTAAACTGATTTTTTATTCTACTAGTAACTTTACTGAAAATACAGATCACTTCTAGAAGTTTTCTCATGCAGTTTAGAGAACTTTTTAAATATAGTATGCTATCAAAAACAAATGGGGATAATTTGACTTCCTTTTTTTTCTTCACTCTCTTCTTGCTTGAGCTAGCACTTCAAACACTGTAATAGAAAATTAATGCAGGCAGTAGATAGCCCCTGTCTTATTAGGTACTACCACAAAAAGAAACATGTAGATCAACAAAATAAAATAGGACCTAACTATGAGTGACCGTAACAGTAGTCATCTGATATCTGACAAATACAGGCTAGAGAAAAGACAGCATCTCAGCAAATGTGTGCTCAGAAAACTGGTAATCCTCATGTAGAAGAATAAAATTAGATCCATATCTGTTGCCCTGAATAAAGGAATCAAGAACTTTAATGAATGCTGAAATTACTAGGAAAATATAGGCTATAATCTAACTAGATATAAGTGGAGGAAAGGACTCTCTGAATGGAACTCCATATTCTGCAAGGAGTTAAAGCCAGCAATTGACAAAGGGAACCCATACAACTGAAAACCTCTGTACAGCAAAAGAAAAGTCAAACAAATGAAGAGAAAGCCCACAAACTGGGAGAATATTTACCAACTTTATATAAGATGGATAATTAATATCCAGAATATATAAAGAACTCAAGAATCATATAACCCAATCAGTAATTAATTTATGATTCTGAAAAGAGAATTTACAAATGAAGAAATATCAATGGCTAAGAAGTACTAAGAATGGCAAAGATCAAGAAAACACCTGACAGCAAATGCCGGTTATGATGTGCAAAAAGAGACACTCATAGTAATTGCTGGTAGGATTACAAACATTTCTAGCCGCTCTGAGAATCAACATGGAGAAATCTCTAAATGCTAAACATAAGATCTACCAGATGACTCAACAATACCACTCCTTGCAGTATGAACAAAGGACTTGATGTCTTAAGCAACAGAGAGTATTTAAACATATTTATTTTTGTTCTATTCCCAACAGCTCAGAAATGAAAACAACACAAATTTGGCTTAACTAGAGAATGTGTGGTATACATACACCATAAAATTCTACTCAACTCTAGAGAAAATGACATCATGAAATTTACAGCTAAATCAATGCATCTAGAAAATATCACTGAGTGAAGTAACCTAAACCCAGAAAGACAAATGCCTAATGTTCTTTTGCTTGTAGATCCTGGGTCTGACTATTTAGATGTGAGAATAACACCAGGACTAGCCACAAAAACCAGTGAAGTAAAAGACACCATGTTAAAGGAAAGAAAATCCCTAGAAGAAGGATAATAGGGCACAAGTGCTATGAAGGGAGAAATAGAAAAAAATGAGGGAGTGATAATTATATTTTACATCTCAAAATTGAAATTTATGAGAAGAAAAGCTTTTGTTTCAATGAAAGTAAGAAAATATTAACAAATATATTAGTTATAATTTACAATGTCAAAATATCTCTTAATTATTGAATTATTGTTATGAAGCAATAATATAATATGTATAATCACTTACAAATTATTATACCATACATTTCATATCTAAAATTTGTATTACTTTCATTTCAATAAAATCATTAAGTGAAATATGGTATAGCCCATTTTTAGTTACCCTTGTTTCATTTGTAGACAATGTCAGAGAGACTTCTACAGCTACTGTAATAATTCAATATATTTTTCAAGAATCACAATTTGTAGTCATTTTCTTATTGCTTAAGAAACACAAACTGAGGACATCAATAGAATTAACATCATATATAATAATTTTACATATATTATTAAAATGATACCTAGGACTATGGGTGATAAATAGTTGCTGAAAATATTTTAATTTGATTTTTCTTTTGTGCTATTTTGTATTGAACCAAGGCATTGAGAATTCTAAGCAAATGCTCCACCCCTGAACTGTATTATCAGCACCAGCATATTTCACAATTCCATTTAAATTAATATTTTTATCTATACAGGTATCTTTACACTTATTCAATTTACCAATGCTGGACTATCTGGAGAAAACTCAAAGACACCCACAAGGTTGCTGTATGAGTTGTTTAAAACTTTATCTAAGTCATTGTGATGGTTTGTATATCCTCCAGGGAGTGGCACCATCTGAAGTTGTGGCCTTGTTGGAATAGGTGTGACCTGGTTGGAATGGGTGTGTCACTGTGGGTGTGGATATAAGATCCTCACCTTAGTTGCCTGGAAGTCAGTCTTCCACTAGCAGCCTTTGGATGAAGACATAGAACTCTCAGCTCCTCCTGTGCCATGCCTGCCTGGATACTGCCATGCTCCCACCTTGATGATAATGGACTGAACCTCTGAACCTGTAAGCCAGCCCCAATTAAATGTTGTTTTTAATAAGACTTTCCTTGGTCATGGTGTCTGTTCACAGCAGTAAAACCCTAACTAAGACAGTCATATAGTGATCTAGGACAAGCAGAAATGATCTCAGTTGAACCTAGCTTCCAGTTTATTTGTTCAAAATGTTTATTGCTAGGACTTTACCTGACTATTCTACTGCAATTCCCTCGGACCTACACTAAGTTAAGTGTAATAACTTTAATAGTGTATGACCCACATTCTTACCAAGCACCCAAGTGAAAGTGTCATGTCAAATCTATGTTATCTTTCACTGGGTCCTAACAGAACATCATTTTTTGGTATAATTGAGGCCACGTTTCACAAAAATGAATTTACACAGCATTTCCAGATAAGACTCAAAACTGTTGCAAGTATCTTGACCAAAATGAATGGCCACTCTACCTTTTCCTTTTCCTTATTATGACCTTTGTCCTTATCACACTTTAGGTCAAAAATCCCTTTTGTAATTTTACTTTCAAGTCAGATTCATACTTTCTGTAACTGATACATAATCAATTAAATAGTAATTAATTTACTCACTGCTTTGTTGTTCTGGTAATGAAATCATGTGTACAATAAAAATGATGTGCTCAGCAGAGATTGTTGCACAGTCCCACTTACAGAATACTTTTACTTCACAGATATTGTAACTTTAATTTCTTTTCTCATTTGATTTTCCATAAAATTAACCATTTAATTTGAGTTTTTCATCATTAATAGTTTGTTTTATTATGGTTGTTTCTAATCCACCTCATATACTTAGTTTCATATTTCAAAATTATATTTCCTATATCTATTTTCCACTCATTTATAGCTCTAAAATGAGCATTATTCTTAGACAAATATTACATGCACAGTAACATCTTTGTAACATGTCACCAATGTTTATCAGTGTTCTCTAGCCCTTAAGTAGTAACTATTATTTGTGCTTTATTTAATTTTTTTCTTTACTGGATGGAGAAGATTCTACTTCAGATATTATTCTACACCGATAGACAGATGTAAGCATAGATAAATGAACTGGTGGAATTCATGTTTCAGTCCCATTATATTCCAAATAAGAACATTAAACCTTAAATTGTTTGAGTATAAGATAAACAAGATATTTGATATCGTATTCTTTTAATAAATAAATGGTGTGTAATATATAAGAATTGTAACGTGTTGTCTACTATAGTTGAACAAGCCATCATACATACTGTTATAACCCAACTCCCTTTCCCATGGAAAGAACATGATTGTACTGTAGCAAAAAAATCCTGACTTCAGTAACTGCTAGTCATTAAAGTTCCCACACTATATACAGATCTTGCCAATTACTGAAGTTACATATTTCCTATTGTTTCATTTGACCTCTGCATCCTCACTCCTGTCAGCCATGGAAACCACTCTTTCATTTTTACTTTTAATAAATTTGACTTTTTTAAGATTCCAAATATAAGTGAAATGATTCAATATTTTCTTCCTGAGAATGACTACATGTTGTAGTAAATGTCAGAAACATTTCCTTTTCAAAGTCTAAGCAATATTTTGTTGTATTTACAAACAATATTCAGATAAAACCATAACATTCATGATTTATATATTTTTAACTTACATACAGATCAATAGCAGGAAAATATGTTACACAATAATAAAAGTAGGTGGAGGACTTGAAAACATCTGCCTGCCTAATAGTGACATAAAATTTCCACAATGGAGGTATCATTTGCACCAAGCCCCCAAGCCTAAATAAATAAATAGTAAATGTCACACAATGTTCCTTTTAAATTGTAATAGGTTCATCAAAAAATACTCAGCATCATTAATCACTAGACAAACCCAAATCAAAATAGCTGAGATATGTCACTTCTGCCTTCATAAAGACAAGATATCATAAGTTTTGAGAGTGTTTGTGTATGTGTGTATTGGTGTCAAAGAAGCCACTAGAACCTTTTCTCCACAAATATCCAAAGAAATCTTTGAGATGTCTGCATGCCGGCAGCTCATCTCCATAGTTCAGTAATGAAACAAGTTGTGCTCATTAACAGATGGATGGATAGAGTAGAGACGCATGAGTGCCACAGATACTGTCTCCATCAAAACTCAGAAGAAAATCCTCTCATTTGCAAACAAATATAGGTGGTCGCTATGTTTGCTAAGTGAAATAACTAGGCATAGGAATACAGGTTCTACACACTCTCACTCCTTTGTGGAATCTAAAAAATGGTCTCATAGAAGTTGAGAGGAGAATGTTAAATACCAGAAGGTGGGAAGGGATTGGAGAAGGATGGGGAGAGCTTGTTCAATGGGTGGTGAATTACAGGTGGCAGGAGCACAAGCTCTGAGGTGCTATAGGATGCGAGGTTGACTATAGAAGGCAATACCATACAGCATATTTCAGACGAAAAAAAGGAAAGGAAAGATTTTTCAAAGCTTCATTGTAAAGAAATAATGTTTGGGTTGATAGATATTTACAAGAGATCCCATCATTATGTTTAATGTTTATGTTGTTTTTATCCATTAGAGTAAAGGAAAAACAAATAAGTAAATACTGATTTAGCTTGGGCCATGGCTTAGGCTATAGCTCGCGTTATAAATATGTTCATACTCTGAAAAGCTTTGGCAGTCATTTTTCAGGATCATCTTCCAAGAACAAAGGAAAATAGCCTCATCGTCCTTCTACTGTTTGTCAACTTTATTGTTATCTTTTTCTTTTCTTTTTTTTAAGGAACATATTTTTTATTGATTATTTTACTTATTTACATGTCAAATATTGTCGTTCTTCCCAGTCTCCCCTCGGTACCCCCCCACCCCCTTGCCTCTAAGAGGGTACTCCCCACCCACCGACCCACTCCCACCTCATCGCTCTATCATCCTCCTTCTCTGGGGCTTCAAGCCTCAACAGGACCAAGTGGCTCCCCTTCCATCGACTTCAGATAAGGCAGTCCTCTGCTACATATTTAGCAGGAACCATGGACCCACCCATATATACTCTTTGGTTGGTGGTTTAGTCCCTGGGAGCTTTGGGGGGTCTGGGTATTTGATATTGTTCTTCCTATGGGGTTGCAGTCCGCTTCAGTTCCTTCAGCCCTTCCCTAACTCTTCCATTGGTATCCCCGGACTCAGTCCAATGGTTGGCTGTGAGTGTTTGCATCTGTATTGGTCAGGTGCTGGCAAAGTCATAGCCATATTTGACTCCTGTCTGCAAGCAGTTCTTGGCATCAGAAATAGTGTCAGGGTTTTGTGTCTGAGGATGGCATGGATCCCAAGATAGGGTGGTGTCTAAGTATGGCCTTTCCTTTGGTCTCTGCTCCATTTCTGTCCCTGCATTTCCTTTAGACTGGCACAATTCTGTGTTAAAAATTTTTAGATGGGTGAGTGGCCCCTTCCCTCAACTGGGGACTATGCCTATCCTCTGAGGGTAGTCTCTGCAGAGTCTATTTCCCTCTCTTGGGTATTTCAGCTAATATCATCTCCGTTGGGGCTTATAATTGCACTTATTGATACTTACTTGTTAAATGAACATGAATAATTATTGTTTTTATTCTCACAATTTATATCAGAAATTAAAAATGTTTAGTGAATAAAATATATAAAATTTGGAGTGATTTTATCTGATTTGCATAAAGTATAAGTTTGGGTCTAATGTTTCATTTTTCACACTCTCATTGTTTTTGTCAGAAATTAACATTCAAAGACTAGCAGGTCTGGTTTGTTATAATTGCAAATTTTATGAGCTTTAGGCTTATCAGCATAAATTCTCACTTTATTGTTTCTACATTTTAACAAATTGAATTAAATTGACTCCTTAAAGTTTTTGCCTTCTTCCTTTTAATTGTACTTTTCTTAATTATAATTTACTTTATTCTTATTAAGCTAACTTATTTATTATTTATTAAATAATTAATAATGAAGTGCAATTATATCCATTGTAAAAAGAATGGTATGATGTCCTCCTAAAGATGTACAACACAAATACACACTTATTTAATATAAATGTAGATCATCAAATGAAAATTTCTAGATTTAAAATATTACTTTATTTTTATAACCTTAAAAATGAATACTAACATTAAAACAAAGTAAAAATTATAATTTAATTTAAAATAAAAGTTATTGGAATGAAACTACTATTTAAATTTTGGCTTTGAAATTTTAACTAATCCCATCATTTTTAGAAAAGTAAAAATATTTTTGCCGGACAGTGGTGGCGCATGCCTTTAATCCCAGCACTCAGGAGGCAAAGGCAGGTGGACCTCTGAGTTTGGAGACTAGCCTGGTCTACAGAGTGAATTCCAGGACAACCAGGGCTACACAGAGAAACCCTGTCGTGTAATCCCCCCTCCAAAAAAAATCATTGTTCAGTAATATATCAAATTTAAACAATAGTTAAAAATATCTTTTGACACAGAAAGGTCATGATAATATTTTGTTGGCTGAACAATCAATTTGTTAAATACATGCACAATATTATATATAGTTTTAGTTAGTGTGCTTGAACATGTTTTGAATTAACACATATGAGATAGAATGATGGATACATGTGAACATAATATTATCTTTACTGGAGATTAGGAATAGTGGTTAGGAATAATCAAAAAGTTTTAGCTGTATCTATAATACATGAGTTTGTATAAGGAGAATGAATTATTTATTGAAATAATTAGCAATAAAATATTTCTCTTTAAAATGAAATGTGTTATATATCTTTTGACTTGTTATATCCTGCGTGGGTGTGATTTAAATCTCTATGTTGTTATGCACTTTCTCATTCTGAGTGGTATCTGTTTCTTTTCTTATTGAGGTCACATCATACTTCGCTACAGCAACTTAGGCAAATAAGGATCTCTTCTGACTCAAAGTTCCAAGACACAGGCATCATGTGCAAGGAAAGTGTTACAGAGAAAGAGAAGCTGTGATGTCATGGCGAGAGTCTGTAGCAGCAGGTCACACTGTATCCCCAGTCAGGAAGCAGAGGGAGATAAATGCTGTCGCTCAGCGTGCTTTAACCTTGCTTTCCCAAAAGGGAATAGAATATTCAGTCTAGAACCCCAGTCCACAGATGGTGCTTCTCAGAGGAGTACTTTCAGCATCACTGCACATCTATCCAAGTTGACATATCACAACTATACCATATCTAGCTGACCTTTTATGTTTAGATACACTTGGGAATTATCCTTAATTATGCCATGAGACTGAGAAAAGAGAAGCTATCTAATCTCCCTTTTATAATTCACAAATCTATTCTTTAATGGATAAAATTTCATAAATATCAATGCTGTACACCAACAGTTGTGTTAATTTTTAAAAATTTTTATTAGATATTTTCATATATATATACATATATATATATATATATATATATATATATAATTAGGTATTTTCCTCAATTACATTTCCAATGCTATCCCAAAAGTTCCCCATATCCTCCCCCCCCCACTCCCCTACCCACCCATTCCCACTTTTTGGCCCTGGCGTTCCCCTGTACTGGGGCATATAAAGTTTGCATGTCCAATGGGCCTAGATATTTTCTTTATTTATATTTCAAATGTTATCCCCTTTCCTACTTTCCCCTCTGAAAATCCCCATTCCCCCACCCCACGCCCTGCTCCTGAACCTACCCACTCCCTCTTCCTGCCCGTTGATTTAAGGTTAGACCGTAGGAAACATGAGTTGTAAACAGTACACTAAGGATCTAGGAAAGTGGATACACAAAACCAATGTTTGTGAAAGGACCCAGAGTAGAAAATGAAAAAACAAAAACAAAACAACAAAAAAAAAACAAAAACAAAATAAAAACTTGAAAAAAGTCAAGAATTAATAAATATGAAAACATTTGAAGTAGAAAATAGGAAAATCAGTTAGCACTCAGAGTTCTACTTTGAAGGGAATAATATCAAAAGGGAAATATTTATCTACTATGTTTTAGTTGAGCTGGATTCACTCTCAAGGGGGAAAAATGGAACAAGTGTCTATTTTATGCACTAACCCAAGTGTTAAGGTGCCTTCCAATTTTAACGGAAAATATTCCCAGATTAAGGTTGAGTTTCAACAAAATAGTAAAGAAATAGTAAAGAAATAAGTCAAGATTTCATGCAATAAGAAACAGAGAGGCACATTTGATGGATATTTCAATCCTTCTTTGAGGCCAGACAAAACAACTTTTGTTGTAGTAGCTGCTGGTGCTGCTCGTGCTGCAAACAGCAAACCTTCATATGTCAAACCCACCCTTCCAGCTTCTGGGAGTAGGATTAGATCTTTTGTTCAATATGGCAAAACTCTAACAGCTTACAAAGAAGCCAATACCAAGATTCAACGTAGTTTCTCAAATCTCAGAAAGCTTTGTTTTAATTACAAATAATTACTACACAAAATATAATCTAAAACCATCAGGTGTAGAAGGGCAGGGCTTTGGAGACATGCTGGTCAGTTGCACTACTCTCTGTTTGGAGGAAGATCACCTGAAGATAAGCTCCCATACCAGCAAGTAGATAGCTCTACAGGCTCAGGTTGGATAAAAATAACATCAAATTATTTTTGTCTACAGGAGATACTTTGGCAGACACACACAGACTGAAAGGAAAATGATGCAAATCTATATACCATGTCAGTAAGTGCCAACTTCAAGCCATATTTCAACACTAAACATCAGTCAAAATTAGTCAAAAAGAAACAAAGATGGTTAATACATATTAAATCATACTCATTGTTACATCCAATTTCATAGAAAACAACAACAAAATACTACTGAACAGAAAGAAACAGATTGCTGTCAATACATTAATAGTGGGTGAGTTCAATGTCCCATTTTTATTAATAGAAGGAAATTTAGAGTTAAGAGTTAAATTGCACCCTAGATCAAATAAGCTAAACAGAAAAACATAAAATATTCTACATCTGCTTTGTCTACAGATATTCTTACCAGTTATGAAACTTTCATTAAAATAAATTACATATTAGGTCACTGTTTAATTTAGGGTTTATATTGCTGCAATGAAGCACCAAGACCAAAAAAGGAAGACGGAGAGTAAAGGGTTTGTTTGGTTTATACATCTGTACTGCTGTTCCTCATAGAAAGAAGTCAGGACAGGGACCTAGCAGGGCAGGAATACAGAGGCAGGAGCTGCTGCAGTGCTGCTTGCTAGATTGCTCTTTTTGACTTGTTTGGCCTGCTTTCTTGTAGAACCCAGGACTACCAGCCCAGGGATGTCACCACTCATAATTTTCTGGGACTTCTCCCATCAAACACTAATTAAGAAAATGCCCTAAAAGCGAGATCTCATGGAGGCAAGTTCTCAGTTGAGGCTTTCTTCTTTCAGATAACTTTAGTTGGTGTGTGAAGTTGACACAAGTACTGTCATAAAATGAGTCTTAACAAAATCAACGACCAAACTAAAATTCTTATATATTATTCGGTAATAATACAACAAAGCAAGTAATATCAAGAAAATGTATATAAATATGAGGGATTTTACACTTTTGATTATTGAGTCATTGATAAAATCAAGATGGCTATTATGAAATGCCTAGAATCAAATGAAAAATGAAGAGTCAACTTACTAAAACCTTTGGGATGCAGCAAAGGTGTAGTGAGAGTTTTGGTTTCTTAAAAAATATATATGTTATATGAACATGTTTTAATCTCAGGAATGGGATATGGACTACTTCAGTTCGCCCATAGCCATTAACTATGATTGTCTCATGCTCTAGATAGTGCATGGTTCTTGACAGTTACAGATAATTTAATTCTTGTTACTCTGGAGAAAGTATAAATGCAAGAGCATCAAGAGGGCCTGTTTTTGCTGTTCCCCTCTGCTCCCCTCACTGCTGTTGCTGGATTGCTGATTGCTGGATTGCAAAATTGCTGGAATCCTGGTTGGCTGGATGGCTGGTTTGTGGACTGTTGGATATTTTGACAATTAAAATTGGACTTAACTCAAGAAATACAATGACACTAATCAGCAGAAAGTGGTCTGTTTTGTTGGTCAAAAGAAGTCTATTCCCCCTTTCCCCTCTAACCTTCTTTCTCTCCTACCTAATGTTGGGGGATTGGAAGGGACTAGGATGGAATAAGTGTTGCAATGGAGTTAGAGATATAAGACCCAATAAAATAGCCAAAATGCAAAACACAAAGGTAGTTTTGAGGCCAGTGTAAACATTGAGTGATTATATTTAATAATCATGACATCTCAATAGCATGACTGCTTAAACAAAATCTAGAAAATCCCAACAGTCCACATTCCAGTGTAGATAAGGAAAATCTTATGGAGCCTCACCCCTAAATGTAGAGGGGCAAGCAAGTATGAATGGCTAAGACTGGGAGAATTAGGCTTCCTCAAGGATAAGCACCCATTAGATATCCTGTATAGAGTGGTAAGCCATAGAAACATCTATAAGAAGTCAAAACTGAAAGGAATCAGTAGTTGTAATTATATGTTGATTATTTTATATGTATATACAATAACAAGGTTAAGGGGGGAGGTTGAAACTTTGGAAGGTGGTAGTTGGTAATGGGAAAGGTAAGAGGGAGGAAAAGTCAAGAAATTATGTGCTGGCATAATGTTACTATGCACTGTGTAAAGACTGTATTATTTAAATGTTGATTTCTCCACACCCATGTCTGGATGCAATCTGAGCATGGCATTGTAATGTTTATTCTATGAATCTTGCGTCTTAATGTTGTGTAAACATTGTTCCCATTTATTCTTTGATTTTTCAATAAAAGCTTGCCAGTCAATGGCTTAGCAGGATAGAGAATAGGACTAGACTTCCTATACCAGCCAAAGAAAAAGATAGAGAAGGAAAAGAATTTGGTCATGAGTATATGTCACAAACCACCATGGGATCAAACCTTTAGCAGAGAGAGCCAGACCAAGACTAAAATGAAAGTATCTCAGGGATTTTGGCAGATAGATATCCTGATTAGCTTAAGGGTTAGGATAGTTTAATAACCGTTCAGCTATTGTGCCATAAAGATGGATTAATAAATCTTATATAATTTTTCTCATATATTTGGAAGCTTGTCGAAATGAAGAAAAAATATCGCCTTTAAAATCACACTAACAATTATGTAATTACATTTTAATTAAATAAAAACAAATTAAGAAGAAATTCAATTAAAAAACATATGACACAGAGGTCATATAAATGCAAGAACACTATAAGCCCAAAATAAGTTAATGGAAATGAATAACAAATTTAAGGGCAAAAACAAGTAAAATTAGATTACAAAATAAATGTTTTAAAATGATAATGCCAGATGTTAATAGAATAGTGACTAAAAGAATTGATGTACCAAACAGTAGGTTTTTCAAAAAGATAAACATTATAAAATAAATATTCACAGCCAAAGTCAGGGAAGAAGGAAAAGACCCAAATAAATAAAAGTAGAGATAAAAAGTGGATATTGCAATGGATTATAGAGAAATGTGGAGATAATTTAAGAATAATTTGGAAACTTTGTACATGAAAGAACTGGACAATCTATAAGAAATAATTTAAGTAATCTATAAGAAATAAATTAAATAAAAATGTCATAAACACAGGGCTAAGAATGTAGATCTGCTGATATAGTGTTTGGATAATTCAGGAATCCCTAGCCTTGATGCCCATACAAGCATAAACCAAACCTTGTGGAAATTATATATATATATATATATATATATATATATATATATATATATATATATATTCAACTTATCAGTAGGTTTGACAAGAGAAATTACATAATAGGAGTCTATAAAGAAAATAATTTCAACAAAGTTTAATAAATACCCTTCATGTTAAAGAAACTAAGAATAAAAGGAATATACCTTAAAAGAGAAATACCTATAATTAGAAGCCTAAGGCAACCTATTACTAAATGGACAACAAAGAACCTTGTCTTTAAAATGTAAAATGAGACAGGGTTCCTACTCACTCTAATTCTGTTCTTTTTTTCTTTTTTAAAGTTAGCTAATTTTCCCTTATTGAAAATTAAGGTTTTTCTTCATATAACATATTTGATTATGTTTTACTCTCCCCAAATTCCTATATCCTTCCTACTTCCATTTCCCTTCCAAATCCACAGCCTTTCTTTTCTTCTTTATAAAACAAAAGGTGCCTAAAACAACAATAAATTAAAATAATATAAAACAAAATATAGAAATGAGAATAAAACAAAACAAACTGAAAAAAAAACAGACCCAAAGAAAACACACATAAACACAAAGACACACAGATTTGCACACACAGAAATTCCATAAAAACACAAAACTAGAAACCATAATATATAGGCAAAAGACTGGAAGGAGATAGATAGATAGATAGATAGATAGATAGATAGATAGATAGATAGATAGATATGTAGATAGATAGATAGATAGATATGTAGATAGATAGATAGATAGATAGATAGATAGATAGATAGATAGATAGATAGATAGAGATAGATAGATAGATTCCTGAGTCAAAGAATTCCTATAAATTCTGTTGAGTTATTTTGGTGTTGTTTTTGGCCATCTTCGACTGGCCAGCCTTTAAGATGGTTTGTATACCCAGTGATACCATGTTAGAGAAAACTAATTTTTCATCTGCAAGGGGCTATCAATTGGAGATAGCTTCTTAGTGAGGAACAAGGGTTGTGTACATGTCTTCTCTCAGTACTGGGACTCCATTTGACACAGACACATGAAGGCCTTGTGTATGCATAGTTCCCTAAGTCCTGAGAGGAGGGGTTTGATGGAAACATCCTATTTTGAATTGAGTATTTAGAGGTCTCTCACTTTGTCCAGTTGTGGTTCTCTGCATTAGTTCCCATCCACTGAAGGAGGAATCTTCTCTGATGATGGCTGAATGAGACACTGATCTATGTGTTTAGCAGAATGCCATTAGGAGTCATATCATTGATGTATTCCTTTAGCAGAGACACATGTATTTTGCTTTTCCCCTAGGTCCATGGTCTATCTAGTCTCAAGTTCTTGCCCACCAAGCAGTGTCTGGCATGGGTTCCATCTCATGGAGTGAAGCTCAATTCCAATAAGATATTGGATAGTTACTGCTACATTTTTTTGTGTCACTATTACAGAAGTATATCATGTAGGCTGGTCACCATTGTAGATTGCAAGGTTTGCATCTGCTTACATTTCTCATCTTGTGTCATGGAGAGTACATTCCAGAAACATGAACATCAGTCAGGAGATGTGAAAGCACTAAATAGGCACCAACTTGGCCTCTCCATGCTTAGGATTATATGTAAGTGCTGTTTCCAGCAATACAGCCTTGCCATAAGTTTGTGAAGAGTAAACAATTATTTTGGAAATAGCCCCAGTTATTTTGGGTTTTATGGAACCACACTGATTCTTGCACAAGGTTCCACAAACAGTTTTTGAACAAAGACAGTCCCTTCAACAAATGGATTTAGGCACAATAGAGATAGATACCTACATGTAGAAAAATAGAAGAATCCATCTCTTCACCTATAAAATAATCAATTTTAAATGGACTAAAAGTTTTAATAAAATGATTAATAAATTAAAAAATAAGCTAAAAACCTTTATGTAGATTTGTCAAAATTCTTTTAGTATTAATAACAAAAATTCTATTGTACATAATAACCATTATCTTAAATATAAGAGCTTGCACAAATTAAAAAAAAATCTTAAACTTTAAAACAACTAGGGTAAAATACTTCAAAATATAGGCACAGACAAGGGCTTTCTGAAAATGTTCCAACAGTCCTGGAAATTGCAACTGGTTATTGCTACTTTGTGGGTTCTTCTTTCTTTTGCCCTTTCCCATCCCTTTTCTCCCACCTTTTCAACCCCCTAACACTAGATAAGAAAAAGGATAGAGAAGCAAGAAAAGAGATCATAAATAATGTCAGGAGTCAAAGAGGAGGCAATGTTATCCTTAAACTACTTCCTGCTGATTAGGGGCATTGAGTTCCTCAGGCCAAGTTCAATGTTTGCACACAACTGTAACTTTAATTTTTTCAAACACCTAATTTTAATGATGGTACTTAAATGCTTTACTCTCCCATGTAGTGCACCACCCATCAGAGGTAGTGGGATACAGGGGAAGTGGATCTGTTTAGAAAGTTTCTTTGGAGAACTCCCGTCTGTGTTGTCTGGAAATTAGCAGTTCAGTTCATAGGTTAGTACTGGCAGTGCAATCCATTATAAAACACTTCATGGATACAACAGTTCCAGTTTGATAGAGTCAGGATAGCAAACACCAATCAGCAGTGGTAGCACTACCTAGCAGAGACAACCAGCTCTTAGCCTTAGCTCAAGTCAGGAGCAACCAGGAGGAATGCCAGGAAAAGTTCTTTGTAGTACCTCTCTCTGGGAAGTGAAGATCACCTAAGACAGGAGACTCACAAGCATTGCACAGCTAGCTCTTTAAGCAAGCCTAGCTCAGCCCCCATCACTGTCCATCAATTTCTTTTTATACACTCTCCAAACATCACATTTGGAGGTCTTGCCTCAGCACATGAGACTGTCTCAGCTGATATCACTTTGCCAATCAGCTGTCTGTGGAAGTGTCAAGAAATTGCAACACAGCACCAGAAGTTTTTTGTTGCATTTCTCTCAGAGTTTCAACAAATGCAGCTCCACTGTGCAATGGAAGGCAGGCCAATGCATGGGTGTTGTTAGCAAAGAATCCTTCATCACGTGTCCTTTCAGAGACTTGCTTTAGCAGAACATCCTTTCACCTGTGTCTGCTTCAGCTAAATTCTCCTTCACACATTTGCCCCAGCAAAACATCACCCAAACCAATTTTCCAAAGAATGATTAAGTTTCTACTTCATACAACTACTTTAAAAACTACAAACAAACAAACAACAACCCACCCCACCTTTTAGGGCCTTAGAATTGATATATCCTCTAATAGGTGCCCAAAAATTCAAACATCAGATAGGTTCAGAATCGCAGAAACTATCTGCAGCTTGAAAAATTACACCCCTGCAAGGGAAGTCATAGTCAACTGCTCTGGACAATCTGAAGCAGCCACACAATCCTACACCTGCGATCAAAATGAAGCACATTCCCATAATATTTCTGTGTTTTTCAAAGAAACCAAAAGCTCCAAAGTTGTCACTACGGGAAATAATAACAAGAATTAACACTGTGAATGGCATGAAATTTAAAAGCTTCTCCACAGACAAGGAAAAATCAACAAAGAGAAAAAAGTCTGGATAATGGCTGAAACTCTTTGCTAATTATAGATCTGAAAGGGAATTGATATATAAATCATACATATCAATATATGATAGAAATCACGTAACATATTTATAATATATTTATATATTTATCTATAATATAAATATATATTATTTAATACATAAATAGTATATACATATATAGGATATATTTATAATACAACTACTTAAAAAAACAGAAATGGGAATGTTTCGGGTAAGAAAAGACACTAGTGAGGGTGTGAGAAAGGGGAATAAATATAAGCAAATTATAATGAAGTGCAATCATGAAAGCATAATAGAAACATTATTCTTATATGATAATTTAAAACATCATTTAGGACCATGAAGAATCTAACTCCCTTTTAAATAAAATAAATTCTATTTTTTAAAAAGTAAAAATAGTCTCAGAATATGTTTAACAAGTTAGTTTGGATTCAACTTTATCAGGTTGCTATGGGTCAAAAATATAATCACAGCTTACTTATAGCTTACATAGTAATTCTTCGAGTCTCCATTACACCTCTTCAAGTTATTATAAGATTTTAGAAAATGATTTTGTTTACATTTATTGCATTTTTAAACTTTAAAATATTAACATCTACTTAACAAATCCTTCCCATAATCCTCATTGAACATTGGTGATTGCCAAGGACCAGCCTTGCCTTGGTCTGAGTTCTGAGAGAAAGGGTAGAGTTCTGAGGGAAGGGGCGTCCGGAACTGGTGAAACAAATGACTCAAAGTCAGATCGTGCGTTCAAGCTGGTGGCCTATGTTCTGCTGAGGTGACTTTCTAGAATGCCTGCTATCTGTGTGTTCTACTCTGCTCTAGACAGCTTTTCCTTGCTATTCTAAAATCTCTATGATTGAAACAGCTAGCTTTCTGCTCCAGATAGCTTTCTCTGCTAGTAAAAATTCTAAAAGCTCATGGGTTTTCTGACCAAAGTCAGAAAAACTGCTTAAAAAAAAATTCTTGGATCTCTCCACCAAGTCCAAAATCCTGTTAGAAAAATAAAATTAAAAGAGCTATAAAAAATTCTAAAGGAGCTGTGTTTGCTCTCCATGGATTTTCCAACTAAAATCAGAACTCCTGTTAGAAAACACTCTTGAAGAGCTGTGTTCGATCTCCAGAGATCCACAGACAGTTCAGCTCTTGCTAGAGAAAAATTCTAAAAAAAGAAATGCTATCACTTTCTACTAGCTCATTTCATATAAAACAAAAGCCCTATTTTTTATTTACATATCAATTCAGTTATTTATTCCAGGTTCCCTCTTGACCATCCAACTATTCAGCATTCCATGATCTTAGTCCCTTAACTCTAAGGAAAAAAGACAGTCAATACATTTTTTTTCCTTTTTTAACAATGCAAAAGAATTAAAAAATCTGTCTCCCTTTGCAAACTTTACTGGGTGGGACTCTGTCTTGAGATCACCATTCCAAACACACCTGGACCTAAATTAGCTCAGTCCCAGGCTGAATATGAACCCAGGAATCTTCCTGCATTTATAAGCATAAACAAGATAAAAAAGATTTACCCTGCTTGTTGAGTACTTTAGAGCAAACAGAGCTGCTTTGAGCAGCCTGTTACCCCAGGGGAACTCCATTCTCCTGACACCTCTACTCCTGCCTTCAGCAGATCTGCTGAGCCTGAACCATACTGGGGAGTTTCCCTCCCCCCACTCATCTTTCAGGTTCACTGAGTCCTCTGGAGCAAGCCAGGCTGCTCTGAAAGCCTGCTAGTCCAGGTACATCTCATTCTCCACCCACCTCTCTGCCCACTTTCATCAGATCTATAGATCCTGAACTATACAGACCTCCAGGTCCTGATCCATATAGACCTGAAGAAGTAGAACCATTCAACTCAAGGAAACCACCAGAGACCTATCACATCAGGGCCATGGAAGTTAACCTCCTTCCCATTACCTATGACTACAGGAACATCTAGGGACCACAGCCATCCAGATGGCTAAAGACGCTCAAAAGTACACAATCTACAAAAGCTAGGGCAACATTATGCCTTCAGAGCACAACTACCATACTATAGAAAGCACTATATATCCTAAAGAAACTGAAGGACAAATATGACCTTGAATCCAATCTTATAAAGATTATAGAGGCCTTTAAAGAGGAAATGAATAAAACTCTTTTTTTTTTTCAGAATCCACAGTTCACCTTTATTCTTTTTTTTTAATGTATATATTAATTTATTTATTTTTCTTTCCATTTTTTATTAGGTATTTAGCTCATTTACATTTCCAATGCTATACCAAAAGTCCCCCATACCCACCCACCCCCACTCCCCTACCCGCCCACTCCCCCTTTTTGGCCCTGGCGTTCCCCTGTTCTGGGGCATATAAAGTTTGTGTGTCCAATGGGCCTCTCTTTCCAGTGATGGCCGACTAGGCCATCTTTTGATACATATGCAGCTAGAGTCAAGAGCTCCGGGGTACTGGTGAGTTCATAATGTTGATCCACCTATAGGGTTGCAGATCCCTTTAGCTCCTTGGGTACTTACTCTAGCTCCTCCATTGGGAGCCCTGTGATCCATCCATTAGCTGACTGTGGGCATCCACTTCTGTGTTTGCTAGGCCCCGGCATAGTCTCACAAGAGACAGCTACATCTGGGTCCTTTCGATAAAATCTTGCTAGTGTATGCAATGGTGACAGCGTTTGGATGCTGATTATGGGGTGGATCCCTGGATATGGCAGTCTCTACATGGTCCATCCTTTCATCTCAGCTCCAAACTTTGTCTCTGTAACTCCTTCCAAGGGTGTTTTGTTCCCACTTCTAAGGAGGGGCATAGTGTCCACACTTCAGTCTTCATTTTTCTTGAGTTTCATGTGTTTAGGAAATTGTATCTTATATCTTGGGTATCCTAGGTTTTGGGCTAATATCCACTTATCAGTGAGTACATATTGTGTGAGTTCCTTTGTGAATGTGTTACCTCACTCAGGATGATGCCCTCCAGGTCCATCCATTTGGCTAGGAATTTCATAAATTCATTCTTTTTAATAGCTGAGTAGTACTCCATTGTGTAGATGTACCACATTTTCTGTATCCATTCCTCTGTTGAGGGGCATCTGGGTTCTTTCCAGCTTCTGGCTATTATAAATAAGGCTGCTATGAACATAGTGGAGCATGTGTCCTTCTTACCAGTTGGGGCATCTTCTGGATATATGCCCCAGGAGAGGTATTGCTGGATCCTCCGGTAGTACTATGTCCAATTTTCTGAGGAACCGCCAGACGGATATCCAGAGTGGTTGTACAAGCCTGCAATCCCACCAACAATGGAGGAGTGTTCCTCTTTCTCCACATCCTCGCCAGCATCTGCTGTCACCTGAATTTTTTTTTCCATTTTTTATTAGGTATTTAACTCATTTACATTTCCAATGCTATACCAAAAGTCCCCCATATCCACCCACCCCCACTCCCCTGCCCACACACTCCCCCTTTTTGGCCCTGGTGTTCCCCTGTACTGGGGCATATAAAGTTTGCAAGTCCAATGGGCCTCTCTTTCCTGTGATGGCCGACTAGGCCATCTTTTGATATATATGCAGCTAGAGTCAAGAGCTCCGGGGTACTGGTTAGTTCATAATGTTGTTCCACCTATAGGGTTGCAGATCCCTTTAGCTCCTTGGCTACTTTCTCTAGCTCCTCCATTGGGAGCCCTATGATCCATCCATTAGCTGACTGTGAGCATCCACTTCTGTGTTTGCTAGGCCCCGGCATAGTCTCAAAGAGACAGCTACATCTGGGTCCTTTCAATAAAATCTTGCTAGTGTATGCAATGGTGACAGCGTTTGGATGCTGATTATGGGGTGGATCCCTGGATATGGCAGTCTCTACATGGTCCATCCTTTCATCTCAGCTCCAAACTTTGTCTCTGTAACTCCTTCCATGGGTGTTTTGTTCCCACTTCTAAGGACGGGCATAGTGTCCACACTTCAGTCTTCATTCTTCTTGAGTTTCATGTGTTTAGCAAATTATATCTTATATCTTGGGTATCCTAGGTTTGGGGCTAATATCCACTTATCAGTGAATACATATTATGTGAGTTTCTTTGTGAATGTGTTACCTCACTCAGGATGATGCCCTCCAGGTCCATCCATTTGGCTAGGAATTTCATAAATTCATTCTTTTTAATAGCTGAGTAGTACTCCATTGTGTAGATGTACCACATTTTCTGTATCCATTCCTCTGTTGAGGGGCATCTAGGTTCTTTCCAGCTTCTGGCTATTATAAATAAGGCTGCTATGAACATAGTGGAGCATGTGTCCTTCTTACCAGTTGGGGCATCTTCTGGATATATGCCCAGGAGAGGTATTGCTGGATCCTCCGGGAGTACTATGTCCAGTTTTCTGAGGAACCGCCAGACGGATTTCCAGAGTGGTTGTACAAGCCTGCACTCCCACCAACAATGGAGGAGTGTTCCTCTTTCTCCACATCCACGCCAGCATCTGCTGTCACCTGAATTTTTGATCTTAGCCATTCTGACTGGTGTGAGGTGGTGTTGGGAGCCGCCCTCACATTTGCCATTACAAGATGGCGCTGACAGCTGTGTTCTAAGTAGTAAACATAATCTGCACACGTGCAGGGGCAGTTTTCCCGCCATGTGTTCTGCCTTTCTCGTGATGACAGCTGGGCCGATGGGCTGCAGCCAATCAGGGAGTAATATGTCCTAGGCGGAGGATAATTCTCCTTAAAAGGGACGGGGTTTTGCCATTCTCTCTCTTGTTTTCTCATTCTTGCTCTCTTGCTTTTCTTGTTCTTGTTCTTTTTCTTGCTCTTGCTTTATTGCTCTCTGGCTCCTGAAGATGTAAGCAATAAAGCTTTGCCGCAGAAGATTCCGGTTTGTTGCGTTCTTCCTGGCCGGTCGCGTGAACGCGTGTAAGAGTTGGTGCCGGAACGCGGGTAAGAGTTGGTGCTGAGACCTGGGACGAGAAAACCTGGGACGAGAAAACCTGGGACGAGAAGACCTGGGACGAGAAGCCCTGGGACAAGAAATCCTGGGACAAGAAGACCTGGGACGAGAAACCCGGGACAAGAAAACTCGGGACGGGAGTTAACCATCACCGGTGCAAGGAAGATCCCTCATTCCGGAACCAGAACTGCGGGTCATGGTAATGAAGTGTTCCCGTAAAACAGACTGTTGAGAAGGATCCAGCCTGGATTCAGAACTCCTCAGCTGGGGAACGGTGGTAATGAAGTGTTCCCGTAAAACAGACTGTTGAGAAGGATTCAACTGCATGAATTCAGAACTCTTCAGCTGGGGAACGGTGGTAATGAAGTGTTCCCGCAACACAGACTGTTGAGAAGGATTCAACTGCGTGAATTCAGAACTCTTCAGCTGGGGAACAGGATACCCGTAAGTATAGCTTTACAAGGTAAGTCTGGCCTTGAACTTTCTAACGAAATTCAAGACAGTCTATCAGAAGTAAAGTGGGAAATAGCTTTACAAGGTAAGTCTGGTCTTGAACTTTCTAACGAAATTCAAGACAGTCTATCAGAAGTAAAGTGGGGAATAGCTTTACAAGGTACGCCTGGCCTTGAACTTTCTAACGAAATTCAAGACAGTCTATCAGAAGTAAAGTGGGAAATAGCTTTACAAGGTATGTTTGGCCTTGAACTTTTTCTAGTGTTAGGAGCCCTTTTGTTCCTTTTCACATGTTATCAAGCGGTTAAGGCAGGGCTGAAAATTCTGGATGAAATTCAGGGCAATCTATCAGAAGTAAAGCGGGGAGAGAGAGTATGAGCAAAGAGGAAATATGGTACACAAAATAAGTATACAGGCCTTTCCACGGGTCTTGAACCTGAGGAAAAGTTTAGGTCAGGTAAGAATACCTGGGGAGAGATTAGAAGGAAGGAAAAGAAAAAAGGTCAATTAGCGGAGGTCTCTAGGAGAAGGAGCCTATACTCATTACTAGATGAGCTCAAGGAGCCAGTTCTTAATAGTTCTGAATCAGATGAAAAGGCTATTAGGGCCTGGAAGGCGCTCTCCCGAGCAGGTGAAGCCACTGGACAACTAACAAAGATCGTCCAGGGACCTCAGGAGTCATTCTCAGATTTTGTGGCCAGAATGACAGAGGCAGCAGAGCATATTTTTGGAGATTCAGAGCAAGCCGCACCTCTGGTAGAATAGCTTATTTATGAGCAAGCCACACAGGAGTGCAGAGCGGTCATAGTCCCAAGAAAGAACAAAGATTTACAAGACTGGCTCAGGGTTTGTCGGGAACTTGGGGGACCTCTCATTATGCGTTACTTCCATTCAGTATGAGAAATTTACTAGGGCAGCTAATTTGTCAAAAAGTCTTTCTCAGTATATGTTACAGAATTGGACGGCTGAATTTGAACAGACCCTTCGGGAATTGAGAATTGCCATCATTCAGGTCAACTCCACGCGCTTGGACCTGTCCCTGATCAAAGGATTACCCAATTGGATCTCCTCAGCATTTTCCTTCGTTAAAGAATGGGTGGGATTGATATTATTTGGAGATATACTTTGCTGTGGATCAGTGTTGCTTCTTTGGTTGGTCTGTAAGCTTAAGGCCCAAACTAGGAGAGACAAGGTGGTTATTGCCCAGGCACTTGCAGTACTAGAACATGGTGCTTCCCCTGATATATCTATGCTTAAGCAATAGGTCGCTGGCCACTCAGCTCTTGCACCTCATTGCACGGGATAGAGTGAGTGTGCTTCAGCAGCCCAAGAGAGTTGCATGGCTAAGCACTGCAGTAGAAGGGCTCTGCGGCACATATGAGCCTATTCTAGGGAGACATGTCATCTTTCAAGAAGGTTGAGTGTCCAAGTGTCCTTCTCCCCAGGAAAAACGACACGGGAGCAGATCAGGGTTGCTCTGGGTAAAAGCCTGTGAGCCTAAGAGCTAATTCTGTACATGGCTCCTTTACCTGCACACTGGGGATTTGACCTCTATCTCCACTCTCATTAATATGGGTGGCCTATTGCTCTTATTAAAAGAAAAGGGGGAGATGTTGGGAGGCGCCCTCACATTTGCCATTACAAGATGGCGCTGACAGCTGTGTTCTAAGTAGTAAACATAATCTGCACACGTGCAGGGGCAGTTTTCCCGCCATGTGTTCTGCCTTTCTCGTGATGACAGCTGGGCCGATGGGCTGCAGCCAATCAGGGAGTAATACGTCCTAGGCGGAGGATAATTCTCCTTAAAAGGGACGGGGTTTTGCCATTCTCTCTCTTGTTTTCTCATTCTTGCTCTCTTGCTTTTCTTGTTCTTGTTCTTTTTCTTGCTCTTGCTCTCTTGCTCTCTGGCTCCTGAAGATGTAAGCAATAAAGCTTTGCCGCAGAAGATTCCGGTTTGTTGCGTTCTTCCTGGCCGGTCGCGTGAACGCGTGTAAGAGTTGGTGCCGGAACGCGGGTAAGAAGGTGGAATCTCAGGGTTGTTTTGATTTGCATTTCCCTGATGATTAAGGATGTTGAACATTTTTTCAAGTGCTTCTCTGCCATTCGGTATTCCTCAGGTGAGAATTCTTTGTTCAGTTCTGAGCCCCATTTTTTAATGGGGTTATTTGATTTTCTGAAGTCCACCTTCTTGAGTTCTTTATATATGTTGGATATTAGTCCCCTATCTGATTTAGGATACGTAAAGATCCTTTCCCAATCTGTTGGTGGTCTTTTTGTCTTATTGACGGTGTCTTTTGCCTTGCAGAAACTTTGGAGTTTCATTAGGTCCCATTTGTCAATTCTCGATCTTACAGCACAAGCCATTGCTGTTCTGTTCAGGAATTTTTCCCCTGTGCCCATATCTTCAAGGCTTTCCCCCACTTTCTCCTCTATAAGTTTCAGTGTCTCTGGTTTTATGTGAAGTTCCTGATCCACTTAGATTTGACCTTAGTACAAGGAGATAAGTATGGATCGATTCGCATTCTTCTACACGATAACAACCAGTTGTGCCAGCACCAATTGTTGAAAATGCTGTCTTTCTTCCACTGGATGGTTTTAGCTCCCTTGTCGAAGATCAAGTGACCATAGGTGTGTGGGTTCATTTCTGGGTCTTCAATTCTATTCCATTGGTCTACTTGTCTGTCTCTATACCAGTACCATGCAGTTTTTACCACAATTGCTCTGTAGTAAAGCTTTAGGTCAGGCATGGTGATTCCACCAGAGGTTCTTTTATCCTTGAGAAGAGTTTTTGCTATCCTAGGTTTTTTGTTATTCCAGATGAATTTGCAAATTGCTCCTTCTAATTCGTTGAAGAATTGAGTTGGAATTTTGATGGGGATTGCATTGAATCTGTAGATTGCTTTTGGCAAGATAGCCATTTTTACAATGTTGATCCTGCCAATCCATGAGCATGGGAGATCTTTCCATCTTCTGAGATCTTCTTTAATTTCTTTCTTCAGAGACTTGAAGTTTTTATCATACAGATCTTTCACTTCCTTAGTTAGAGTCACTCCGAGATATTTTATATTATTTGTGACTATTGAGAAGGGTGTTGTTTCCCTAATTTCTTTCTCAGCCTGTTTATTCTTTGTGTAGAGAAAGGCCATTGACTTGTTTGAGTTAATTTTATATCCAGCTACTTCACCGAAGCTGTTTATCAGGTTTAGGAGTTCTCTGGTGGAATTTTTAGGGTCACTTATATATACTATCATATCATCTGCAAAAAGTGATATTTTGACTTCCTCCTTTCCAATTTGTATCCCCTTGATCTCCTTTTGTTGTCGAATTGCTCTGGCTAATACTTCAAGTACTATGTTGAAAAGGTAGGGAGAATGTGGGCAGCCTTGTCTAGTCCCTGATTTTAGTGGGATTGCTTCCAGCTTCTCTCCATTTACTTTGATGTTGGCTCCTGGTTTGCTGTAGATTGCTTTTATCATGTTTAGGTATGGGCCTTGAATTCCTGATCTTTCCAGAACTTTTATCATGAATGGGTGTTGGATCTTGTCAAATGCTTTTTCTGCATCTAACGAGATGATCATGTGGTTTTTGTCTTTGAGTTTGTTTATATAGTGGATTACATTGATGGATTTTCGTATATTAAACCATCCCTGCATCCCTGGAATAAAACCTACTTGGTCAGGATGGATGATTGCTTTAATGTGTTCTTGGATTCGGTTAGCGAGAATTTTATTGAGGATTTTTGCATCGATATTCATAAGAGAAATTGGTCTGAAGTTCTCTATCTTTGTTGGATCTTTCTGTGGTTTAGGTATCAGAGTAATAGTGGCTTCATAAAATGAGTTGGGTAGAGTACTTTCTACTTCTATCTTGTGAAAAAGTTTGTGCAGAACTGGAATTAGATCTTCTTTGAAGGTCTGATAGAACTCTGCACTAAACCCGTCTGGTCCTGGGCTTTTTTTGGCTGGGAGACTATTTATAACTGCTTCTATTTCTTTAGGGGATATGGGACTGTTTAGAAGGTCAACTTGATCCTGATTCAACTTTGGTACCTGGTATCTGTCCAGAAATTTGTCCATTTCGTCCAGGTTTTCCAGTTTTGTTGAGTATAGCCTTTTGTAGAAGGATCTGATGGTGTTTTGGATTTCTTCAGGATCTGTTGTTATGTCTCCCTTTTCAGTTCTGATTTTGTTAATTAGGATTTTGTCTCTGTGCACTCTAGTGAGTCTAGCTAAGGGTTTATCTATCTTGTTGATTTTCTCAAAGAACCAACTCCTCGTTTGGTTAATTCTTTGAATAGTTTTTCTTGTTTCCATTTGGTTGATTTCCCCCCTGAGTTTGATTATTTCCTGCCGTCTACTCCTCTTGGGTGAATTTGCTTCCTTTTTTTCTAGAGCTTTTAGATGTGTTGTCAAGCTGCTAGTATGTGCTCTCTCCCGTTTCTTCATGGAGGCACTCAGAGCTATGAGTTTCCCTCTTAGAAATGCTTTCATTGTGTCCCAAAGGTTTGGGTACGTTGTGGCTTCATTTTCATTAAACTCTAAAAAGTCTTTAATTTCTTTCTTTATTCCTTCCTTGACCAAGGTATCATTGAGAAGAGTGTTGTTCAGTTTCCACGTGAGTGTTGGCTTTCTGTTATTTTTTTTTGTTATTGAAGATCAGCCTTAGTGCATGGTGATCTGATAGGATACATGGGAAAATTTCAATATTTTTGAATCTGTTGAGGCCTGTTTTGTGACCTATTATGTGGTCAATTTTGGAGAAGGTACCATGAGGTGCTGAGAAGAAGGTATATCCTTTTGTTTTAGGATAAAATGTTCTGTAGATATCTGTCAGATCCATTTGTTTCATCACTTCTGTTAGTTTCAGTGTGTCCCTGTTTAGTTTCTGTTTCCGTGATCTATCCATTGGTGAAAGTGGTGTGTTGAAGTCTCCCACTATTATTGTGTGAGGTGCAATGTGTGCTTTGAGCTTTACTAAAGTTTCTTTAATGAATGTGGCTGCCCTTGTATTTGGAGCATAGATATTCAGAATTGAGAGTTCCTCTTGGAGGATTTTACCTTTGATGAGAACGAAGTGCCCCTCCTTGTCTTCTTTGATGACTTTGGGTTGGAAGTCAATCTTATCAGATATTAGGATGGCTACTCCAGCTTGTTTCTTCATACCATTTGCTTGGAAAATTGTTTTCCAGCCTTTTATTCTGAGGTAGTGTCTATCTTTTTCTCTGAGATGTGTCTCCTGTAAACAGCAAAATGTTGGGTCTTGTTTGTGTAGCCAGTTTGTTAGTCTATGTCTTTTTATTGGGGAGTTGAGACCATTGATGTTAAGAGATATTAAGGAAAAGTAATTGTTGCTTCCTGTTATTTTTGTTGTTAAAGTTGGCATTCTGTTCTTGTGGCTGTCTTCTTTTAGGTTTGTTGAGGGATTACCTTCCTGTTTTTTCTAGGGCATTGTTCCCGTTCTTGTATTGGTTTTTTTTCTGTTATTAACCTTTGAAGGGCTGGATTCATGGAGAGATAATGTGTGAATTTGGTTTTGTCGTGGAATACTTTGGTTTCTCCATCTATGGTAATTGAGAGTTTGGCTGGGTATAGTAGCCTGGGCTGGAATTTGTGTTCTCTTAGTGTCTGTATAACATCTGTCCAGGCTCTTCTGGCTTTCATAGTCTCTGGTGAAAAATCTGGTGTAATTCTGATAGGCTTGCCTTTGTATGTTACTTGACCTTTTTCGCTTACTGCTTTTAGTATTCTATCTTTATTTAGTGCATTTGTTGTTCTGATTATTATGTGTCGGGAGGAATTTCTTTTCTGGTCCAGTCTATTTGGAGTTCTGTAGGCTTCTTGTATGTTCATAGGTATCTCTTTCTTTAGATTTGGGAAGTTTTCTTCAATAATTTTGTTGAAGATGTTTGCTGGTCCTTTGAGTTGAAAATCTTCATTCTCATCCACTCCTATTATCCGTAGGTTTGGTCTTCTCATTGTGTCCTGGATTTCCTGGATATTTTGAGTTAGGATCTTTTTGCATTTTCCATTTTCTTTGATTGTTGTGCCGATGTTCTCTATGGAATCTTCTGCACCTGAGATTCTCTCTTCCATCTCTTGTATTCTGTTGCTGATGCTCAAATCTATGGTTCCAGATTTCTTTCCTAGGGTTTCTATCTCCAGTGTTGCCTCACTTTGAGTTTTCTTTATTGTTTCTACTTCCCTTTTTAGGTCTAGTATGGTTTTGTTCATTTCCATCACCTCTTTGTATGTATTTTCCTCTTTTTCTGTAAGGACTTCTACCTGTTTGATTGTGTTTTCCTGTTTTTCTTTAAGGACTTGTAACTCTTTAGCAGTGTTCTCCTGTATTTCTTTAAGTGATTTATTAAAGTCCTTCTTGATGTCCTCTACCATCATCATGAGATATGCTTTTAAATCTAGGTCTAGGTTTTCGGGTGTGTTGGGGTGCCCTGGACTGGGCGAAGTGGGAGTGCTGGGTTCTGATGATGGTGAGTGGTCTTGGTTCCTATTAGTAGGATTCCTACGTTTACCTTTCGCCATCTGGTAATCTCTGGAGTTAGTAGTTATAGTTGACTCTGTTTAGAGATTGTTCTTCTGGTGATTCTGTTACCGTCTATCAGCAGACCTGGGAGACAGATTCTCTCCTCTGAGTTTCAGTGCTCAGAGCACTCTCTGCTGGCAAGCTCTCTTACAGGGAAGGTGCGCAGATATCTTGTTTTTGGATCTCCTCCTGGTCGAAGAAGAAGGCCCAAAACAGGGACTCTCTCAGAAGCTGTGTTGCTTTGGCAGTTCCCAGAAGCTGTCAGCTTCTGTGGTGCAGACTCTCACCTGTGCAGACTAAATTCCTAAGTTCCAGGGAGTCCTGGAACCAAGATGGCGACCACTGCTCCTGAGGCTGAGGCCGCCTCCCGAGCCAGGCGGACACCTGTCCTCTGGTCCGGATGGTGGCCGGCTGTCTGCGGCCCGCCAAGGGTGCTGCCTCAGCGGCTCTGTGCTTCCGCCCGTCCCAGAAGCTGTCCGGTTCTCTGGCGCACCCTCTAACCTGTTCAGACTAATTTCCTAGGTCCCGCGGAGTCCCGGAACCCAGATGGCGACAGCTGCTGCTGAGGCTGAGGCTGCCTCCCAAGCCAGGCGGACACCTGTCCTCTGGTCTGGACGGTGGCCGGCTGTCTGCGGCCCGCCAAGGGTGCTGCCTCAGCGACTCTGTGCTTCTGCCCGTCCCAGAAGCTGTCCGGTTCTCTGGCGCACCCTCTAACCTGTTCAGACTAATTTCCTAGGTCCCGCGGAGTCCCGGAACCCAGATGGCAACCGCTGCTGCTGAGGCTGAGGCCGCCTACCAAGCCAGGCGGACACCTGTCCTCTGGTCCTGACGGTGGCCGGCTGTCTGCGGCCCGCCAAGGGTGCTGCCTCAGCGGCTCTGTGCTTCTGCCCGTCCCTGAAGCTGTCCGGTTCTCTGGCACACCCTCTAGCCTGTTCAGACTAATTTCCTAAGTTCTGCTGAGTCCCGGAACCAAGATGGCGACCCTGAATAAAACTCTTAAAGAATACAGGAAGTATAATTAAAGAGGCAAAGCAAATAAGTAAAACTCTGTAAGACCTAAAAGTGGAAATAGAAGCAATAAAAAAAGTACAAAGTGAGGGATCCTGGAGATGGAAAACAAGAGGAAGAGAACAGGAACAGATGAAAGTATCACCAACAAAATACAGGAGATGGAAGAGAAAATCTTAGGCATAGAATATACAAAATAAGAAACTGATACAACAGTCAAAGAAAATGTTAAATCTAAAAAATTCCTGACACAAAACATCTATGAAATCCAGGATACCATAAAAAGACCTAACCTAAAAATAGAAAAAGGTGAACAGTCCCAGCTCCAAGGCCAAGAAAATATTCTCAACAAAATCTTAGAAGAAAACTTTTCCAAACAAAAGAAATTGGTATCTATAATCATATAAGAAGCATATAGAACATGAATTAAACTTGACCAGAAAAGATAAACCCCCTGACACATAGTAAGCAAAACACAAAATCTACAGAACAAAGAATATTAAAAGTGGCAAGGGAAACACAGCCAGGTAACATACTAAGGCAGACCTATAAGATATACCCAACTTCTTGACAGAAACTCTAAAAGCTATAAGAGCCTGCACAGATATCTTGCAACCTCTAATAAACCACATGTGCTAACATAGACTACTATACCCAGCAAACTCTCAATCATCATAGAAGGAGAAAACAAGATATTCCAAGATAAATCCAAATTCAAATAATATCTATCCACAAATCCAAATTCAGCCCTACAGAAAATACTAGAAGGAAAACTCCAACCCAAAGTGCATAACTACATGCAAGAAAATAAGTAGTTCTATACAGCAAATAACTAGGAAAGCAAGTGCTCACACACACACACACACACACACACACACACTAACACAACCAACATTGAAATAACAGGAAATAACAATCACTGGTCATTAATGTCTCTCAACATCAATGGACTCAACGCCCCAATGAAAAGGCACAGGTTAACAAAATGCATGCAAAAATACAGTCCATCATTAGGATGTGTACAAGAAACACACCTTAGTAATAAAAATAGACAATATTTCAGAGTAAAGGACTGGAACAAGTTTTCCAAGCAAATGGGCCAAGAAGTAAGCTGGAATAGCCATTCTAACAGCTAATAAAATTGACTTTCAACCAAAATTAATCAAAAGAGACAGAGAAGGACATTTCATACTCAAAAATGAAAAATCTACCAAGATGATATCTCCATTCTGAACATCACTGCCCCAAATAGAAGGGCACACACATTTGTAAAAGAAACATTGCTAAAGCTTAAATCACATATCAAACCCCATATGTTGATAATGGGAGACTTCAACACCCAGCTCTTACCAACTGACAGGTAACCCAGACAAAAACTAAACAGAGAAATAATGAAAATAACAGACATTATTAATCAAATTGGTCTTATAGGCATCTACAAAATATTTCATCCAAACACAAAAGAATATACCTTCTTCTCAGCTACTTATGAATCCCCCAAAATTGACCATAGGGTCTGTCACAAAGCAAGTCTCAAACGATACAAGAAAATTGAAATAATTCCTTGTATCTTATCAGACCATGCAAATTTAAGCTGTACTTCAGCAAAAATAGAAACACCAGAAAGCCTAGACCTCATGAAAATTAAGCAGCTGTCTACTCAATGATCTCTGGCTCAGGGAAGAAGTAAAGAAATTAAAGACTTTCTAATATTCAATGAGAATGAAGGCACAACATAACCAAACCTATGGAACATGATGAAAGCAATGCTAATTGGAAAACTCATAGCACTAATAAAGAAATTAGGAAGGTCACATACCAGCATTTAAAGTTACACCTAAAAGTTCTAGAAAAAAACAAAGCAAGTACACCAAAGAGGAGTAGAAGGAAAGAAATAATCAAAATCAGGGTTGAAATAAATCAGTAAGAAACAAAGAAAACAATACAAAGAATTAAAGCAAACAAGAGCTGGTTCCTTGAGAAAATCAACAAGATACAAAACCCTTAGCCAAACTAACCAAAAGACAGACCGACAATATCTAAATAAACATTATCAAAAATGAAAAGGGGGACAAAATGACAGACACTGAGGAAATTCAAGGAATCACTAGAAATTACTTCAACAGCATGTACTCAACAAAATTGAGAAATTGTAACAACTTGAGTGACTTTCTAGATAGGTACCACTTACCAAAGTTAAATAAAGATCAGCCAAACTGTTTAAATAGTCCTATAACTCCTAAAGAAATAGAAGCAGTTATTAAAAGTCTCCTTAAAAAAAGAAAGAAAGAAACGAAAGAAACGAAAGGAAGGAAAGAAAGAAAGAAAGAAAGAAAGAAAGAAAGGAAAGGAAAGGAAAGGAAAGGAAAGGAAAGGAAAGGAAAGGAAAAGAAAAGAAAAGAAAAGAAAAGAAAAGAAAAGAAAAGAAAAGAAAAGAAAAGAAGCAAGCCAAGGGCCAAGGGCCAGATGGTTTTAGTGCAGAATTATACCAAAATTTTGAAGAACTAATACCAATACTCCTCAAACAATCCACAAAATTGAAACAGAATTAAAAATGCTAAACTCACTCTATGGAGTTATTTTTTTCCATTTTTTATTAGGTATTCAGCTCATTTACATTTCCAATGCTATACCAAAAGTCCCCCATACCCACCTCCCCACTCCCCTACCCACCCACTCCCCCTTTTTGGCCCTGGCGTTCCCCTGTACTGGGGCATATAAAGTTTGCAAGTCCAATGGGCCTCTCTTTGCAGTGATGGCCAACTAGGCCATCTTTTGATACATATGCAGCTAGAGACAAGAGCTCCGGGGTACTGCTTAGTTCATATTGTTGTTCCACCTATAGGGTTGCAGTTCCCTTTAGTTCCTGGGGTGCTTTCTCTAGCTCCTCCATTGGGGGCCCTGTGGTCCATTCAATAGCTGACTGTGAGCATCCACTTCTGTGTTTGCTAGCCCCTGGCATAGTCTCACAAGAGACAGCTATATCTAGGTCCTTTCAGCAAAACCTTGCCAGTGTATGCAATGGTGTCAGCGTTTGGAAGCTGATCATGGGATGGATCTCTGGATATGGCAATCAATAGATGGTCCATCCTTTCATCACACTTCCAAATTTTGTCTCTGTAACTCCTTCCATGGGTGTTTTGTTTCCTATTCTAAGAAGGGGCAAAGTGTCCACACTTTGGTCTTCGTTCTCTTGAGTTTAATGTGTTTAGCAAATTGTATCTTATATCTTGGGTATAGCTCTGAGTGCCTCCAAAAAGAAACTAGAGAGAGCATACATTAGCAGCTTGACAACACACCTAAAAGCTCTAGAACAAAAGGAAGCAAATTCACCCAAGAGGAGTAGACGGCAGGAAATAATCAAACTCAGGGGCAAACTCAACCAAGTGGAAACAAGAAGAACTATTCAGAGAATCAACCAATCGAGGAGCTGGTTCTTTGAGAAAATCAGCAAGATAGACAAACCCTTAGCCAAACTCACTAGAGGGCACAGGGAAAGCGTTCTAATTAACAAAATCAGAAATGAAAAGGGAGACATAACAACAGATCCTGAAGAAATCCAAAACACCATCAGATCCTTCTACAAAAGGCTATACTCAACAAAACTGGAGAACCTGGATGAAACGGAGAAGTTTCTAGACAGATACAAGGTACCAAAGTTGAATCAAGATCAGGTTAATGATCTAAACAGCCCGATATCCCCCAAAGAAATAGAAGCAGTCATTAATAGTCTCCCAACCAAAAAAAGCCCAGGACCAGATGGGTTTAGTGCAGAGTTCTATCAGACCTTCAAAGAAGATCTAATCCCAGTTCTATGGAGTTATAGCTAACCTGGTACTTAAATCTACATTTAAAACAATCAACAAAGAGAACGTAAGACCCATTTCTCTTATGAATATTGTTGTAAAAATACTCTATAAATTATTTGAAAACCAAATCCAGGAATACATAAAAAGATCATCTACCATGATTAAGGGATTCGGGGATGGTTCAATATGTGAAAATCCATCAACGTAATCCACCATATAAACAAAGTAAAAGAAGAAAATCACATGATCATCTCATTAGATGCTGAAAATGTCTTTGACAAAATCCAACACCCCTTCATGTTAAAAGTATTAGAGAGATTAGGGATACAAGGCACATTCATAACTTAAAGAAATTTACAGCAAGCCAATAGCCAACATCAAGCTAAATGGAGAGAAACTTAAAGCAATGCCACTAAAATCAGGTATAAGACAAGGCTGCCCACTTTCTCTCTATCTATTCAATATAGTACTTGAAGTTCTAGCTAGAACAATAAGAAAACTAAAAGACATTGAGAGGGTACAAATTGGAAAAGATGTCAAAATATAGTTATTTGCTTATGATATAATAGTATACATAAGCAACCCAAACAATTTTATCAGAGAACTCCTACAGCTGATAAACACAAAGTTCAGCAAAGTTACTGGATACAAAATTAACTCAAAGAAATCAGTTGTCCTCTTTATAAAAACAATTAACTGGCACAGAAAGAAATTAGGGAAATAGCAACCTTTACAATACCCATGAAAAATATTAAATGTCTTGCTATAAGTCTATTCACACAAATGAAACATCTGTATAACAAGAACTTCAGATGCCTGAAGAAAGACACTGAAGAAGGTATCAGAAGATGGAGATATCTTCCATTCTCATAGATAGTTAGGATTAACATAGTGAAAATTGCCATCTTACCAAAAGCAATCCTCAGATTCAATGCAATCGCCATCAAAATTCCAACACAGGGTTTTTTTTTTGTTTTGTTTTGTTTTTTTTAATAGAACTTGAACGAGCAATTCTCAACTTTATATGGAAAACTAATAAAACCAGGATGGCCAAACCAATCCTAAACAATAAACAAACTTCAGGAAGAATTACTATCCCTGATCTCAAACTGTACAAGAGAGCAATAGTGATAGAAACTGCATGGGGCATTGGTACAGAAACAGACACGTTGATTAATGGAATCAAATCAAAGGCACAGAAATAAACCCACACACCTTTGGACATCTATCTTGATTTTTTGATAAAGAAGACAACCCATACAGTAGCAAAATGAAAGCATCATCAATAAATGGTGCTGGTCTAACTAGATGTCTACATGTAGAAGAATGAAAATAGATCCATATTTGAAATACTGCACAAAACTCAGGTCCAAGTGGATCAATAACCTCAACATAAATCTGCATACACTAAATCTCATAGAAGAGAAGGTGGGAAATACCCTTAAATGCATTGGTACAGGAAAAAAATTCTTGATCGGAACCCCAATGGCTCAGGCTCAAAGATCAACAACTGATAAATGGGACCACATGAAACTGTAAAAAACTCATTTAACTGTAAGGCAGCTTCAACCTCATGAAACTGCAAGGCAAAGAACACTGTCAATAAGAAAAATTGGCAGCCTACAGGTTGGGAAAGGATCTCCATTAACCCTACATCTGACAGAGGGCTAATATCCAACATTTATAAAGATCTCAAGAAGTTAAACACCAATAACCCCCAAAACCCAATTAAAAATGGGGCTCAGAGATAAACAGAGAATTCTCAACAAAGGAATCTCAAATAGCTGAGAAGCACCTAAAGAAATGTAAAGAAAACCTCTGATACGCCATCTTACATTGGTCATAATGGCTAAGGTCAAAAATTCAAGTGAGAGCACACACTGGCAAGGATATGAAGCAAGGGAACACTCCAACCTTGCTGATGGGAAAGCAAACTTATTCAACCACTCTAGAAATCCTTTTGGCAGTTTTCAGAAAACTGAGAATAGTTCTCATGACCCAGCCAGCTATACTACTCCTGGGCATATAAGAAAAAAAAGAAAATGCTTCACCATCCAACAACACTCACTCAACTATGCTCATAGCAGCTTTATTTGTAAAGCCAGAAACTGGAAACAAACTAGATGGCTCTTAAATGAAGAATAGATAAAAGAAATTGAAGAAGATCACAGAAGATGGAAAGAATTCCCATGCTCATGGATTGGCAGGATTAATATAGTCAAAATAGCTATCCAGCTGGAAGCAATCTACAGATTCAATGCAATCCCCATCAAAATACCAACTATATTTTTCAGTGAGTTAGAAAGGGCAATTTGGAGGTGTCCGCCTGGCTTGGGAGGCGGCCTCAGCCTCAGCAGCAGCGGTCGCCATCTGGGTTCCGGGACTCCGCGGGACCTAGGAAATTAGTCTGAACAGGTTAGAGGGTGCGCCAGAGAACCGGACAGCTTCTGGGACGGGCGGAAGCACAGAGCCGCTGAGGCAGCACCCTTGGCGGGCCGCAGACAGCCGGCCACCATCCGGACCAGAGGACAGGTGTCCGCCTGGCTTGGGAGGCAGCCTCAGCCTCAGGAGCAGCGGTCAATGTCTTGGTTCCAGGACTCCCTGGTACTTAGGAATTTAGTTTGAACAGGTGAGAGTCTGCACCACAGAAGCTGACAGCTTCTGGGAACTGCCAAAGCAACACAGCTTCTGAGAGAGGCCCTGTTTTGGGCCTTCTTCTTCGACCAGGAGGAGGTCCAAAAACAAGATATCTGTGCACCTTCCCTGTAAGAGAGCTTGCCAGCAGAGAGTGCTCTGAGCACTGAAACTCAGAGGAGAGAATCTGTCTCCCAGGTCTGCTGATAGACGGTAACAGAATCACCAGAAGAACAATCTCTAAACAGAGTCAACTATAACTACTAACTCCAGAGATTACCAGATGGCGAAAGGTAAACGTAGGAATCCTACTAATAGGAACCAAGACCACTCACCATCATCAGAACCCAGCACTCCCACTTCGCCCAGTCCAGGGCACCCCAACACACCCGAAAACCTAGACCTAGATTTAAAAGCATATCTCATGATGATGGTAGAGGACATCAAGAAGGACTTTAATAAATCACTTAAAGAAATACAGGAGAACACTGCTAAAGAGTTACAAGTCCTTAAAGAAAAACAGGAAAACACAATCAAACAGGTAGAAGTCCTTACAGAAAAAGAGGAAAAAACATATAAACAGGTGATGGAAATGAACAAAACCATACTAGACCTAAAAAGGAAAGTAGAAACAATAAAGAAAACTCAAAGTGAGGCAACACTGGAGATAGAAACCCTAGGAAAGAAATCTGGAACCATAGATTTGAGCATCAGCAACAGAATACAAGAGATGGAAGAGAGAATCTCAGGTGCAGAAGATTCCATAGAGAACATCGGCACAACAATCAAAGAAAATGGAAAATGCAAAAAGATCCTAACTCAAAATATCCAGGAAATCCAGGACACAATGAGAAGACCAAACCTACGGATAATAGGAGTGGATGAGAATGAAGATTTTCAACTCAAAGGACCAGCAAACATCTTCAACAAAATTATTGAAGAAAACTTCCCAAATCTAAAGAAAGAGATACCTATGAACATACAAGAAGCCTACAGAACTCCAAATAGACTGGACCAGAAAAGAAATTCCTCCCGACACATAATAATCAGAACAACAAATGCACTAAATAAAGATAGAATACTAAAAGCAGTAAGCGAAAAAGGTCAAGTAACATACAAAGGCAAGCCTATCAGAATTACACCAGATTTTTCACCAGAGACTATGAAAGCCAGAAGAGCCTGGACAGATGTTATACAGACACTAAGAGAACACAAATTCCAGCCCAGGCTACTATACCCAGCCAAACTCTCAATTACCATAGATGGAGAAACCAAAGTATTCCACGACAAAACCAAATTCACACATTATCTCTCCATGAATCCAGCCCTTCAAAGGTTAATAACAGAAAAAAACCAATACAAGAACGGGAACAATGCCCTAGAAAAAACAAGAAGGTAATCCCTCAACAAACCTAAAAGAAGACAGCCACAAGAACAGAATGCCAACTTTAACAACAAAAATAACAGGAAGCAACAATTACTTTTCCTTAATATCTCTTAACATCAATGGTCTCAACTCCCCAATAAAAAGACATAGACTAACAAACTGGCTACACAAACAAGACCCAACATTTTGCTGTTTACAGGAGACACATCTCAGAGAAAAAGATAGACACTACCTCAGAATAAAAGGCTGGAAAACAATTTTCCAAGCAAATGGTATGAAGAAACAAGCTGGAGTAGCCATTCTAATATCTGATAAGATTGACTTCCAACCCAAAGTCATCAAAAAAGACAAGGAGGGGCACTTCGTTCTCATCAAAGGTAAAATCCTCCAAGAGAAACTCTCAATTCTGAATATCTATGCTCCAAATACAAGGGCAGCCACATTCATTAAAGAAACTTTAGTAAAGCTCAAAGCACACATTGCACCTCACACAATAATAGTGGGAGACTTCAACACACCACTTTCACCAATGGACAGATCACGGAAACAGAAACTAAACAGGGACACACTGAAACTAACAGAAGTGATGAAACAAATGGATCTGACAGATATCTACAGAACATTTTATCCTAAAACAAAAGGATATACCTTCTTCTCAGCACCTCATGGTACCTTCTCCAAAATTGACCACATAATAGGTCACAAAACAGGCCTCAACAGATTCAAAAATATTGAAATTTTCCCATGTATCCTATCAGATCACCATGCACTAAGGCTGATCTTCAATAACAAAAAAAAATAACAGAAAGCCAACACCCACGTGGAAACTGAACAACACTCTTCTCAATGATACCTTGGTCAAGGAAGGAATAAAGAAAGAAATTAAAGACTTTTTAGAGTTTAATGAAAATGAAGCCACAACGTACCCAAACCTTTGGGACACAATGAAAGCATTTCTAAGAGGGAAACTCATAGCTCTGAGTGCCTCCATGAAGAAACGGGAGAGAGCACATACTAGCAGCTTGACAACACATCTAAAAGCTCTAGAAAAAAAGGAAGCAAATTCACCCAAGAGGAGTAGACGGCAGGAAATAATCAAACTCAGGGGGGAAATCAACCAAGTGGAAACAAGAAGAACTATTCAAAGAGTTAAGCAAACGAGGAATTGGTTCTTTGAGAAAATCAACAAGATAGATAAACCCTTAGCTAGACTCACTAGAGGGCACAGAGACAAAATCCTAATTAACAAAATCAGAACTGAAAAGGGAGACATAACAACAGATCCTGAAGAAATCCAAAACACCATCAGATCCTTCTACAAAAGGCTATACTCAACAAAACTGGAAAACCTGGACGAAATGGACAAATTTCTGGACAGATACCAGGTACCAAAGTTGAATCAGGATCAAGTTGACCTTCTAAACAGTCCCATATCCCCTAAAGAAATAGAAGCAGTTATAAATAGTCTCCCAGCCAAAAAAAGCCCAGGACCAGACGGGTTTAGTGCAGAGTTCTATCAGACCTTCAAAGAAGATCTAATTCCAGTTCTGCACAAACTTTTTCACAAGATAGAAGTAGAAAGTACTCTACCCAACTCATTTTATGAAGCCACTATTACTCTGATACCTAAACCACAGAAAGATCCAACAAAGATAGAGAACTTCAGACCAATTTCTCTTATGAATATCGATGCAAAAATCCTCAATAAAATTCTCGCTAACCGAATCCAAGAACACATTAAAGCAATCATCCATCCTGACCAAGTAGGTTTTATTCCAGGGATGCAGGGATGGTTTAATATACGAAAATCCATCAATGTAATCCACTATATAAACAAACTCAAAGACAAAAACCACATGATCATCTCGTTAGATGCAGAAAAAGCATTTGACAAGATCCAACACCCATTCATGATAAAAGTTCTGGAAAGATCAGGAATTCAAGGCCCATACCTAAACATGATAAAAGCAATCTACAGCAAACCAGGAGCCAACATCAAAGTAAATGGAGAGAAGCTGGAAGCAATCCCACTAAAATCAGGGACTAGACAAGGCTGCCCACTTTCTCCCTACCTTTTCAACATAGTACTTGAAGTATTAGCCAGAGCAATTCGACAACAAAAGGAGATCAAGGGGATACAAATTGGAAAGGAGGAAGTCAAAATATCACTTTTTGCAGATGATATGATAGTATATATAAGTGACCCTAAAAATTCCACCAGAGAACTCCTAAACCTGATAAACAGCTTCGGTGAAGTAGCTGGATATAAAATTAACTCAAACAAGTCAATGGCCTTTCTCTACACAAAGAATAAACAGGCTGAGAAAGAAATTAGGGAAACAACACCCTTCTCAATAGTCACAAATAATATAAAATACCTCGGAGTGACTCTAACTAAGGAAGTGAAAGATCTGTATGATAAAAACTTCAAGTCTCTGAAGAAAGAAATTAAAGAAGATCTCAGAAGATGGAAAGATCTCCCATGCTCATGGATTGGCAGGATCAACATTGTAAAAATGGCTATCTTGCCAAAAGCAATCTACAGATTCAATGCAATCCCCATCAAAATTCCAACTCAATTCTTCAACGAATTAGAAGGAGCAATTTGCAAATTCATCTGGAATAACAAAAAACCTAGGATAGCAAAAACTCTTCTCAAGGATAAAAGAACCTCTGGTGGAATCACCATGCCTGACCTAAAGCTGTACTACAGAGCAATTGTGGTAAAAACTGCATGGTACTGGTATAGAGACAGACAAGTAGACCAATGGAATAGAATTGAAGACCCAGAAATGAACCCACACACCTATGGTCACTTGATCTTCGACAAGGGAGCTAAAACCATCCAGTGGAAGAAAGACAGCATTTTCAACAAATGGTGCTGGCACAACTGGTTGTTATCATGTAGAAGAATGTGAATTGATCCATACTTATCTCCTTGTACTAAGGTCAAATCTAAATGGATCAAAGAACTTCACATAAAACCAGAGACACTGAAACTTATAGAGGAGAAAGTGGGGAAAAGCCTTGAAGATATGGGCACAGGGGAAAAATTCCTGAACAGAACAGCAATGGCTTGTGCTGTAAGATCGAGAATTGACAAATGGGACCTAATGAAACTCCAAAGTTTCTGCATGGCAAAAGACACCGTCAATAAGACAAAGAGACCACCAACAGATTGGGAAAGGATCTTTACCTATCCTAAATCAGATAGGGGACTAATATCCAACATATATAAAGAACTCAAGAAGGTGGACTCCAGAAAATCAAATAACCCCATTAAAAAATGGGGCTCAGAACTTAACAAAGAATTCTCACCTGAGGAATACTGAATGGCAGAGAAGCACCTGAAAAAATGTTCATCATCCTTAATCATCAGGGAAATGCAAATCAAAACAACCCTGAGATTCCACCTCACACCAGTCAGAATGTCTAAGATCAAAAATTCAGGTGACAGCAGATGCTGGCGAGGATGTGGAGAAAGAGGAACACTCCTCCATTGTTGGTGGGATTGCAGGCTTGTACAACCACTCTGGAAAACCGTCTGGCGGTTCCTCAGAAAATTGGACATAGTACTACCGGAGGATACAGCAATACCTCTCCTGGGCATATATCCAGAAGATGCCCCAACTGGTAAGAAGGACACATGCTCCACTATGTTCATAGCAGCCTTATTTATAATAGCCAGAAGCTGGAAAGAACCCAGATGCCCCTCAACAGAGGAATGGATACAGAAAATGTGGTACATCTACACAATGGAGTACTACTCAGCTATTAAAAAGAATGAATTTATGAAATTCCTAGCCAAATGGATGGACCTGGAGGGCATCATCCTGAGTGAGGTAACACATTCACAAAGGAACTCACACAATATGTACTCACTGATAAGTGGATATTAGCCCAAAACCTAGGATACCCAAGATATAAGATACAATTTGCTAAACACATGAAACTCAAGAAAAATGAAGACTGAAGTGTGGACACTATGCCCGTCCTTAGAAGTGGGAACAAAACACCCATGGAAGGAGTTACAGAGACAAAGTTTGGAGCTGAGATGAAAGGATGGACCATGTAGAGACTGCCTTATCCAGGGATCCACCCCATAATCAGCATTCAAACGCTGACACCATTGCATACACTAGCAAGATTTTATCGAAAGGACCCAGATGTAGCTGTCTCTTGTGAGACTATGCCGTGGCCTAGCAAACACAGAAGTGGATGCCCACAGTCAGCTAATGGATGGATCACAGGGCTCCCAATGGAGGAGCTAGAGAAAGTACCCAAGGAGCTAAAGGGATCTGCAACCCTATAGGTGGATCAACATTATGAACTCACCAGTACCCCGGAGCTCTTGACTCTAGCTGCATATGTATCAAAAGATGGCCTAGTCGGCCATCACTGGAAAGAGAGGCCCATTGGACACACAAACTTTATATGCTCCAGAACAGGGGAACGCCAGGGCCAAAAAGGGGGAGTGGGCGGGTAGGGGAGTGGGGGTGGGTGGGTATGGGGGACTTTTGGTATAGCATTGGAAATGTAAATGAGCTAAATACCTAATAAAAAATGGAAAAAAAATAAAAAACAAAAAACAAAACAAAACAAAAAAACAAAGGAACAAAAAAAAAAAAAAAAAAAAAGAAAGGGCAATTTGCAAATTCATCTGGAATAATAAAAATCCTAGGACAGCACTATTCTCAACAATAAAAGAACTTCTGGTGGAATCACCAGCCTGACCTTAAGCTGCACTACAGAGCAATTGTGATAAAAACTGCATGGTGCTGGTACAACGACAGACAGGTAGATCAATGGAATAGAATTGAAGACTAGGAAATGAATCCATACACCTATGGTCACTTGATCTTTGACAAGGGAGCTAAAACAATCCAGTAAAAAAATGAAAGCATTTTCAACAAATGGTGCTGGCACAACTGGCAGTTATCATGTAGAAGAATGTGAATTGATCATTCTTATCTCCTTGTACAAAGTTCATATCTAAGTGGATCAAAGACCTCCACAAAAAACCAAAGAAACTGAAATTTAGAGAGGAGAAAGTGGGGGAAAGCCTTGAAGATATGGGCACAGGCAAAAATTCCCTAAAGGGAACGGCAATGGCTTGTGTTGTAAGATCAAGAATTGACAAATGGGACCTCGTTGCAAAGCTTCTGTAAGGTAAAAGATACTGTCAATAAGACAAAAAGGCCACCAACAGATTGGGAAAGAATTTTTACCAATCCTGAATCTGATAGGGGACTAATATCCAATATATACAAAGAGCTCAAGAAGCTGGACTCCAGAAATTCAAATAACTCCATTTAAAAATGGGGTACAGAGCCAAACAAAGAATTATCACCTGAGGTATACCAATGGCTGAGAAGCACCTGAAAAAATGTTCAACATCCTTAATCATCAGGGAAATGCAAATCAAACCAACCTTGAGATTCCACCTCACATCAGTCAGAATGGCTAACATCAATTCAGGTGACAGCAGATGCTGGCGAGGATGTGGAGAAAAAGGAACACTCCTTCATTGCTGGTGGGATTGCAAGCTTGTACAACCACTCTGGAAATCAGTCTGGTGCTTCCTCAGAAAATTGGACATAGTACTACTGGAAGATCCAGCAATACCTCTCCTGGGCATATACCTAGAAGATGTTCCAACTGGTAATTAGGACACATGCTCTACTATGTTCATAGCAGTCTTATTTATAAAAGCTAGAAATAATCCAGATGTCCCTCAAAAGAGGAATGGATACAGAAAATGTGGTACATTTACACAATGGAGTACTACTCAGCCATTAAAAACAATGAATTTATGAAATTCCTAGGCAAATGGATGGATCTGGAGGATATCATCCTGAGTGAGGTAACCCAATCACAAAAGAACTCACATGATATGCACTCACTGATAAGGGGACATTAGCCCAGAAACTTAGAATACCCAAGATACAATTTGCAAAACACATAAAACTCAAGAAGAAAGAAGACCAAAGTGTGAACATTTCACCCCTTCTGAGAATTAGGAACAAAACACCCATGGAAGGAGTTACAGTGACCAAGTTTGGAGCTGAGAGGAAAGGATGGACCATCCAGAGACTGCCCCACCGGGAATCCATCCCATAATCAGCCTCCAAGCACAGACACTATTGCATAAGCCAGCAAGATTTTCGTGAAAGGACTCTGATATAGTTGTCTTTTGTGAGGCTATGCTGGTGCCTGGCAAACACAGGAGTGGATGCTCACAGTCAGCTATTGGATGGAACACAGGGCCCCCAATGGATGAGCTAGAGAAAGAACCCAAGGAGCTGAAAGGGTCTGCAGCCCCATAGGTGGAACAACAATATGAACTAACCAGTACCCCCAGAGCTTGTATCTCTAGCTCCATATGTAGCAGAAGATGGCCTAGTCGGCCATCATTGGAAAGAGAGGCCCATTAGTCTTACAAATTTTATATGCCTCAGTACAGGGAAATGCCAGGCCCAAGAAGTGGTAGTGGGTTGGTAGGGGAGTTGGGGAGAGGGTATGGGGGACTTTCAGGATAGCATTTGAAATGTAAATGAAGAAAATACCTAATAAAAATCAGAAAAAAAAAACAATTTGCAAAACACAAGAAAATCAAGAAGAAGGAAGATCAATGTGTGGATACTTCATTCCTCCTTAGAATAGGGAACAAAATGCCCATGGAAGGAGTTGCAGAGACAAAGTTTAGAGTTAAGACGAAAGGATGGACCAGGCATAGACTATTCCACCCGGGAATCCATCCCATAATCAGTCACCAAACGCAGACACTGTTGCATCTGCTAGCAAGATTTTGCTGAAAGGACCCTGATATAGCTGTCTCTTGTAAGGCTATGCCAGTGCCCGGCAAATACAGAAGTTGATGCTCACAGTCAGCTATTGGATGCAACACAGGGCTCCCAATGGAGGAGCTAGAGAAAGTACCCAAGGAGTTGAAGGGGTCTGCAATCCTATTGGTGGAATAACAATATGAACTAACCAATACCCCCAGAGCTCGTGTCTCTAGCTGCATATGTAGCAGAAGACGGCCTAGTCAGCCATCATTGGGAGGAGAGGCCCCTAGGTCTTTCAAACTTTATATGCCCTAGTACAGGGGAACTCCAGGGCCAAGAAGTGAGAGTGGGTGGGTAGGAGAGCAGGGTGGGGGAGGGTATAGGGAACTTTTGGGATAGCATTTGAAATGTAAATAAAGAAAATATCTAATAAAAAAGAAAATAAAAATATTTTTTAAAAAAAATAAAAGATGGTACATCTATATAATGGAATATTTTTCAGCTAGGAATAACAAAGGCATCATAAATTTTTCAGGGAAATGAGTGTATATTGAGAATATCATCCTGAGTGAGGTAGTCCAGTTCCAAAAGGATATGCATGGTATGTTCTCACTTCTAGGTGAATATTAACAGTAAAATACCTAATGCCCATATTATGCAAATCCAAGGAGGCAGAACAGGAAGGTTGCAAGTGAAGATGCTGGTATATCACATGGAAGGGAGAACAGAATGGTCATGGAAGTTAGATTGAGGGAGAGAACTGGGTGGAAGAGAAGGGACCAAGGGCAGAGTGGTGGGCTTCTGGGATCGGGTATGGGGAAAAGGCAGCAGAATGGATGTTACATCCACTCCAGTAGTGACAAGAGCGACAGGCCCGGACAACCTGGGTGCTGTCCCGAGGCGAAAAGTTCACGGAAACTTATTCTCCTGGAATCGTGGCATCCTGTATAAAGAATGCTCCAATGCCCTTGCTTTAGTTGATAAACAGATCTGTGTGCTTTCCCTTAATATTGCTTTATTACAAGTGTTCCTAAGGATTGATATTTTGACATATAGCTAAGTTAGATTATAGGCAGTCCTTGATCCGACCTTGGGCATGGATAGCTAAATCACTGCACTACACAGAAATTTACCATTATCTAGGAAGAAGGAAGTTTGTGACCTAAAGAGGAACCAGAGTAGATACTTAGAACTATAGGTAGCTGAGTTACACCCATACACAAACAAGTATTTACAATGGCCTAGGAGGAAGGTGGACTATACAATAGGCTAGAGTAGGAACTATGGCAAGGGCATGAAGCCCTTTCCCCTGGCTTCTAAGATTAAGTGGACCTTAGGTGGAGCTGTTTTTGATCCCAGTTGTTAACATTGAATTTTATCCCAGTTGGTTCCTGCCAGTTCTTCCATGTTTGTATTCCTTTGTTTTGTATAAGAATCCAGTAACCTCTTTGTACCTTGCTGGTGTGTCACCCAAATTCCCTATTTTCCTCTGTATAAAAAGTTTGATGCTCCATTTGACAAATTACATTCAGATCCACACTCCCTTGTGTCGAGTCTGTCTGTCAATTCCCACCAACTCCTTGCCCACCTGTGACCAGAGACCCATTCCACGCAGACAAGGGACTCAGAGGGTCTGCGGCAAATGGAGACAGAGGGGGCAGGTAGAAGGCCTGAGATACAGAGAAGAGATACAGACATAGGATAGGAGAGGCACCCTAGAATCAATGGGGGCTAGCTGTGACTCACAACATCAGGATATGGAGCCTGGAAAGTTGCCTCCCATGGCAAGGCAGAAATGCGGGTGGAGCAATAGGGACACCAAATCACCCACAAAACTTTTGACCCAAAATGTATCCTTTTTACAAGAAATGCAGGGAATAGGGATGGAGCAGAGTGAACAGCCAACCAATAACCAACCTAACTTGAGACACATTCCATGGGCAAGTGCAGATCTCTGATACCATTAATGATATTCTGTTTTGCTTGCAGACAGAAGTCTAGCTTGTCTGTCCTGTGAGAGACTCCATCCAGCAGTTGACTCAGATAAATTGAGACACCTACAGCTAAACAGTGGGTGGAGCTTGGAGACTATTATGGAAGGATAGGAGGAAGGATTGCAGCCCCTAAGGGAATAGAAACTCTATGGGAAGATCAACAGAATCAACTAACCTGGACTCTTGGGGCTCTAAAAAGACTGAACCATCAACCAAAAGATATACACAGGCTGGACCTATGCCTACACATATATATGTAGCAGATGAGCAGGTTGGTCTTCATGGGGTACTGAACAACTGGAAAGGAGACTATCCTAAAAGCTGTTGACTGTACATGGAATATGTTCTTCTAGCTGGCTTCTTTGTCTGGCTTCAGTGGGAGAGGATGTGCTTAGCCTCAGTGAGACTTGATGTGCCAGTGCGTGGGGTACCCATTGAGGTGCTCGCCCACTCAGAAGAGAAGGAGAAGGAGGGATTGTGGGAGGAGGTCACCTAGAGAGGGAAAGTAAGGAGCATGTGAAGTGAATTAATAATAATAATAACAATAATAATAACAACTAATTTTGATTTATTTTAAGAAATGAAAGCAACAATAACAAAATACTTAGCTGGGTGGAATCATGGCTTCCAATCACTAGTCTGTAAATTTCTTTATCTCTTCCCTTAGCATCTTTCTAACTAGCTGGCAGATAGCACAGCTGCCTCTCTTCCTTTACACATGTGAAGCCCCTTATACAATTCATATTGCATCGTTATATTTGTGCAGAGTTGAGAAATTATATATTTTTAAACTCTTTATAGGTTTTCTACAGCCTCAAGGGCTGTCCTGAAGGTCCCAATGTTTTCCATTTTGCTAAAACATTTGCCACAACTTAGCCTCCCTAACTCATGCTGTCTATCATGTAGTCTTCTTCAAGTAAATTAAAATACACAGGAAAAAAGTGGGTATTCTTATTGGCAGTGTTGCCATGGCTCATGACAAAGCTCCCTCTGATGTGTTATCTTTGGTTCTCTTATGTGCTTGACTTTCCTTGGTCAATAAAAATACTCATCACCCCCCCCCCAAATACAAACAAACAAACAAAACACACACACACAAAAAAAACATTAACAGGGAGGCATTCCTTAGAAGACTCTGAAAATATGTACACACAAGCAAGCCTTATGCCCAAAGAAGACATTGACACTTATAGAGGCCCATGTCTACTGCCCCATCCCAGGGGCAGGAAGCATGTCTTTCTGTCCCTACCAATGCCATGCTGGACTCGACAGATGTTCTTATAATCCACATTTAGTTCTCCCCCTTCAATCCATATCCCAGATTTTAGCCAGTAACAGCTAAGTCTTCATGACCATATGGCCAAACACATAATAAAAGGACAATGTGTACCATCCTTTGATTTTTTCACTAGTATTTAGAGTTTAAGCTTACAAGCAAAATCTCCTTTTTGCTATATTAAATAGAGCCATTAGTATAATCTATGTAAAACCAAGCATAATGTATTTAGACCATCAATCAAATTCATATGAAAACTTCACTAGTACCATCCCTAGAATGAAAAATCATTTAAGCACCTAATCATGCATGAAGCTTTCAGTGCTGAGAAAATTAATTGCATAGCTCTGGGCTGCTGACCTGCAGTTGTTTTACAACTTGAAACAGACAACAGGAAAGACCCATGTCCATATAAGCCTGGTAGTCAAATGAAAAGTAATACTGAACATTATAGAGTGTGCATACATGCATGCAGTGATTTTAAGAAATGAATATTTAGAATAAGCATTAAAATCTGAGTTATCTGGTTGTTTTCTTGTTTGAGAATGAATCCATCCTAGCACCAGCTGGTTTACATAGTGAAAACTGTCACAAAATAAGAGAATACAGCTTGTGAGTTAGGTGACATTTGATTTCATCTCCAATGTTCAAAAATCACTGTCCAACAGCTACCATTTTTATATGAAATATATGTATTCTTTGTTTCTCAAACATAACTTTTTATTTCTTGTCTTCAATGCCTGAGATTCTCTTTACCATATCTTGTATTCTGTTGCCCTCCGAGATTCCTGTTTGGGCGCCCAAATTTTTCATGTCTAGATTTCCCTCAGTTTGATTTTTTTTTTTTTTATCCTATTTGTTCTTTCAAGACTTTAACTGTTTGGTTCATTTCCTTCCACTGTGTGTTTGTATTTCCATAGATTTCTTTAAGTGATTTCTTAATTTCCTCTTTAACACCCTCTGTTATATTCATAAAGGGTATTTTAAGGTCCTTGTGCTTCAGTTATGTGTTGTTTCTTAGGGCCTATGGTGGTATGGTTGGTGGGCTGTTACTGTGTTTTTAGGCTGACATTAGGCATCTGGCTTTAGGAAGATTGTAATTCAAAGTGCTAATATCTGCTCTGATATTTTTGGTGGGTATTTTGTCTCTTGGATTTTGTTGCCTTCTTTGGTTCTTAAGATAATGAGGTGTCTATATGTTGACTGGTAGAAAATGTTTCAATCCCACCAAACAAGAGTAAAAAATGACTGACCCAAATTTTTTGACAAATTAAACAAGCATCATTTTTCTGTCCAACAGTGATATCACTCATATGAGTGTTATCTCATATGGCTGTGGTAAGAATTGAATCGGCCACTTACTGGTGTAGAGGAATTTTAATCCAGCAACATGGCACTTCTGCCTAGGGATCATATCCAAAGACCTCCTAGGTCTGTGTGATCAGTTGGCTGTAATGACACATCATTAATTCTTCTGTCTGGAATGCAAACATGCCATTAGTACACACCTTTATTCTCATACAATGTAGGTAAGTTTAATTTGTAGAAGGAAACAGCCATGTTTGAGGGATGTGCAGTAAAGACAATGCAGTGAAGTTGAGATTGTGAGTTCTTGCAGTTCAGTGCAAGAGAAAGTTGAAGTCAGAAAATAAAAACAGGACCAGAAGATTGGAACAAATCGCAAGAGTTATATTGAGGCCAAGCAGAGCAATTCAGCAAGAAGCCAGATTGAATTAGTCAGTGTGGTGAGGAGTTTGAGTTGAACCAGCCATCCACAGTTCAGAAAGAACTAGAAAGAGACAAAATCTGCTGAGACAAATATAAACTAGGAACAGAAGTTAAGTTACTGCCTTACCAGTAAGCTTCCAAGATGCTAACTGCACCCATCAAATAAAAGCTACATTTACATCTGGCATCTTAGACCACAATACCGGAGCAGGACAGGGAAACAGGTAAGCCAGTGGAAGAACTTCATCACTCCCTCTGCCCCTCAAAATCCAAACCATTATTCTCATCCCTAGCATTGCAACAGACTACCAGCTACAGCCTTCTTTCTTTACATCTCCTCTAGATCACATACAGACCATCCCCTTTTAACTTTGGTCCCCTATTCTTTGTTTTATCCCTGCATCCAACTCCAGCATGTACTCCCTGCTAAATCACAATCCATGCCTGCCAGAAAACCAGGCATATTTTCTCTTCTCCCTCTGTTCCCATAAATGTAATCCCTCAGTCTTATCCAAATCTACAATAGAACACCTGAGGCAGTGTTCCCTCCCCCTGCTCCCATTTCCTGTGAATCCCACAGATCTTCCCCTTCAAATGTTTCTACCTGTTAAGACTAGAAAATTTTAACTTCTGTTCCTAGTTTATATTTGTCTCAGCAGATTTTCACCTGACTGACAGACTTTATCTAAGAATCACACTTGGGCTGCAAGCTGCTGATCTCTGACTTGTTGAAAGCTAATGTAAACTGGTCTACTCATGTGATTGCTCCATCTTTAAGTTGGATCAACTAATCAGATAAATCCCCCATTGTTCAGCTTTTGACTAGCATTTCAGCCTTCCTGGACCCCCATGACAATATCCTAACATCAGCTAGAAATTGTTACAGAAGGGAATAAATTGCCCATTGTCACACCTAAGAGGTTGAAATGCTAAGTCAAAAGGAAGCCCCCTAGCATCACAGGAAATTTCTAAGTCAATCATTTGACTTACTGGAAGAACTGAAAGAGGGCATTGTTGATGCCTTCCCCCTTGGCATAGCTGTAGCCATTTTGTTCCATTCCTACCAGTCATTGACACAGAAATATAGCTTGACTCAGAGCAGGTTCGTGCTACTCATATATCCTGTTATGTTCTGTATGTTCTGAGATCTGTTAATCTTAAGAAATTCCACAACCATAAGCATCACTTAGGACCCGTCAAATTAAAAGTCAATATGAACTGTTATGTTTAAAATAGCTTGAATCAAAGCCAAACACCAGGAAGCACTTCCTGCACTTGCATATGAGCTCATTGTGGTTTTTCCAGGTTTAGCCTTTTGAAGCTGGCCCTGAGAAATGTTCCAGGTTGTAGCTCCCAGATCCCGAGTCTATAGTCTCAGTCCTAATTTATCAGTCTTGTGGTTTGTGTTCAATAAACCAATCCTATTTAAATGAGATTTTTGTCTGGATGGTTTGTGTGATGATTATTGCCTTTTACTAGATTACAACCTGAGCAGGCACTACCCAAAGGCAGCTCTTCCCAAGGCAACAGAGTTTGCTGTATGCAGGACCACACCTCCCCTACTGCTCCTGAGATCCAATACCCCCAGTCTCACTCACAGTTCTGTAGCAGGAATCCTGCTGTGGTCTCCCTTTCTGCTCTGACCCATGCACAGCAGATTACAAAGACCTTCTCCTCCAACCTTTCTTCCCCCAACCCATCTCATTATCCCAGCCTTCAATACCAGCTGAAATTCCATGTGAACATACCAGCAGAAAAAAAAAAACAAAACAAAAACAAAAACCAAAAAACAAAACAGAAAAGAGCCACTACACTCTCTAAAAATCCAGGAGGGAACAGGAACCATGGATAAAACACCCACCCAACAAAGACAAATCCAGAAATCAGCACCTAGACCTATAATCACCCCAAACCCAGATATCTACACATTAGCATAAAACTAAAATAAATAACATCCAGATAGAGCCCAGATATCCTAGCCCTGAATACTTAAGCATAGCTGAGGAATAAAACAAAGACCTTGAAAAAAGCTGTATGAAGATGATAGAGGTCCTTAAAGAGGAAATGAGTAAATTCCTTAAAAACTGCAGAAAAACAAACACAAACAATTAGAGGAAATGAATAAATCTTTTAAAGAAATCCAAGAGGTTGTAAAACAGACACATTTTACCCAAACACAAAAGAATATATGTCCTGCTTTGCAACTGATGGAACATTTTCCAAAACTGACCACATCCTTGGATAGAAAATATCAATAGATACAAGAAAATTGAAATAACATCCTGCATCCTATTAGACTACCATGATTTAAAGCTGGATATCAACAACAGAAACTCGTGGAGACAGAACAACTCTCTACTGAATTGGTCAAGACATAAATTCAAGACTTTCTAGAGTTCAATGAAAATTAATATACAGTTGTGGGGCATTGGGCTATACACAGACAGCCTGGTTTCCAGTTGAGGTTAGATGTGGAACCCCAGGACCTGGTAGTGATAATTCACCTACATGGGACAGAAGGAGTTCTCTCATGTCCCTTGGAACTCTGGCTCCTGTCTAAGTTACTGCCCCCTCAGCCCCCACAAGAGAAGCATGGTTATTAGTCACGTAGGCAAAGTTCCAAGCTTCTGACCTTTAGGCTAAACTCCTCCCCAGTTACCTAGCAACAGTAAAGCTAACAGCACACCATAAGAAGTGCTGCTTGGCCCCGCCTCACTCTCTTGCTCTTATTCCCCTTACTCTCCTCTCTCCTCTCCCATTTCTTTGTTGTCTCCTCTTACTCTCCTCTCCTCTCTTTGTTCTCTCTTACTCTCTCTCCCTATTGTTCTCTCCCTCTTACTCTCTAGCCTTTCTTCTCTCACCTTTTCCCCTTCTCTCCTCTTAGCCATGGTTGCTCTCTCTCTCTCTCTCTCTCTCTCTCTCTCTCTCTCTCGCTCTCGCTTTTGCTCTCGCTCTCCACCTTTTCTCTCTCTTCTTGCCTTTCTACAATAAAGCTCTAAAACCATAGACTGTCTCTGTTCATCAAGGCCCACTATGCTTGGACAATGGTATAGGCTTTCTCCTAATGAGCTGTTTCTAATCTTTTGATGGAAGGCCTTCCTGTGCTCCAGTCAAGGCCTGCTGCACTTACTCTTTTCTGCGTGGGAACCTCTCTTCCTCAGCCCCCTCTCCCATAACCCCAGAGCTACAGGGTATCGCTCTGGTGCCCCTGGTCGGGGCTGCCCCTTGTTCAACCCCGTCGAGTGGGGTCAGTGACTTAGATGCCCACACGGTGGCTGAGTGGAAAGCATCTGACAGCCCTTCCACGTCTGCCTGCTCAGAGCACAGGAGGAACTCTGGCCAGATGCGGGCTATCCTCCCTCCCTCCTTCTTCCCCTTCCCCCCATAGTTCCCACATACAGCATTCCCACATATGAGACATAATGAAAGTGGGTTCTAATAGGCAAGCTCATAGCACAAAGTACCTACAAAAAAAATTAAAAATAAAGCAAACAAATGAACAAAGAAAAAAACTGGTGACTTATCATATTAGTAACATTATTTTGGCTGTAGAAATGTTTCATTCAAACTGGAAAAGGCTCTACAAAGAGTCCTAGCTCAAGCTATCAGAGACAGCATACAGTGGAATCGGTACCCAGGGAATAGGCACTGTAGGCTTACAGCTTCTTTCCATGGTCCAGTGGGAAGCAGCTTCCATTTTTCAGGCTCTGAGAGTTCAGAATAAGCCCCTCAGATCAATGCTTATGCCTGGCTATACAAAGCAGAGCAGAGAGACTTGGTGCCTACCGAATCACTCTTTGGCTCTAGAGCTTCAGCAAGCCTACTGTTTCATGGCAGGTCCAAGGGCCTGCCCTCTTTTTCTGACTTGCTCATTCCCATCTAAGGTTTGGTGTGTTTCTCCATCTGGATTCCTTTCTCCTGAGGGTCACAAGGCCCACATCTAGTTCTCACATACACTGTGCTCATATACCATTTTTATACTTAACAGCACACCTAAAAGCTCTAGAACAAAAAGAAGTAATCACACTTAAGAGAAGTAGACAGCAAGAATTTATTAAATTGAGGGATGAAATCAATAAAATGAAAACAAAGAGAACAATGCAAAGAATCAATGAAACAAGAGCTGGTTCATTGAAAAAAATCAATAAGATAAATTGATGCTTATCCAAACTAACTAGAGTGTAGAGGAAGAATATGCAAATTAACAAAACCAGACATGAAAAAGAGGGCATAGAATAAACATTGAGGAAATCCATGCAATTTTAAGTATATACTTTTAAAACCTATACTCCACAAATTAGAAAATATAAAAGAAATGGTTAATTTTCTCAATATATACCACTTACCAAAGTTAAATCAAGATCAGACAAATTATTTAAATAGACTTATAATCCCCACTGAATTAGAAACAGTCATAACAAGTCTACAAGTGTGGGGGGGGCAGGAAAAGATGATTTTCGCACAGAATTCTAGTAGACTTTCAAAGAAAATTTAATACAAATACTCTTAAATTATTCTACAAAACAGAATCAGAAGAAGTACTGGGTAACTCATTCTATGAGGTCACAGTTACTCTGATACTCAAAGCACATAAGTACTCAACAAAGAAAGATAATATCAATTTCTCTTATGACTATATATGCAAAAAATAGCAAATAATATACCTGCAAACTGAGTCCAAGAACACTTTGAAAATATCATCCTCTGTGATCAACTAAGCTTCATCCCACAGATAGGAGGATGGTTCAGTATACAAAAATAAGTAACTGTAATCCACTATATCTACATAGTCATCTCTTAGATTTCAAAAAAAGGCCTATGATAAAATCTACCACCCCTTCATTTTAAAAGTCTTTGAGAGATTAGAGATACAAGGGACATCCTTAAACATAATAAAGACAATTTACAGCAAGCCTATAGCCAAGATCACATTACATAGAAGAAGCCTCAAAGTAATTCCACGGAAATCACGAACATTATAAGGTTGTTAGCTCTCTCCATATCTACTTAGTATAATACTTTAAGTTCTAGCTAGAAAAATAAGGCAAATAAAAGAGATCAAGGAGATACAAATTGAAAATGAAGAAGTCAAAGTACCATCATTATCCAATGATATGATAGTATACATAAGCAATCCCAAAAATTCTACCAGGGAACCCCTACAGCTGATAAACACTTTAAATGAAGTGTCTGGATCAAAGATTAACTCAAAAAATCAGTAGCTTTCCTGTATACAAATGAAAAATGGACTGAAAAAAGAGATCAGGGAAACCACACCTTTCACAATAGCTCTAAATAATGTAGAATGTGATAACTCTAACCAGGCACTGTGGATTGAATGAAATTGTCCCTGATAGGGCCATATAGAGTACTACTAGAAGGTGTAAACTTATTGAAGTAGGGTCTTGCTTTGTTGGAGGAAGTCTGTCTCTGGGAGATCTTTTTTTTTTCCCCTGTAATATTTATTTATTTATTTATTTATTTATTTTTAATATTTTTATTAGGTATTTTCCTCATTTACATTTTCAATGCTATCCCAAAGGTCCCCCATACCCATCCCCCCAATCCACTACCCACCCACTCCCACTTTTTGGACCTGGCGTTCCCCTGTACTGGGGCATATAAAGTTTGCAAGTCCAATGGGCCTCTCTTTGCAGTGATGGCCGACTAGGCCATCTTTTGATACATATGCAGCTAAAGACAAGAGCTCCCGGGTACTGGTTAGTTCATATTGTTGTTCCACCTATAGGGTTGCAGTTCCCTATAGCTCCTTGGGTAATTTCTCTAGCTCCTCCATTAGGGGCCATGTGACCCATCCAATAGCTGACTGTGATCATCCACTTCTGTGTTTGCTAGGCCCCGGCATAGTCTCACAAGAGAGAGCTATAACTGGGACCTTTCAGCGAAATCTTGCTAGTGTATGCAATGGTGTTAGCATTTGGAAGCTGATTATGGGATGGATCCCTGCATATGGCAGTCACTAGATGGTCAATCCTTTCGTCACAGCTCCAAATTTTGTCTCTGTAACTCCTTCTATGGGTGTTTTGTTCCCATTTCTAAGAAAGGGTAAAGTGTCCACACTTTGGCCCTCGTTCTTCTTGAATTTCATGCGTTTGGCAAGTTGTATCTTATATCTTGGGTATCCTAAGTTTCTGGGCTATTATCCACTTATCAGTGAGTACATATTGTGTGAGTTCCTTTGTGATTGGGTTACTTCACTCAGGATGATACCCTCCAGGTCCATCCATTTGCCTAGGAATTTCATAAATTCATTCTTTTTAATAGCTGAGTAGTATTCCATTATGTAAATGTACCACATTTTCTGTATCCATTCCTCTGTTGAGGGGCATCTGGGTTCTTTCCAGGTTCTGGCTACTATAAACAAGGCTGCACTGAACATAGTAGAGCATGTGTTCTTCTTACCGGTTGGGACATCTTCTGGATATATGCCCAGGAGAGGTATTGCGGGATCCTCCGGTAGTACTATGTCAAATTTTCTGAGGAGCCGCCAGACAGATTTCCAGAGTGGTTGTACAAGCTTGCAATTCCACCAACAATGGAGGAGTGTTCCCCTTTCTCCACATCCTCGCCAACATCTGCTGTCACCTGAGTTTTTGATCTTAGCCATTCTGACTGGAGTGAAGTGGAATCTCAGGGTTGTTTTGATTTGCATTTCCCTGATGATTAAGGATGTTGAACATTTTTTCACTATTCAAAGAATTAACCAAACGAGGAGTTGGTTCTTTGAGAAAATCAACAAGATAGATAAACCCTTAGCTAGACTCACTAGAGGGCACAGGGACAAAATCCTAATTAACAAAATCAGAAATGAAAAGGGAGACATAACAACTGATCCTGAAGAAATCCAAAACACCATCAGATCCTTCTACAAAAGCCTATACTCAACACAACTGGAAAACCTGACGAAATGGACAAATTTCTGGACAGATACCAGGTACCAAAGTTGAATCAGGATCAAGTTGACCATCTAAACAGTCCCATATCCCCTAAAGAAATAGAAGCAGTTATTAATAGTCTCCCAGCCAAAAAAAAGCCCAGGACCAGATGGGTTTAGTGCAGAGTTCTATCAGACCTTCAAAGAAGACCTAATTCCAGTTCTTCACAAACTATTCCACAAAATAGAAACGGAAGGTACTCTACCCAACTCATTCTATGAAGCCACAATTACTCTGATACCTAAACCACAAAAAGACCCAACAAAGATAGAGAACTTCAGACCAATTTCCCTTATGAATATCGATGCAAAAATCCTCAATAAAATTCTTGCTAATCGAATCCAAGAACACATCAAAACAATCATCCATCCTGACCAAGTAGGTTTCATCCCAGGGATGCAGGGATGGTTTAAAATACGAAATCCATCAATGTAATCCAGTATATGAACAAACTCAAAGACAAAAACCACATGACCATCTCTTTAGATGCTGAGAAAGCATTTGACAAAATCCAACACCCATTCATGATAAAAGTCTTGGAAAGATCAGGAATTCAAGGTCCATACCTAAACATGATAAAAGCAATCTAAAATCAGGGACTAGACAAGGCTGTCCACTCTCGCCCTACCTATTCAACATTGTACTTGAAGTCCTAGCCAGAGCAATTAGACAACAAAAGGAGATCAAGGGGATACAAATTGGAAAGGAAGAAGTCAAAATATCACTTTTTGCAGATGATATGATATTATATACATGTGACCCTAAAAATTCCACCAGAGAACTCCTAAGTCTGATAAACAGCTTCAATGAAGTAGCTGGATATAAAATTAACTCACACAAGTCAATGGCCTTTCTGTATACAAAGGATAAACAGGCTGAGAAAGAAATTAGGGAAACAACACCCTTCTCAATAGTCACAAATAATATAAAATACCTAGGCATGACTCTAACTAAGGAAGTGAAAGATCTGTATGATAAGAACTTCAAATCTCTGGGAGATCTTAAATGCTCAAGTCAAGTCACTATTTCTTCCTGCTGCCTGCTGATTTAGATGTAGAATTCTCAGAGATCCTCCAGCATTGTCGTGTCTCCCTACATACCACTGTGCTTCCCATCATGATGGTAATGGACTAACCTCTGGACTGTAAGCATGCCCTAATTAAATATTTTTCTTTGTAAAAGTAGTCAAGCTCATGGTGTTTCTTCACAGCAATAAAATGTGAACTAAGACACCAAGAAGGGGAAAGGTCCGTATGAGAAACATTTTGATGGTTCTTTGTCTTAACGAAGATACAAGAAGGTGGAAATAGCTCTTTTGCTCTTGGATCAGTAGATTCACATGGTAAAAAATGGCCATCTTACCAAAAGCAATCTACAGATTCAATGAAATCCCCCTCAAAATTCCAACACAATTCTTTACAGATCTTGAAAGGACAATTTTCAAATTTATATGGAAAATGAAGTACACAGAATAGCTAAAACAATCCTGAACAATAAAAACTGGAGGTATCATTACCCTTGATTTCTAGTTGTAGCACAGAGGCATAGTAACTTTAAAAATGCATGTTATTGGCATAAAAACAGGCATGTTGATCAATGGGATAAAACTGAAAACCCAGACATAAGTTCAGATCCCTATGGACACTTAATTTTTGATAAAGAAGCCAAAAATACACAATGCAAAAGGACAGAACCATCAACAAATGGTGCTAGTCAAACTGGATGTCTACATGTAAATGACATGCATCAAAGATCTCAATGTAAAATTGGATATACTAAATTGATAGAAGAGAAAATGGGGAATAGCCTTGAACACATTCGCAGAGGAGCCTACTTCCTGAACAGAACACCAATAGCACAGGCACTAAGAATGACAATTAATAAATGGGACCTCATTAAACTAAAAAGCTTGTATAAGGCAAAGGACAGTCAATAGAACAAAAGAGTGGCCTACATAATGGAAAAAGATTTTTACCAACTCCACATCTAATAGAGGACTAAGATATGTACACACACACACACACACACACACACACACACACATATATATATCAAGAAATTAGAAAAGCAAATAATCAAACTAAAAATGGGGTATTGATAAACAGATGTTTCAAGAAAGGAATCTCAAATGGTCAAGAAATACTTAAAGAAATGTTCAACATTTTTAGCCATCAGGGAAATGCAAATCAAAATTACTTTGAGATTCCATATTACACCTGTTAGAATGGCTAAGATCAATCACACATATGACAGATCATTCTGGTGAGGACCCAGAATAAGGGGAAGACTCATCCATTGTTGGTGGGAGTGCTAATTTCTACAACCTGTATGGATATCAATATGCCAATTCCTCAAAAATTTGAGAATCAATCTGCCTCAAGACTCAGCTATAACACTCCTGTTCATATACCCAAAAGATAGTCCATACTTCCACAAGGACACTCACTCAAATATGTTCATAGCAGCATTATTAATATAATAGCCAGAAGCTGGAAACAACCTAGATGTCCTTCAACTGAAAAGCAGATAAAGAAAACATGGTACATTTATACAAAGGAATATAATTCACCCATTAAAAAAGCAATGACATCAAAAATTTACAGGCAAATCCATGGAACTTATAAAATATTATTTATTCAAAGTTAGAAAGCCAAGACTCATAAAGACAACTATGGTATGAACTCACTTTTAAGTGGACATTAGCCATAAGTACAGGATAAGCATGCTACAATCCACAGACCCAGAGAAGCTAAGGAAGGCCTAAGGGAGGATGCTTGAATCTCACTGAGAAGGGGATTAGACATCAACTAGACATCAGGGATGGATAGAGCTCTGGGTGGGGGATGGGAGCAGAAGTGATGAGGTATTGGGAGCATGATGGGAAAGAGTACTTGGAAAGACAACTGGATTGGGGAGTGCATCTCTGGGACAAGTTAGATAGAAACCAAGAACAATGGAAACTCCCAGGAATCTTTGAGGGTGACCCTAGTTGAGATTTCTAACCATGGCAGATATGGAGCCTGAACTGGCCATCTCCTGTAACCAGGCTATATTTCCCGCAGTTCATAAAGGAAGTTTCCTCCTCCTGCTTTCCCTCTTCCTCTCTCAGACCCCTTTTTGCCCAGTGATTAGCTTCTTGCCTTTAGGAACAAGGCAATCAAGATGTAGACCGGGGTAGCTGTTAGTTCAGGTGGTGGAATCCACCAGGATTCGCCCCGGGAAGATTTCTAACATAGAATAATAATTGGTGAATTTAAGATGCTAGATTCTGTGCTCAGTGATTGTGTTATCTGTTGAGCCTAAACTAAGATTGTCTGGTGTTTTCCTTCTGCTGAGATTCAACTGAGGTCCAGGGAAAGGTAATCACAGCAGAGCATGGGTTTGTGAGAGTGCACCCCAGCTAGCAGCAGAAATTTGGGAGTGTTGAGCAGGTTTGTCCAGAGCCAGCCTCGGGAAGGAGAGAGCTATCTCAGAGATCTGGGGTAGCCTTGGCAAGGGAAAACACGCGGTCTCGGACTCCAGACCGCCAGCTGGTGCCTGGCTGGTGATAGCATGTGTTGTCTTTTTTAATATTACACAATACACATACCGCTTATCAGGTGGCCCATTTTCTGTTTCCTGCCTCAGCAATGGGCCAATCATCTTTAATTCATAGATGTTGCATTCTCTACATTAAACTCATTGATACCATTTTTGATATGTAAAATTACATTATAATGAGAAAAAATACACCAATATAGCTTATTTAATTATTAATAGCTTTTTAAAAAATGAATTCTAAAATCTCTGTATTTACCATGAAATACGAATCTATAAAGACATTACCACCTGTGAAAGTTAGTGCAAGTTATCCTCTTATGTAGACCAAATTTATCAATCAAATTGCTAAGTGGCACCAAAACAAGGTTGAGGGAAATCTCTCCCAGGGTGATTCATATACTCAATAAAATACAATAAAAGACCCCATTATGATGAACTCCACAAATCCTATAATTTTCTTTGCTTTAATTAAACTTTCCTGTTGTGAAAATATTGGTAGAAATAGTATCCACCTAACATATATTCATTGAATTAACAAATAAAAGAAAATTTTACATCCAACTGGGACAGGTGTAATGATCTGAAATTCTCGGACTATTTTCTCTTTTGATCATTGTTGGCTTCTGATGTATCTTTAGCCAATGCTTTAAGTCTAGTGTGAACTGTTTTATTTATAATCTCTGTGTGTGTGTGTGTGTGTGTGTGTGTGTGTGTGTGTGTGTGTGTGTGTAGATCAGGAGACAAATTGCCGGATTCGGTTCTTTCCTCAGATAATAAAGAGAATTATGTAGTTCTTAGGAATTAATTCAGATTGACAAATATCAGAGAACTTGCCTTTACCCAATAAACTTGCTTGCCCATGCCAGTCCCTGTGTGCATTTTTTAGCAAGTAAGATTGTTATGATACCCTGTTATTAGACGCATTCTCACGACCGGCCAGGAAGAACACCACAGACCAGAATCTTCTGCGGCAAGGCTTTATTGTTACATCTTCAGGAGCAGAGTGCAAGAAGCAAGAGAGCAAGAAGCAAGAGAGAGAGAAGCAAGAGAGAGAAGCAAGAGAGAGAAGCAAGAGAGCGAAGCAAGAGAGAGAGAAAAACGAAAACCCCGTCCCTCTTAAGGAGCATTCTCCTTCGCCTCGGACGTGTCACTCCTTGATTGGCTGCAGCCCATCGGCCGAGTTGACGTCACGGGGAAGGCAGAGCACAAGTAGTCATAAGATACCCTTGGCACATGCGCAGATTATTTGTTTACCACTTAGAACACAGCTGTCAGCGCCATCTTGTAACGGCGAATGTGGGCGCGGCTCCCAACATCTCCCCCTATCCTTTTAATAAGAGCAAATAGGCCACCCATATTAATGAGAGTGGAGATAGAGGTCAAATCCCCAGTGTGTAGGTAAAGGAGCCATGTACAGGATTAGCTCTTAGGCTTACAGGCTTTTACCCAGAGCGACCCTGACCTGCTCCCGTGTCGTTTTGCCTGGGGGAAGGGAACTAGGACACTGAACCTTCATGAAAGATGACATGTCTCCCTAGAATAGGCTCATATATGCCGCAGAGCCTTTCCATTGCAGTGCTTAGCCTTGCAACTCTCTCGGGCTGCTGAAGCACACTCACTCCATCTCGTGCAATGAGTCTAGCCTCGTGAGATGTAAGAGCTGAGTGGCCAGCGACCTATTGCCTAAGCATAGATAACCATATATCAGGGGGAGCTCCATGTTCTAGAGCTGCAAGCGCCTGGGCAATAACCACCTTGTCTCTCCTAGTTTGGGCCTTAAGCTTACAGACCAATCAAAGAAGCAACACTAATCCACAGCAAAGTGTATCTCCAAATAATATTAATCCCACCCATTTTTTAAAGAAAGAAAATGCTGAGGAGATCCAATTGGGTAATCCTTTGGTCAGGGACAGGTCCAAGCGCGTGGAGTTGACCTGAAGTCTCAATTCCCGAAGGATCTGTTCAAATTCAGCCATCCAATTCTGTAACATATACTGAAAAAGACTTTTTGACAAATTAGCTGTCCTAGTAAATTTAACATACTGAATGGAAATAACACACAATCCCGGAAACTTTTGTTCACATCCCAGCTGAGTTATTTGTCATAATACATCTAGTTGTATCTGGACAAGATCTATGAGTTGATTAACCAGCATGAGACCTCTCTGTATCTTGACATTAGCTGAGGCCTGTTCATCTATGACTGTAGTCACTGAGGCTGACAAAGTGTTAATGGTGTCAGTCGTCTGGACCTGTCCAGACAGAGCCAAGGCTGTCTGAATTAAGGCCAAACCCAGTTCCTAGTTAGTGGTAAAAAAGCAGGAGAATACTTGAGCATTATACATCACCGTCATTGGGAGTGGAAATGTCGACATTATCCCCCAACGCTGCTCTCTCTTTATTATTGACGCCCTGGACATCACCAAGACGAGGGACATTAGTATTCCCTTGGTCAGTCTGGATTTTTCGGGTGAGTCTTTCTGGTACCCAAAATGGGTTGTCTTCATTCTGTGGGAAAACACAGATAGCTCCCCTGGATCTTATCAAAATAGGATCCGGGCCATACCATTTATTATCAAGGACATTTTTCCATTTAACCATCTCATTGGGCCTATCTGGCTCTGAACAATGACGTTCAGCCGCAGTATGGCCATGAGCATCAATATTTAAAAAATTGAGTGTAAAGAGTGCCAAAGACACCGACACTCTTGGTGCTCGGGGTACAGTCTCCTCAAAAGTTCCCCTCTTCTGTTTTATAAGATAGGCTTTGAGGGTGCGATGTGCACGCTCAACAATACCCTGTCCTTGAGGGTTGTATGGAAGTCCAGTCAGGTGGGTCACATCCATCTGACGGCAGAACTGTTGGAATTTTTGAGACGTATAAGCTGGTCCATTATCAGTCTTAAGGAGTCTGGGTTTCCCCCAAGCACTCCATGCCTCAAGGCAATGTTGAATCACATGTGAGGCTTTTTCTCCGGTTAACGGAGAAGCAAACATGATGCCAGAACATGTGTCAATGGACACATGGAGATATTGAAGTTTTCCAAAGGAAGAAACATGTGTAACATCCATTTGCCAGACCTGTAGAGGTCGAATACCGCGTGGGTTAATTCCCACATGAGGAACTGGCAAGAACTCACAGCAGCTTTGACATTGAGTAACAATGTCACGGGCTTCTTTTCTTGTCAAGGAGAAACGACTGCGTAATGTTTCAGCCGTCACATGAAAATTGTTATGAAAATTTCTTGCAGCCTCTACCGGGGATGATAGGGCAGCAGCCATCACTTTAGTGGCCTTATCTGCCAAATCATTTCCCAGAGCCATGGGGCCAGGTAGGCCTGAATGGGCTCTAACATGAGTAATATAAACAGGAGATCTTCTAGATAACAAAACTAATTGTATCTGCTGAAAAATATTGGCAACTCTACTGGAAGGCTTAATCACTCCAGCCACTTCTAAAAGATTTACTGCATTAACCACATAATAGGAATCTGACACAATATTAAGGGGTTTTAAAAAGGTTTTTAAAACTTCTAAGACCACTAAACATTCTACCACTTGAGGTGAATTTTCATTATACTGTTTGGATACCACTTTACCATTAGCCACATAGGCACCTATGCCAGTTTTTGATCCATCAGTATATACCACAATCCCATTTTTAAGTGGGTTTCTTACTGTTATTTGTGGAAACACAACAGATTGATTTTGGGCAAACTGTAAGATTGGATGTTTTGGATAATGGTTATCTATTTTTCCTGAAAAGGAGGTAACTAAAACTGCCCAATCATTAGATGCGGCTGCCAAGGTTTGAACCTGTGCAGCGGTATAAGGTACAATTAAAAGATATGGACTTTGCCCAAAGTGGGTGATTGCTGCTTTTAGACCTTTAAGGGCAAGCCGTGCAATTGCATCAGGATACCAATCTATTATTTTAGCTGGGGATACGTTTGGATGGATCCACAACAATGGCCCATTCTGCCACAAAACTGCAGTTGGCAATTGTGCTGTCTTAAAGACACACAAACTGAAAGGTTGCGAATCCTCAATATGTTGTAATTGTGCATTCTGTAAGGCTTTTTCCACCTTTTGTAAGGCCTGGTTAGCAGCTAGAGTAAGAGTCCTAGGGGAGGAGATATGAGGATCTCCTTCTAAAATACTAAACAAAGGTCTTAACTCAGCAGAAGGAATCTTTAAAAAGGGTCTGAGCCAATTAATATCTCCCAACAGCTTTTGAAAATCATTTAAGGTATGGAGGTGATCTCTTCTTATCTCTACCTTTTGGGGCACAATCTTATCTGGGGACACCACAGAGCCCAAGAATTGTCCTGTATCAGAAATTTGGACCTTTTCTGTGGCTATCTGTAAACCCCACTGACTTAAAGTTTTAAGTAGAAAAGGATATGCCTTTTGTAGCATGGTAAGGTCTTTATGGCACAGGAGGATGTCATCCATGTAAAGGAGCAAAATTAAAGAGGGGAACTGTTTCCTCACTGGCAAAAGAGCTTCTTGCACATAAAGTTGGCACATTGTAGGACTATTGGACATTCCCTGTGGTAAGACCTTCCATTGATACCTCTTATCAGGTTCCATGTGATTAATAGAGGGGATGGTAAAGGCAAATCTGGGCCTATCTCTTGGACACAAAGGTATAGAAAAGAAACAATCTTTAATATCTATAATAATTAAATTCCAGCCACGTGGTAAGGCGGAAAGTACAGGGAGACCCCTCTGTACTGGGCCAAATAAGTTCATTTGCTCATTAATGGCTCTGAGGTCATGGAGCAGTCTCCACTTTCCTGACTTTTTCTTAATTACAAAAATTGGAGTATTCCAAGGTGAGGTAGAGGGTTCAATATGGCCTAATTTTAATTGTTCCTCTACCAGTTGAATCACAGCTTCCAGTTTTTCAGAGGATAGGTGCCATTGAGGAACCCACACTGGGTCCCCTGTTTTCCATGGTATGGGTCGTGCTGCCCCAATGGCCGCTAAGGAAAACCCAGACCCTGTCTGTCTTGGTTTCCATTAGGTGAGATGGGCTCTATCCTTCCCTGTTCTTGATGTCCTAACCCTTTTCCTTCTTTATAACCCATCTTTGCCATGATATTTTTTGCTTTAGCTGAATACCCTCCTGATGGGGCGTTTTCATTGGACAAAATAAGGCCCAAATGCTGCATAATATCCCTTCCCCAGAGGTTAACCGGGAGTGGGAGCACATAAGGTATGAATTTCCCTTGCTGCCCTTCAGAGGATTCCCACGTCAAGGCAACGGAGCTTATAGTGGGACATGATTGATATCCTAGGCCCTGTAATGAATGAGATGACTCTGTGGTGGGCCATGCTTTGGGCCACCAATGTGTAGAAATTATACTTTTATCTGCTCCGGTATCAAGGATGCCTTCAAACTCTTTTCCGTTGATCTTAAGGCAGAGCTTAGGTCTATCATTTAAAGATACAACCAAATAGGCAGAATCATTTCCTGAGGAGCCCATTTTCTTTATCTCAGGTCCTGCAGATTTCTCCCTGGTATTATCAGGGAGGAGCAGCAGCTGAGCTATCCTATCTCCTTTACTAATAGAAAAAACGCCCTTAGGGCTTGAGCACAGGACCTGTATTTCAGGGGAATGTTGACAATCCATAACTCCAGGGTGGACTACTAAGCCCTGCAAGGTGAGTGAACCCCGGCCGAGAATAAGGCCTATGGTTCCCGGGGGCAAGGATGGTATAGGCTCCACCGGCACCGGCTGAATACTCATTTGAGGCATTAATAGGAAGTCGGAGGCGGCACGCAGGTCCACCCTTGTGGGTCTTCCTGGGTCGCCTCTCTGACTGCTTCCTGGGTCCTGACAAACCGGTTCCCATATCTTTGAGGGCCCTGGGACCGAGGGCCCGATGACCCGTTTTTTGGCACATCAGTTGATTGACTATCAGGTGGGGGAAGAATTCTGCCCTTTATATCCCTCACAGAGCGACACTGGTCAGCTCTATGATAACCCTTGCCACACTTAGAGCAAAGAGTGAGAGTCCCTCCCTGTTTATCTGGAGCTCTGCAATCTTTCTTAAAATGCCCAGGCTTTCCGCAGTTAAAACATGTCCTCTGATCATTTCTGCCCATGGAGCGGTTTTGGGATTGAAGGATGGCAGCCGCTAAACCTGCATTGCTGAGAGGTCCCCCAAGCTCTCGACAGACCCTGAGCCAGTCTTGTAAGCCTTTGTTCTTTCTTGGGGCTATGGCCGCTCGGCACTCCTTTGTGGCTTGCTCATAGATTAGCTGTTCTATTAGAGGCGCAGCTTGCTCTGACTCTCCAAAAATACGCTCTGCTGCCTCTGTCATTCTGGCCACAAAATCTGAGAAGGATTCCTGAGGTCCCTGGATTATCTTTGTTAACTGACCAGTGGTTTCACCTGCTCGAGAGAGCGCTTTCCAGGCCCTAATAGCCGTGGAAGAAATCTGGGCATAAGCTCCCCAATGGTAGTTTGTCTGATCAGCAGAATAAGCTCCCTGACCCGTTAACAAGTCAAAAGTCCTATCTCTCTGCTCTGGAGTCAAAGCAGCTGCGTTTGCTCGGGCCTGCGCCTGTGCAGCTTCGTGCCAAAGCGCTTTCCATTCCATATATTTGCCCATACTAGGGAGAGCGGCTTTTACAACCGTTTGCCAGTCAGCAGGAGTTAGTGCCATGCCAGCGAGCCTGTCTAACTGCACCAAGGTAAAATTAGCATTGGTTCCGTATTTACGAACCGACTCGGCAATTTCTTTAATTTGTAAGTATTCTACCGGAGCGTGGACACGCCCACCCTCGGCTCCTTCAAAGACTGGAAATGCCTGTTCTATTTTCCTTTGTTCCTCTCGGGGAATGAATGAGTCTGCGCACTGCCTCTCTGCGCACTGCCTCTCTGCGCATTGCTGACGCACTACGGGCTGACGCACTACGCAGGGCGGGGACTCCGCATAGGGCGGGAGTGCACCTGGTAGCCGATTGCCCTGAGGCCAATCAGCAAACTGGCCTTCGCCAGCCGCTTTTGGCTTTTTCCTTAAATGACTAGTTAGCACTTTACTTGGCGGCTGGTATCCTTTTCTTTCATAATGAGCCGCTTCTTCCTCCCAGTCTGTTTCCTCAGAGGAGGATTCTTCATCTGCTTCAGAACTACTAAGAGCTGGCTTCCTGAGCTCATCTAGTGACGAGTATCTCCTAGAGACCTCCGCTAATTGATCTTTCTTCTTTTCCCTTTTTCCTCTTTTTCTTCTAATCTCTCTCCAGGTATTCCTACCTAACCTTAACTTTTCCTCGGGTTCAAGACCCTTGGAAAGGCCTGTATACTTAGTTTGTGTACTACATTTTCTTTTTGCTCCTACTTTCTCTCCCCGCTTTACTTCTGATAGATTACCCTGAATTTCCTCTAGAATTTTCAGCCCTGCCTTAACCACTATATAACATGTGAAAAGGAACAAAAGGGCTCCTAACACTAGAAAAAGTTCAAGGCCAAACATACCTGGTAAAGCCATTTCTCACTTCCGTTCCCCAGCTGATGAGTTCTGAATTCGGCAGTTGAATCCTTCTCAACAGTCTGTTTTATGGGAACACTTTATCACCGTCGTTCCCCAGCTGATGAGTTCTGAATTCGGCAGTTGAATCCTTCTCAACAGTCTGTGTTACGGGAACCTTTATCACCGTCGTTCCCCAGCTGATGAGTTCTGAATTCGGCAGTTGAATCCTTCTCAACAGTCTGTGTTACGGGAACCTTATAACCTTGATTCGCAGTTCTGGTTCCGGAATGAGGGATCTTCCTTGCGCCAGTCCCGAGTTTTTTTCTCGTCCCGGAATTCGGCACCAATTGTTATTAGACGCATTCTCACGACCGGCCAGGAAGAACACCACAGACCAGAATCTTCTGCGGCAAGGCTTTATTGTTACATCTTCAGGAGCAGAGTGCAAGAAGCAAGAGAGCAAGAAGCAAGAGAGAGAGAAGCAAGAGAGAGAAGCAAGAGAGCGAAGCAAGAGAGAGAGAAAAACGAAAACCCCGTCCCTCTTAAGGAGCATTCTCCTTCGCCTCGGACGTGTCACTCCTTGATTGGCTGCAGCCCATCGGCCGAGTTGACGTCACGGGGAAGGCAGAGCACAAGTAGTCATAAGATACCCTTGGCACATGCGCAGATTATTTGTTTACCACTTAGAACACAGCTGTCAGCGCCATCTTGTAACGGCGAATGTGGGCGCGGCTCCCAACAATACCCAAATTATATCTTGACTTCTCTAGCTTTATAATTAAATTTATTCAAGTGTCATTCAAAATCTATATAGTCAAAATTAAATGTTTATTTGTAGGTTTGTAAATATCTCTATACTAATATACATATATTTGATTTTTTATAATGGATATTCTTTTGTTTTTAGTTATAAGTGTTAGTGAACAAAATATTTTGTGTCCATTCCATATAATTCAGAAATTTAAGCTCAGATAACGTAGAGTAAGAAAATAGAAAAGCAAAAGCAATGTGTACGTGAGTATTTCCATCTCAACATCATTTGTGGGTAAAAACAAAATATGTAAATGAAGGTCAGTCATAAAGATATTGCATTAGGTTAATGGTGGATAACCAGGAAACAGAGCACCTGCAATGATGAAACTGACCTGATAAATAGAGTAGGTCAGCATGCCAGGCACAGCATGCAACAGAATGAAAGGACAAACTAGGGCAAGACACTGTCCATTTGATAAGAATAAAAATATCTATCTATCAAAGATAGAGATAATGCCACAAGGGGCTTTCTTCACTTTTGTCATTTTCAATGTTCAATTTAATTTTTTTTTAGATAAATCAATGCTTTTATTTGTGCATAGCAGAAAGATGAAAGCTTTTCTTGTTGTTCAACATAGAATTTCATTAACATAAATACCACTTGAAATAATTGAATGAATATGTCTTAAAGTTAAGTCATATTCTTATAACATTTCATTACAATAATTTGTTCTGTGAGAGGATTTACTTTAGAGGATTTTCAAATGACAAATATATTTGTATGCATTTTTATAACGATTTTGTAGTGTATAATTCCACATTGAGTAGCCACAAATTGCAAACTTTCATTAATACATCATACCGACTTTGAATAAATGCTTAGTAAGCAATGTCATTAATTATCTGTTATAGGCAAGAACTAATAAAATGAGGTTATGAGCATCTGAGGTATATACTTATACTAGGTCAACAAATAATGTCAAATTTGAAATTTTTAAAAGAATTTTCCAAATTAACATTTTCCTTCTGAATTTCTCATTTCTTCTGAGAAAAGTCCTCAAGATGCCTTCTTGTATGAAATTGTTTAGTGAGTTTAGTTTTCTTTTTAATATATGTTTTTGTTTTCTTGTGTGATTCAATTCATCACATTTACTGTTATGCTAACAATCAAGAATTCTGACACTCACAATCTGTTCTATTCAGGAAATTTTCCCCTGTGCCCATATCTTCGAGGCTTTTCCCTACTTTCTCCTCTATAAGTTTCAGTGTCTCTGGTTTTTATATGGAGTTCCTTAATCCACTTAGATTTGACCTTAGTACAAGGAGATAGGAATGGATCAATTCGCATTCTTCTACATGATAACCACCACATCTTTGACGCTTTTCCCTCCTTTCTCCTCTATAAGTTACAGTGTCTCTGGTTTTAGGTGGAGTTCCTTACTCCACTTAGATTTGACCTTAGTACAAGGAGATAGGAATGGATCAATTCGCATTCTTCTACATGATAACCACCAGTTGTGCCAGCACCATTTGTTGAAAATGCTGTCTTTTTTCCACTGGATGGTTTTAGCTCCCTTGTCAAAGACCAAGTGACCATAGGTGTGTGGGTTCATTTCTGGGTCTTCAATTCTATTCCATTGGTCTACTTGTCTGTTGCTAGAAAGTAGTAATTCTACATGGTTATTGTTATACATTATCATCATGTATTGAAAGGATATATCATATCCTATATTAGGGGAGCCATAATGCTAAGGCAGATCCAAGAATGTGCATGTCTCACAAGGTCCCAGGTGATGCTAATGTTGTAGACTGAGGAATATGCTTCTTATTATAATATTTTTCTTTTTTTCCATTTATTGATTGATTGATTGATTATCCTTCCATCCTGATCATAGCCCTACTCTCCTCTCAGTGCCCTCATCAAAGAGCTTTTTCTCCTATATCCCCTACTCGTATCTGCTGAGAAGGGGGAGACCTTCCCTGAATATCAACCCACCAGGGCACATAAAGTCACTGGAGGACTGGGCACATCCTTCCCAACTGAGGCCAGAGAATGCAGCTCAGTTAGGGAAACAGGATTCACAGGCAGGCAACAGAGTCACTGACAGCCTTGTTCCAGTTGTTGGGAGCTACATATGTGGGGTAGGGGGTTAGGCCCAGGCCATGAATGCTCTTACGTTCATGGAAGTCCCAAAGGGTCCAGGTTTGTTGACGCTGTTAGTTTTTCTGTGGGATTCCTATCCACTCTGGGTCTCTCAACTTTTCATGAGACTCCTCGAGCTCCACCTAATCTGTTTCAGTCAGCTGCTGGGCAGAAGCTCTCATAGAATAGCAATGCTAGGCTTCTGTCTGCAAGTAAAACAGAGCATCATTAATACTGTTGGGGATTGGTTCTTGCCCATCAAGTTGGGCCAGTCATTGGCCATTCCTTCAGCTTCTGCTCTATTTTTGTCACTGTAGTTGTTATAGACAGGAAAAAATTTGGGTCAAAGTTTTGTGGGTGGGTTGCTGTCCTTTCCCCTCCCCTGGGAGTCCTCCCTGGCTTCAGGAGGTGGCCACTTCAGGTTTCATATCCTCCATTGCTAGGAATATAAGCTATAATCACCCTCATAGACTTCCTGGTGCCTTCCCCATCCTAGGTCTTCAGCATGTCTTAGAGATATGCACACATCTCCAGCCACTGATTTCCATTCACTCTTCCAGCCACCTCTCCCTGGATCTTCCCACACCTGATTGCCACCCCCCCCATATACTATATCCCCTCCATATCCCACTCTCACCCTGTTTCATCCCTCCATCCACCTCTGATAATCTCTGCATGGTATCCTGTACTTTATGACTAATATCCACTTACAGGTGAGTACATAGCATGTACATCCTTTTGGTTCTGTTATCTCTCACTCAGGATGATAGTTTCCAGTTCCATCTATATGTCTGAAAATTTCATGAATGGCCTTTGCTAACCTTATGTTATCTACAAATAAAACAGTATCAATAATAATTGTATCAAGGATTAGAGTCACAATAACTTCTTTTATGCCACTCTTATGGAGTGTAAAAAAAAAAAAAAGAAAAAGAATGCATTCAATACTTGACAGAGAGTGTGTTAAAGAAAATAGACTAATCCAGGTGATATGACATGTGCCTTTTATACCAGCCTTTACTAAACAGAGGCAGGTAGAACTTAGTGAGTTCAAGACCAGCCAGGCCTGAGTAGTGAATTTTGGACTTGTCATGGCTTTATAAGGAAACTTTGTCTCAAAATAAAGAATAAATGCAATAAAACAATAATGTAGAAAAAACAGTATATAGAGTAGAGTAAAATAAATCTCATTAACATTTTCAGGCTTTCTTTTTCCCCACTCTCTATAATTATCACAGTTTAAAGTGATCTTGAGGTATAGAAATGGAAAAAATTGGAAATATGAACAAATATCACCATGCCGGGAATAGATTGGTCTGAGTTTTGTACTCCATGACTCTAAATGGTAAAATATTCACAATTTCTTTTGATTTATATTGATTTTTCCATGTTTTGGACTTCATACAAAATTTAAGAACTACCTTGGCACATTTCATGAAGAGAGGAGAAAGGAGTAATTTAAACAGTGTGCACTTGAAAGATTTTTTTCTTTTGTTGGATATTTTATTTATTTACATTTTGAATGTTATCCCCTTTCCCAGTTTCCCCTCTGAAGACCCCCTATACTATCCTTCCTTCCCCTGTTTCTATGATGGTGCTCCCCACCCAACTTTTTAACGCCACAGTTTTGATCCAATGTCTCCTTTTATTACACGATAAATTCAGACAAATCACAGCTCATTTTGTTTTCTCAAGGTAAAGTGAGATATTATTTCTTATACCAATAGATTCTTGTCAGAACTGAATAAAGTAGACTGATTAATACAATTATATACTACACATAGTGAACAGCTAGTTGTATTTTCTTCCATCTCCCAGCACTGGGAATATAGTAGAATTCAAAGAATGAATAATAAATGAATGAATGACATGGGAATGGATTAAAATTGATAACTATAAACAAAACAGCAGAAGTTTTAGATCTGCTTCCAGGCTCCTTAACTAAGCAAATATACTATAAGATATTATTTCCCCTCGGCTTCTTACTGCATCCTTACCCAAATTTTTTCTGCATATGTCTTTTTTCACAAACTACAACAAAACTGTCCCTCAAATGGAAGCAGGAAAAGATAAAGAGGTCCCAAAGTGTCAGAGATGATATCTCCATCAGAAATGCCACCATATTTTCACTAGTCTTTTTGAGGACTCATAGGGTATTTTGTCTTTTGCCTTTTCATGTGAATTCTGATTTTTTTCTCATAAGTGGCATTTCAAAGATGACAGCTCCAGCTGTCCCTTCATCCTTCTCTAGTGATTCATGCCCAGCAGATGGTACAAATAGCTTGGCATGTATTTGCTGGATCAGTTTGGTGAAAGGCCATGCCAGACGGCTTATAGCTTCTTTGAAGTCGTTCATCTTGGTGACTTAACAGTAATTGCATTGCTTAGGCCAAACTTAAGGATAAGATATTGGAGTTTAGACAAATCTAGAACATATAGGGCTTAATGTCTTTAATAGCATTTTGTAATTACTTATATCCTTTTCATTAATCACATTACTAAATACAACTAAAGTTATTTAATATACCTTTTGTATTAATCATAATACTGATTAGAGGTATATGTAATTTTCCCAGTTGAGTGTTGTACTGCCTGGTATTGAGGTAATCCCATTAATGCAGCATAAGCGACATTAGAACACACATAAGCACAGACATCAGTGACTTTTAATTATAGTCCCAATTTGCCTACATATTTTTCCTGGGAAATCTAGGCAAAGACTTTCATTTGTAGTGACTTTTAGATCCTGAAACTTTTCAATAAAGATGAAAATGTCCTTCTTGCCAATGTCACAAAGAGATTTTGAGGCACATAAAATAACAAATTTATAAAAGTTATGTAAGTATTACAATACGTTTCAAAACAGGGGAATGTAGTCCAGCAGCAGAGCACTGGTCTGATGTGTAAGAGGCCTAAAATCAAATCACAAATATATTATAAACACCAAACTTTTCATATATAGTTGCATTGTCACATCTCTGGAAGGCTATGTGAATGCTAGCACAGGACTGAAGGACAAATATCTATTTGAATCAAGGACTCTCACTAACTCATATTTACCAACTCTTCATCTCTTTCTTTATAACTACATTAGTTACATAACCCTATAAGATTATTTTCTTTTAGTAAAGACATATTACAATGTGCATTTTTTATTTAGGTGGGATTTTTATTCTTTAGGAATTTCATGCATGTGTATAATAAATTTAAAACATTCCTAACCACCAATGTGCCTCTTATTTGCCATCTTCTGCTGATAACCATCTTATCAACAAACGTTTCCCTTCATTTCATGTCAGTATGTGTGCGTAAAACCCACTGAGTTTGATTAATGTTGGTGAATAAGCATGAGTGGGAGTTATTTACTGGCGCTTCATCAAGTTATCTGTAGCTATTCCCCTGGAGTGGGTTAGGGCAGAGATACTTCATGCCCTAGCAACAATTAACTACCTATAGCCACCAATAGTGATCTAAACTCATGAACCTTTCTTCTATCCATGTGAGATGTAGTTAGAACAGAATCTTGAACAGGTATTGTATTGGCAACTATCGAGTCTGATATAGCATCGAATCATAACATTAAGTTCTAAATCCCAAACACAGATTTATAAATATTATCCACCTTAAAACTTAATTAATACAATCAAAGTTACTGAAAGATTGTGGCTTCCAACACTTGATATTTTTTTACCAACAAATTGTTATCACTTCAATTTTACTCTAAATTTAGCCTGAAGTGGCCCAGCTATTGCATGAACATGTTCTATCCAGAATAATCTATGTGGAGAGTCTTATACATAATGGTTTGAGAAGCAGAGTTACTGAAACCACTCATTATATATTTATCCCTAGATCTTTCTCTGGACAGTTTATATTAGGACCTACATTTTCAGGCTCAAAAATTGTAGTCAGATATTCTCTTCTTCTAAAAACACCATAAATTTCTATTCTTTGTGTTTATCAAAATGTTTCTCAAATAAATTGAAATATCATTTTACCAAAAAAAAAAGAATTGCAGAGCCTTAGGATATTAAAGTAAAATATCTTATTAACAATTAGGTGGTTTTCTTTTTGGTAATTTTACTCTACAAACCTCTCACTTTTATTTCCATATACCAGATATTAGAATAAAAACCATCAGTTCAAAACTGGAGTTTTGTTACATTTCCTTTCTCTCTCTCTTTCTCTCTCTCTCTCTCTTCCTTTCTCTCTAGTACAAATTTTTGGAGCTATGTCAAGCTTAGTTTGTATTGAGTAAGTAAAGGTAGGCTTAGAGTACTGGCAAAGCTGGTAAAGCTTTCATGCAACTATGAAGATTCCCAGCACCAACATAATCATGCAGCTATATCTGCACTAATCTGTAAATTGAACACTAGGGCAAGATAGGCAGAAGGTTTCCTGGAGTTTGCAGACCAGCAGGTCTGGCTGAAACAGTGTTTTCAATAAGACACCCTATCTCAAAAAAAAAAAAAAAAAAAAAAAAAAAAAACTGATGGAAGGCAATTGAGGAAGATACCAAATGCTGACTTTTGACCTCACATATATTATAAATAAATACATAATAAATAAATAAATAAATAAATAAGCATTAAAATGGTTGCTTCATAAGTCAGCTATTTGAACTATGCAAGATAGCCTTTTTAAAGATTGATCAGAAAGATGAAATGCATGGCATTATTTGGGTCTTTAAGAATATCTAAAGTTTGGGTATTAGTATGAAAAAGCTGCTATGAGTAATTTTATCTGTATAAATCAGCACAGATTCTAGGAAAAATGCCCACATTGCAGCCAAAACCCATATATTTTATTTGCAAATGTTCAAGTGCCTGGTGGCTCAGTGAAGTTCTTATTCCCCACTTTTTATCATTATGACAGACTCAAGTTAACAAAATATAAGCAGAATCCTGCAAGCCATGGGGTGTGGGAACTATGGGTCTCCAGGCCACACCAGGGAGCCCAAAGCTGATAAAACAGAAAATGTCCCTGTCATTTCACATCATTATTATTCGTGAAATCAAAGGAACCAAATGAAAGTGCATAGTCAAGTCTGTACTGAAGCATGATGAACATGGTCTTCCCCATCACTGGAGACCTGTGCAAGAGACTTTGCCAGGGCAGAGCTCCTGTGATTTATCACCACCAGCAGCAGATATTTACTCCTGTGTTGCAAAACCCAACAGCACAGCTTTCCGCAGAGTCTATAACACCTTTGTAAGGAACATACATTACTATGAAGTTTTCAAAATATTCCAATATTCCTGCTAGAAACTTTGCTAAAGATCTCTCAAATAAGCCAACGTGTCACTGGTATGTTTCTTGTTTACTCCATTTAAGAACTATTACAATTGATATTAAGAGCAGTGAAGAGGAAATTGCTCCCCAATGTCAAGTGTATACTCATTGACTCTGATTCCAAAACATTTGCTCTTTCTGCCACATACTTTTTGAGGCAAAGTAATAGAGTTAAGTAATTCTTTTAAAAAATACATATTAAGGGGATAGAAAGATAACATGATGGTTAAATTCATTTCTGCACAGTTGTGAATTCAAATTTGTGGTACTTGCATAAAAGCATGGACACATGGCTGGAGCCTGTAATCTCAGAACTGGGACAAAGGAGTAAAAAGCCTATCTTAAGGTCTTGCTGTCCAGCCAACCTAGTCATCAGTTAGATCCAAGGTCAGGGAGAAACTCTGTCTCAAACAATGCAAGGAAAACAGCAGAGGAAGACACCTGATGTCATCCTATCATTTCTATAAAAGTGAGCCCATGTGCACAGCCACACATGAAGAAACGAAAGGGGAGAAGAAGGAGGAGAGGAGGGGGGAAGAGGAAAACAAAGGAGTGGGAGGAAGAGACGACAAAGAAGAAGAATGAGAAAATTAGTGCTGAAAGAGGTCAATACAGTGGACCCAAAAAATTTCTATTGAATGATCATAATTACAAACTCATGTTACAAAGGGAATTTAATTCCTCCTCAGATTTTGACTATAGATTTCTAAGGCACTGATTCTTTACGGTATGTCATCTGGCAAAATGAAATGGAAATCTAGCATCATAAATATTTTACTTCTAGAAGTAAATTCAATTTTTTTTCTTGTCAAAGATTTGACAAAGGTTGGAATAGGATTCAATTTGGATTAAATTTTCAAACAATATATTCATCATTCTGGTAAAGAAAATATCATTAGTGAGTAACTTTGTTGAGATGAAGAACATCCATAAAGCTGTCTATGATCTCTTCATAGTTTAGGACATTGAATATGAATCATAGAACACCTTCAAGAGTCTAAAACCTCCCTGAAATCCATCAAGACAACATCTCAATTCCACACTAAAACTGAAGAAGTATAAGTCCCTTGAAAATACTATCACAAATATTCCTCAAGTGGATCTTATTTATCTACATAACACATTATGCTAGCATGGCACTGAAAATGAGAACAGGAATGAACTGAAAGAACGAGATTTTAAGCAATAAAGATGCTTTTTCTGGATGACTGAGGTATTCAATAATGAATAGCATACTTCACTCAAGAAATGATTATCTGTGGAATTTATTCATTGGATGGTTCCTATATCTCTGATTTTGCTGAAGACTACCAAAAGAAAGTTATTTTTTATATTGATATTTAATTAGTCCATATGTTAGAGATTTTTTTGATGTAGCTTTGTTTTAAAAATGTTAACTTGGCTAAAATTTAGTCATACTTTCATTTAAATTTGTAAGAGTGTGGCATTATTTTCTCCTTTCGATTGAAACATATGCTTCAGGGATTTCAGTACCACCTTTAGGACCAGATGGCATTGGTAAATAATACTTTTTCTTTCTTGTCTTAGGTCCAGAACTGCTGAAAAATTAAAATACAGGAAATAGATGGCAGTTTGAATAACAGCTTTATTACTGATGGCAAAAGCAGGTTAGAGAATGTAGAATTAAACCTCCATCCAGAGGCTTCTAACCACTTCATCCCTGGATCAGAAAGACACAAACACCCAGTACAGACAGACCTTGAACTTTTCTAATGTTCCTGAATTTATTTGGATGTTGGACCACAAAGAACAAAGTAGAAGGGGTGGCCTGTAAAAATCAGGGAAAATGATGAGTCTGTTTTTTTCCAAGACCCATAGGCAGATGATGTGAGTTAACAGGTCAGGAAAAGAGGGGTTGGTACAATTCTAGCAGAGACCCTTCACAAAATAGGGCTTTGTAACCTACTCACATTGAGATAATGGATCGATGACAGCTCACAATCCCCATTCGGTCATTATTTATTCATCCTTCTTTGCTTATTTACATGTGTGTAAAAATAGGTAGATTACATATATTAAAACATGAATGGTACTTAAATCTGTCCTCACATGGGCAAAGATATCCACATACACAAAAAAATGCACAGATGTACTGTATTTTGAGAGAGATTATTACATTTGGTCTAATATTCTTTAGATTATAAAATAACCAAGGAGGCACTCTTAATAGATGCTAACAAAACCAGTAGTTCAGTAATTGTACATCCTGATTATCCTGGAAATTTGTATCCTATATCATTTTTATGCATCAGAACACATAGCCTTGAAAGCAGAAGGCAGTTTTCCAGAACCTTTGGCAGCTGTTATTGCCCATGTCTTTTCTGGTGATGCATTTTGATTGTGTGATAACTGTGAATAATTGGGCTCATATGAATCTGATAGGATAGGAATTTCAGAGTTTTGCAATGGTAAACATCTAAAATAGTCATGGTTGAAAATTTGAAAAAAACTAAACCTAATTTTAAATAACCATTATTGTGATGGGGTAGACTTTAATTTTACAAGTTTTAGGAAATGAAAGAGAGTCATACAGTCTATTTAATTATGTATACCATTTTAAGATGCAAAAATTAAATTTTAAATGATTATTCACTAACATAAAATATTCATTATAAAATCACCACTTAATCATTGTTCATAGTCATCTAACCCATTACAATTCAAATAGATGTTTAAAAAAAGGACAAATCTTGCATTTTAGATTATTATATTCTTCAGGGGACACAGATCATATGTGTTCCCATAAACTGATCAAAAGAAATATAAATGATACTACCATTTCTCATTTATTTCCCTTAATATTGCTGTTTTACATATACTAAGATTATCTCTCTCTCTTTCCTCAATGCTGATTTTTCATTCATGTGAAATTCCATGAAATAGCATTACTTGAAATATACATATATAATATATATATAATATATATATGCATGCATTTGCATAATGGCATTGTAATGATTATAATTCATTAGTACCTTACTCTTAGTAACTGACCTCCAGACCCATCATGATTATGAGCAACAGTAGATTAAAGTCAGCTATAGTCTCACACATCCATGGTTCCATCATTTACTTGGAAGGCTAAGGCATGATAGTTCCCAAGAGTTTCAAACTATTGTGGGTTACATGGTGTATTAAACCAACCAAACAAACAAATAACAAACACTAAGTTGGGTAGTAGTGGTGCATGTCTTACTCCCAGCACTCAGGAGGCAGAGGCAGATAGATTTCTGAGTTCGAGTTGTAGACCAACCTGGTCTACAGAGCAAGTTTCAAGACAGCCAAGATTACACAGATAAACTCTCCCTTGAAAAACAAAAAAGCAAACAAACCCCACTAAAGTACATTATACCTTTTGACACCATTTCATCATTGTGTTAGGAATGATAGATTTGTAACTATTCCATAAACTACCACAATTGCCTTATAACATCTTTTGAAATAGTCACACTAGACTTAGGGCACTTTGGAGGGACTTCCCAATGGAGTGAAAGGGGAATGAAACCCCTTTCAGAGGAATGACTGAAAAGTGAAAAATATATGTGAAACAAGAAAATATAGTTATTACCAAAGTTTCAGTAAAAAGCATTCTCAAGAGACAACCATCTGAAACCAGTTGGAAGCAGAGTATCAATAATAGAAAGCAATGTGGAATGTGTAGTCAAACAGAAATAGATAAGAATATGAGATTCTATGCCAGAAGATTGTGTGAGCTGGAGCAAACATTTTTTAGTTTAAATTTTTATTTTTGAAATTAAAATATAATTGTATTATTCTTCCCTTTCTTTTCCTCTTGAGAACACTTTCCATGTACTCCGTGCTTCTTGATCTTCCCCAAGTTCAAATCCATGACCTTTATTCCTTTATTTGTTGATATGCATATATTTTAAATATTTATGCATATAAATAAAATATAAAGTCATATTTATATACAACTTTTTCAGTCCATGTAATGTTATCTTGTATTTATGTCATTTCAAGATAACTGGTATTGGATAAGCAATTGAGGGACTCTTTCCTGGGAAAAGTTTTTATCTTAAACTGACCTGAAAGCCCCATTATGATAACTGAAGGGCCCATAGAAGCTTCCTACAGCGGGGAGAGGGAACTTGTAGAGCCTACTGCCAGCAGAAAGACAGGGCATAAAGTAAGAAAGGGGGTTACCATCCCACAGACAAAACTTTTGACCCAGAATTGTTCTGTCTGAAAGAACTGCAGGGACAAAAATGGAGAAGAGCCTGAGGAAAAGGAAGTCCAGCGGCAGGCCCAAATTGGGATCCAGTTCAAAGGGAGGACACAAGGCCTGACACCCTCACTAAGGCTATGTTGTGCTCAGAAAAAGGAGCCTATCATGACTGCCCTATAAAAGACCCAACAAGCAGCTAAATGAGTCAGCTGCAGATAATTTACATATAACGAACGAACAGAAGCTGCTGATCCTTATGGTTGAATTAGGAAAGGCTGAAAGAAGCTAAGGAGGAAGATGATTCTGTAGGAGGACCAGCAGTCTCAACTAATCTGGACCCCCGAGATCTCTGACACTGGACCACTAACCAGACAGCATCCACCAGATGATATGAGACTCCCCCACACATATACAGCAGAGAACTGCTGGGTCTGGCCTCAGTCACAGAAAATTTACATAACCACAAAAGACTGGAGGCCCTGGGGAGTGGGAAGGTTTGCTGTAGTAGTGGTTGGGATGTTGGGGAGGAAGGGGTGGAAAGAGGAGGTATGGGATGTGGAAGAGTCAGAGGGTAGTCTAGGATGGGGATAAAATCTGGACTGTAGTATAAGATTAATTTTTTTTAAAGTAGCATCTAAGCAATAGTTTTACCCAGCTATGATGCCTATGAACTACGACCCTAATCATAACCCTAAGCATGAAATAGTGGCACACATATCTTGGTGATAACTAAGAGCTCTCTAATTTGACTTAAGGTATACTGAACAGGAGAGAAAGCTTATGTAGTACTGAAAACCTAGCCAACTTACTAGGGTTAGTGTGGTCATGGATCTTGCAAATAAAATATGTAACTTCCACTTTACTAAACAAGCATAATTCATAACTGCATTCTAAATATCCTTATAAAAATGTGTTTCTCATCCCTCATCAAAGAAACTTCTGATTGCAGGTGACACAGACTGTTAACAAAGTCACAAACAATAAAAACGCAGGGAACAATTGAAGATGTGGTGCCCAGCCCTTTCTGATACACTTATAGCTCAAGAAATGTCACAGAAGATGAGGAAGACAGACCATAGGAGCTAGAGGAACAGGAAGTTGGCTGTGAGAGTGCATTACCTAAAAATGACCGGGAAGCTACACTCATGAACTCTCATCAATGTGGCTGCGTAAATAAGACCCAAGCAAGGACAACATCAATAGATTTGTTAATATGTAAGGTAAAAAAACAAATCTTATGAGGCCCCAGTCCTAGAAAAAAATTGCATCTAAGAAATAAAGAGATTAGAACGAATTTTAATTTCTTCACCTGAAAATTCAGAACTAATAGCTTTATGAATATGGTAAAGAAACATTTTCCACTTATTCATATAATGTGCAGAAGGTCAGAATTCTTGTAGGAGCACTCCTGCTATTATTTCTGTCATATAGTTTCTAAGTATGCATATAGAAATGAATTAGCACTGGGTAGTGGTGGCACAGGCCTTTAATCCCACCACTTGGGAGGCAGAGGCAGGCAGAGTGGGTTCCAGGACAGCTAAGGCTACACAGAAAAAACCCTGTCTCAAAAATCCAAAAAAAAGAAAAAGGGGAAAAAAAGAAAAAGAAGAAGAAAGAGAGAAAAAAGGAAGGAAGGAAGGAAGGAAGGAAGGAAGGAAGGAAGGAAGGAAGGAAGGAAGGAAGGAAGATGAATCAGCTCCTATTTTCCTCTAAAATCGAAATGGACATAAAAATCCACTTACATTCATGGATCTAGTACCTTACCTCTGCATGATTGTCACTATTGTTTTTTTTCCATCTTTATCAATATTTTTATTCTGTATCTCTGTCTCTATAAACACTGTGGCAGTTTTGGTGAGGTAAAATATTTGGCCATAATATAAAGATACAAGACATAAATATAGAGCCATTTTGTTTCCTTACTATTTCCAAAAGAAAGAGAAGTATATGCATACATAGATGATAGACATACAAGACAAGATAGAAAGGTAGATCATAGATAGATAGATAGATAGATAGATAGATAGATAGATAGATAGATGATAGATGGTAGATAGATGAAATATAAATAGATAATAGATTAATAGTTGGATAGATAGATGCAGATAGATAGATAGATAGATAGATAGATAGATATCTATCCAAAGGATACCCTAGAAGAGGAAAGGGTTTATTTCATATTTTACAATCCATCACAGATGGAAGCCACAGCAGTAACTCAAAGAATGAACTTCAAGGAGGCTTGAAATGATGCAAAGACCATGGACAACTCTTCTTAGTGTCTTACTCCAATGGATTACTCATCTACCTTTCTAATACAGTTGAGGCCCAGCTACTCAGAAATAACATTGCCACATCAATCAGCAATCAAGAAAATACCCCACAGAAATATCTACAAATTGTAATGGGAGCAATTTCTCAAATGCAGTCCTATCTTCCCAGATTACTCCAGTTTGTATGAAGATTAGACTAACCAGAACAATCATCAATGTCTTTCTTTCTCCCAACATACAGTCATTTTCCTTCAATAAAAATACAATAAAAACCTTTGATTCCCTATATGACTTAAAAATTTAGCACGATGGGACTAGAGCAATGGCTCAGGAGCTAAAAGTTGCATATCGCTCATGCAGAGGGTATGTGTAACTTTGGTTCCCAGAACTCACATAATGTGACTCACAACCAGGGGGACACTGACACATACACAATAAGTACTTAAAATCAGACAGCTTTCCTCCTGTCACTAACTCAAGAAAGCAAAAGGATAAGCCTGGAGCACACTTGTACATGCCTCCATTTCTAGCACACACAAGATGCTCTTCCATTCCTCAGTATAAGGTAGACTTGTGCTTGAATAAAGCAGTCTTCCATGGGAAATATTTTCCTTTTATCAAAAAGCTTTTACTCAATTGTTTTCCCCTCTTCTTTTGGCCACCAAGAGTACCCATAGCAATCAATTTCAAGCCAACTAAATAAATTTTATAATGGATACTAACACTTTTCTGAACTGCATTTCCTGTAATAATTATACTGTAAAACAGACCAACACCAATAGGTGTAACATATAAAACATAAGGTGAAATTTAGGTCTTAAAGTTTAAAAGGTTGAATATATGTTTTCTTCAACAGAAACACCTTCCTACAAGTGACTCTACCCATATGTTCTTTACACAAAAACATGCAAATGTACTACCTACTTCTGCTCAGAGCAGGTCGACAGAATCAAGGACTATTTACTTCATGTAAACAGAATGTAGATTTAACAAAATTTAAATGAAATCCTTCAGTCACAAATATATGTGTGAAGTCTAATAAGATCCTTTGCAATGCTCATTTTACACTCAATTTAAACTTTGCTAATGGAGTAACTAATTGTTGTCTCTACAGGGGCTGAGGAAATGGATCAGTCTATAAAGCACTTGCTGTACCAACTTGAGAGGCACTGCTCATCAAGATGAACCCACATAAAGGCTAGGCTAGGATGGTGGCTGTCTGTAATTCCTGAGAAGGCATACTCAGGAGATACCAATAGTAATCAGTCAGTCTAGATTAGACTATGAAAGAGTTCTGGGTTCAACTGAAAGGCCTTGCCTAGTAAACAAAGTGGAGATGGATCCAGGAAAACATCTAACGTCAGTTTCAGGCCTCTTTGCACATGTGTGCATAAGTGAACACATATGCACACATGCCTAGCACACACAAGACATGAAAATAAAATAAATGGTTCTACGGTAATAAAAATACAGTAGAATAATGTAACTTCCAAATGAGCAAATATTGAACCCTATTAAGTCCTGCAAGTAAAAATTTCTTTATTACTCTTAAAAGCTAAAGCTCAAATGGATGGGAATAAAACATGTTAGATGCATCAATAAAAGATGTTCTTAATGGAAAGCACAACTATTTACTTAGGAAACTCCTAGAGACAGACTCTGCAGCCTACAAATCCAGAATGGCATGAAAACTACCTGACCAGGAGGAGAGGGAGCAATGGAAAGACCATACATAATTTGCAGTAATGTCTCTTTCAGGAAAGCAATTTGGACTCCAACCAGACTAACAGTGATGGAAAATCATTATCTCTGGATGGTGGATTCTTAGCTGGGTCTGATTACAGGTGAGATAAAGGTGCTTCAGGCCTGGACTTGGTAGCTAATGTTTTCATCCCATTAGATGCTCATGGTCCTTCCAGAGCTGCCAGGACAAACAGTTTCTTTTCACTTCAATTACCTCGACTGACAGTTGGAAAGCAAAATAGAACACAACCATCTGCTTCACTTGAAATCAAATGTGAGCAAGTGTGTAAAGGAAGCGAAATTAGCATGATGTGATTGGAATTCACAGTTTTCCTGGATGATAAACATTTCTTAGCATTTAAGTGAATTGTTAGGAAAGAGCAAATGCTCTAATGAAAACTTTATATAAACTCTTGGTTGATTCTCTATGAAAAGAATTCATCAAAAAGAAGTAATTAATCCTCTCAACATCATCAGTGCCGGAGATTACTAATCACCAGCTTTTCCTAGCTTTATTTGGGCTAATTAACAAACTTGGTATGTTTATGATACTATTCTCAGCTAAACTTTAATAGGATTCTACAACTCAGGAAATGAGGCCAACAATTGACAATGAGAATTCACAAAATTAAAAACCTTCTGCACAGTAAAGCAAACTGTTATCTGGGTGAAGAGATGGTCTTCAGAATAGGATAGAATCACTGCCAGTTACACACTGACAAAGGAGTGACATCTAGAATATTGAAAGAGCTGAAAATAAACTAAACAAGAAACCAGCACAATTAAATATTGGACTAGGAACTAAGGAGTGTTTTCAAAAGAGACACAAATGGCCAATAAATATACTTTTAATTTGTTCAACATCCTTAGCCATCAGGGAAATGCAAATTGAAACTATTTTGTAATTCTATCATACCCCAATCAAAGTGGTGATCACCATGAAAATAAATGACAGCAATGCTGGTGAGGATTTAGGGAAAGAGAAATTCTTTTTCTCTGTTAGTAGGAGTATTGTGGAAGTTTCTCAAAAACATAAATTTACAGACATTTTTAAAAAATAATATTCAACTTCATATGGAAACACAATATATCTAAGAGAGTTAAAATATCCTGAATAATGAAAGAAGTGCTGGGTTTATCATTGTTCAAACTGTATTATAGAGTTATGGCAACAAAAATGCTACAACAGATGACATACTGATTGGTGGAATCAAACTAAACTCTTAGACGTAATTCCACACCTACAGACACATGCTTTTTAACAAACTCTACATACCAACAAAAAATCCAGGTGAATAAAGAACTACAACATAGAGAAAGTAGCGAATATGTTTACATTTATTGTCCTGAGAAAGGATTCTCTGAACAGGATTCCAATAGCACAAGGATTAAGACCAACAATTAATAAATGGACCTCATGATTCTTAAAAGCTGCTATAAAGCAAAGAATGACACCAATCAGACAACATGTTCCAGAATCAGAAAAGGTTTTTCTAATGATAAATCAGATAAAAGATTAATATGGATCCAAATAACCCAAATAAAGATTGTGGTATAGAACTAAACAAAGAGTTCTCAAAAGAGGAGACATAAATGACCAAGAATCACTTTTTAAAATGTTCATTCAACATCCTTAGGCATCAGGGAAATGCAAAGTAAAACTAATTTGAGATTTCATCTTACCCTTGTCAGAATGACTAAGATTGATTTTTTTTTTAAGTGACAGTACATGTTGGCGAGGGTGCTGGTGGTAGTTCAAACTGGTGCAGCCACTATGGAAATCAGACTGGCAGTTCTTTCAAAAGACAAAAATCAATTCACCTTAAGATCCAGCTATACCATTCTTGGGCATACACCCAAAGGACTGTACATCTTAGTATGAGAATATTTGCTCATCTGTGTCCATTGCTGTTCTATTCATAATAACCTGAACTTGGAAGCTGTCCAAATGGCCACCGAATGAAGAATGAGGAATGCTAATGTGGTGCATTTTACACAATGGAATCTTACTGAGCTGCTATGAAAATTGAAATTGTGGAACTTGAAGGCAAATGAATGAAGCTAGGACTTTTTCAGCCATTGCTAATTAACAGATTTCAATGACCTCTCAGGAAAAGTGGAATGTATGCAAAATCTACAACTCAGAAAGCTCACTGTCATAAACATAAAGAACATCAAGAATGTTGAAAGAAACAAGTCACAGAGTACCAGTGATTAGCAGTATGTAGCTGGGTTTTCAGGTAAAACTGCCTATGTGCAACACTTTTCCGTGTCTCATGGATTTAGTAGTATCTTATGCCTCATTTTCCTTATTTACACATTGATAACAACAATGGAATCTACTGCATAAGCTTGTGTTGATTTACAAAGGAGCAAAACCACATTAGCTAATATATGAAGCTTGTGCTCACACATGTAAGGTGCTTAGAATAATGACTAGTATGTGAGCATTCCAGCTTTAGCTACTTGTGCTATTATTTACAAGAGCAATTTTAACCATACAGCAAACATGAAACTGTAGATATTTCTCACTGGTATGAGTGTATGTGAAGCAATGTAAATATATACACATGTATATTCAAATGTGAATACATACAAACACACACACACACATGCAAACATGATAGGATATTGCACTCGTGCAAAAATAAATGAGCTACACCACTAACAAGAAAAAACAAAATTGACAGAAGCTACACAGCTTCTGGGACAGGAAGAAGCAACACAGCTTGTGGGGCAGACCCCATTTCGGGCTCCAAGATTCCGGACACCTTCCCTGCCGGAGAAGAGGAGTTTGCCCCACCTGGGAGGGCTTTGCCAGAGTACCTGGGGAAGCCATCTTGGTTCCCAGATCCCTCAGAGACTAGTCTGCGCAGGTGAGAGTCTGGACTACAGAAGCTACACAGCTTCTGGGACAGACAGAAGCAACATAGCTTCCAGGGAAGACCCCATTTCAGGCTCCAGACATCCAGGCACCTTCCCTGCCAGAGGAGAGGTGTCCACCCGGCCAGAGCACCTGGGGGATCCATCTCTGGTCCAGGATTTCTCAGAGACTAGTCTGTGTAGGTGAGAGTGCGGACTACAGAAGCTACACAACTTCTGGGACAGGCAGAAGTGACACAGCTTCTGGGACAGGCTCTGTTTTGGGCCTTCATCTTCTGCAAGGGGGGAGGTCTGAATGCCAGATATCTATGCACCTTCCCTACAAAGGGAGAGCTTGCCTGCAGAGAGTAACAAGCTGGAGTAACCATTCTAATATCAAATAAAATCGACTTCCAACCCAAAGTTATCAAAAAAGTCAAGGAGGGGCACTTCATACTCATCAAAGGTAAAATCGTCCAAGTGCAACTCTCAATTCTGAATATCTATGCTCCAAATAAAAGGGCAGCCACATTCATTAAAGACACTTTAATAAAGCTCAAAGCACACATTGCACCTCACACAATAATAGTGGGAGACTTCAACACACCACTTTCATCAATGGACAGATCGTGGAAACAAAAACTAAACAGGGACATATTAAAACTTACAGAAGTTATGAAACAAATGGATTTGACAGATGTCTACAGAATATTTTATCCTAAAACAAAAGGATATACCTTCTTCTCAGCACCTCACGGTCCCTTCTCCAAAACTGACCATATAATTGGTCACAAAACAGTCCTCAACAGATACAAAATTATTGAAATTTTCTCATGCATCATATCAGATCACCATGGACTAAGGCTGATATTCAATAACAACATTAATCATAGAAAGACAAAATTCACATGGAAACTGAACAAGACTCTACTCAATGATACTTTGGTCAAGGAAGGAATAAAGAAAGAAATTAAAGACTTTTTAGAGTTTAATGAAAATGAAGCCATAACATACCCAAATTTATGGGACACAATGAAAGCATTTCTAAGAGGAAAACGCATAGCTCTGAGCGCTTCCAAAAAACAAACAACCCCCCCCCAAAAAAAAACCAAAACCTAGAGAGAGCACACACCAGCACCTTGACAACACACCTAAAAACTCTAGAAAAAAAAAAAAGGAAGAAAATTCACCCAAGAGGAGTAGAGGGCAGGAAATAATGAAACTCAGGGCGAAATCAACCAAGTGGAAACAAGAAGAACTATTCAAAGAATCAACTAAAGAGGATCTGGTTCTTTGAGAAAATCAACAAGATAGATAAACCCTTAGCCAGACTCACTAGAGGGCACAGGGACAGCATCCTAATTAACAAAATCAGAAATGAAAAGGGAGACATAACAACAGATCCTGAAGAAATCCAAAACACCATCAGATCCTTCTACAAAAGGCTATATTCAACAAAACTGGAAAACCTGGATGAAATGGACAAATTTCTAGACAGATACCAGGTACTAAAGTTAAATCAGGATCAGATTAAAGATCTAAACAGTCCTATATCCCCTAAAGAAATAGAAGCAGTCATTAATAGTCTCCCAACCAAAAAAATAAAAAAATAAAAAAGCCCAGGACCAGATGGGTTTAGTGCAGCGTTCTATCAGACCTTCAAAGAAGATCTAATTCCAGTTCTTCACAAACTATTCCACAAAATAGAAGCAGAAGGTACTCGACCCAATTCATTCTATGAAGCCACAATTACTCTGATACATAAACCACAGAAAGACCAAACAAAGATAGAGAACTTCAGACCAATTTCCCTTATGAATATAGATGCAACAATACTCAATAAAATTCTTGATAACCGAATCCAAGAATACATCAAAACAATGATCCATCCTGACCAAGTAGGTTTCATTCCAGGGATATATGGAAATATATGGAAATCCATCAACGTAATCCACTATATAAACAAACTCAAAGACAAAAAATACATGACCATCTCTTTAGATGCGGAGAAAGCATTTGACAAAATCCAACACCCATTCATGATAAAAGTCTTGGAAAGATCAGGAATTCAAGGCCCATACCTAAACATAATAAAAGCAATCTACAGTAAGCCAGTAGCCAACATCAAAATAAATGGTGAGCTGGAAGCAACCCCACTAAATTCAGGGAATAGACAGTCCTAGCCAGAGCAATTCAACAACAAAAGGAGATCAAGGGGATACAAATTGGAAAGGAAGAAGTCAAAATATCACTTTGAAGATGATATGATAGTATATATAAATAACCCTAAAAATTCTACCAGAGAACTCCTAAACCTGATAAACAGCTTCAGTGAAGTAGCTGGATATAAAATTAAAGCAAACAAGTCAATGGCTTTTCTCTACACAAAGGACAAACAGGCTGAGAAAGAAATTAGGGAAACAACACCCTTCACAATAGTCACAAATAATATAAAATATCTTGGCGTGACTCTAACTAAGGAAGTGAAAGATCTGTATGATAAGAACTTCAAGTCTCTGAAGAAAGAAAATAAAGAAGATCTCAGAAGATGGAAAGATCTCCCATGCTCATGGATTGGCAGGATCAATATAGTAAAAATGGCTATCTTGCCAAAAGCAATCTACAGATTCAATGCAATCCCCATCAAAATTCCAACTCAGTCCTTCAAGGAATTAGAAAGGGCAATTTGCCAATTCATCTGGAATAACAAAAACCTAGGATAGCAAAATACTCTTCTCAAGGATAAAAGAACCTCTGGTGGAATCACCATGCCTGACCTAAAGCTGTACTACAGAGCAGTTGTGATAACAACTGCATGGTACTGGTTTAGGGACAGACAAGTAGACCAATGGAATAGAATTGAAGACCCAGAAATGAACCCACACACATATGGTCACTTGATCTTTGGCAAGGAAGCTAAAACCATCCAGTGGAAAAAAGACAGAATTTTCAACAAATGGTGCTGGCACAACTGACATCATTAAGAAGAATGTGAATTGACCCATTCCTATCTCCCTGTACTAAGGTCAAATCTAAGTGGATCAAGGAACTCCACATAAAACCAGAGACAGTGAAACTTATAGAGCAGAAAGTGGGGAAAAGCCTCGAAGATATGGGCACAGGGGGAAAATTCCTAATAGAACAGAAATGGCTTGTGCTATAAGATTAAGAATTGACAAATGGGACCTCATAAAATTACAAAGCTTCTGTAAAGCAAAAGACACCATCAAGAAGACAAAAAGGCCACCAACAGATTGTGAAAGGATCTTTACCAATCCTAAATCAGATAGGGGACTAATATCCAATATATATAAAGAACACAAGAAGGTGGACTCCAGAAAATCAAATAACCCCATTAAAAATGGGGCTCAGAGCTAATCAAAGAATTCTCACTTGAGGAATACCGAATGGCTGTGAAGCACCTGAAGAAATGTTCAGCATCCTTAATCATCAGAGAAATGCAAATCAAAACAACCCTGAGATTCCACCTCACACCAGTCAGAATGGCTAAGATCAAAAATTCAGGTGACAGCAGATGCTGGCGAGGATGTGGAGAAAGAGGAACACTCCTCCACTGTTGGTGGTATTGCAAGCTTGTACAACCACTCTGGAAAACAGTCTGGCGGTTCCTCAGAAAATTGGACATAGTACTACCGGAGGATCCAGCAATACCTCTCCTGGGCATATATCCAGATGTTTCAACTGGTAATAAGGACACATGCTCCACTATGTTCATAGCAGCCTTATTTATAATAGCCAGAAGCTGGAAAGAACCCAGATGCCCCTCAACAGAGGAATGGATACAGAAAATGTGGTACATTTACACAATGGAGTACTACTCTGCTATTAAAATGAATGAATTTATGAAATTCCTAGGCAAATGGATGGACCTGGAGGGCATGATCCTGAGTGATGTAACCCAATCACAAAAGAACTCAAATGATATGTACTCACTGATAAATGGATATTAGCCCAGAAACTTAGAATACCCAAGATATAAGATACAATTTGCAAAACACATGAAACTCAAGAAGAACAAAGACCAATGTGTGGACACTTTACCCCTTCTTAGAACTGGGATCAAAACACCCATGAAAGGAGTTACAGAGACAATGTTTGGAGCTGAGACAAAAGGATGGGCCATCTAAAGACTGCCACACCCAGGGATCCATTTCATAATGAGCCTCCAAACGCTGACACCATTGCATATACCAGCAAGATTTTGCTGAAAGGACCCTGATATAGCTGTCTCTTGTGAGGCTATGCCGGTGCCTGTCAAACACAGAAGTGGATGCTCACAGTCAGCTAATGGATGGATCACGGTGCCCCCAATTGAGGAGCTAGAGAAAGTACCCAAGGAGCTGAAGGGATCTGCAACCCTATAGGTGGAACATCAATATGAACTAACCAGTACCCCCGGAGCTAGTGTCTCTAGCTGCATACGTAGCAGAAGATGGCCTATGGCCATCATTGGGAGGAGTGAATCCTATGTCTTGCAAACTTTATATGCCTCAGTACAGGGGAACATCAGAGCCAAGAAGTGGGAGTGGGGGTGTAGGGGAGGGGTGGAGTGTATGGGGGCCTTTTGGGATAGCATTTGAAATGTAAATGAAGAAAATACCTAATAAAAATAAATAAATAAAATAAAAACACCCCCCAAAAAATGCCCAGAGAAATACACTCACTGTGGTTTCTCTTGTGTGATTTTTTAAAGACCAAGTAAATGCAATGTCTAATATGTTATACCAATTAATAATGCTAAAAAGTAAAGAGGGTATTAGTAACATATTTGATGATTAATAAAAAAAAAAGTGATGGTTAAAACTTGGAGAATCACTCAAGGATGTTCTACGTGCTAAAATTGTGTTTCTTCCAATATCAATGATCAAATGTGCATTTGTTTGCTTTTCAACCTATATAGGTATCTTTTACACACAGTTTATGCTTTATATTCTGCCAAAGTTATTACTGTATTTAAAAAAACGCAACAATCTGAAGGTTAAATAGAGTCTCCTTGCTTTAATATTTAAATTAATTGTTTTGTTATCCTCATTCATAAAACCAAACCTTTCTACTTCCCTGAAACATCACTTCCTTTTCAAACTTCCCCAGACATCAGATTTTCTCGTGCTTAAAGAAGATATATTAGTCCTGAAGCTTGTCTCTCACATTCCCTCTGCTTCTCACAATTGCATAGCAGTGTTAGAAGCTGAAAACAATTGATTGTGATGCATTTAACCTTATCCTATTTCATATATCTCCCATTATCAACAGCAATTTCTGAGATGAGACTGTTGCACAAGGACAGAAACAAAGAGAAGAAAATGAAAAATGAAAATGTGATGATTGAAGATTTAGCCCTTCATGTAAAACTGAGACTGGCAAAACCGTCCCTGAATCATAAAATATTAAGAATCATAAAACCATAGTTCCTGTGACAGAAAATTAGCCCCAGTAACATAGGGACGTAAGAGTTTATTTGGGATTTTCTGTTTCCTCACACAGGTCTGTGTAGCTAGTCTGCAAGAGAGCAACCTGCACAGGGCTGCTCAGGATCCATCCATCAGACATACAGTAAGTCACTGGACCACTGACTTCTAGCAGAGAAAGTCAGAATAAAAATGAGGAGAAAATAGGAGAATGACATTTTTGAAATGCTTATCAGATATAGCATGAAAGATGTATTCCAAAGCCCGAATTACAAAGATTTTACTCATAATTCCAAGATGAAAAATGTTAAGCGTGACTACACAAAAATGATAAGGCGCTGATTTATGTATAGAGTTAGGAAAACAACAATTTTTTTGGTTAGACTATTCTATCATGCATTATAAAATGACTTTTCCCTTTTGCTGTTCATTTCAATAAATCTTGTCTATTAATCTGCAAATTACTGCTGCAAACTAGACTATGATTTCCTCACTGAAATGAAGTTTATGAGAAAAGTTCCCTGACATGAAGCAAAAAAACCTATATGAAGTACATAATTTTCCAGCCGCTTACAGGCCTGGGAAGGAATATTTGACGCTTTACTTGCCAATGTATGTTAGATACATTTCCATTAATGTTTAAAGAATGTATAGCCTCCATTAGATCCAATGCTTTAAAAAATCCTGTAAGTTTATTATTTTGTAGTTATGTGTTAGTGTGCAGTGGGGTGATATGAAGCGATTATATGTACTCACAGAGTCCAGGAGACAGTGTTGTATTTTCTGGAACTTGGGTATCTGGCAATTATGAGCTGCAGAAAAACTCTTGGTTTTCTGATGAGTAATATGGGCTTTGGCCACAGGCTTGTCTCTTTAGCCCCTTAAGTCCTTCAAACCCTTTAAACGTTTTCTATATTTCCACTAGTTATAGTCCAAGGAAAGACGAATTTAAGAAGAATGAGAAAGTGAAATGTTAAAAATAAATTATCCAGAAAAACTTACAGTTATCATGATGAATAATGACCCATTTGATGTTTAAAAAGAGAACAATGAATATTCATTAAGCAGTAAGTAAATGATGAGGAAAGGTTGTAATAATGTGTTCTAATGTCCAAAATTCACAATGATTGCTATGTCCTTCTCCATTTTGTCAGTTTCGTGCTTACTATTCTCACTGACTGCCTAAAAGTTTCTCATTTTTAACCATGAGTATCTTCATGTTCAGTTCTGAATTTTTGACATTACCACTGAAATCTTTTCTAGCTTTCTTGTGCTTTTTTAAAAAATTTTTCCAAGACATTTTTATTCATCTCTTCTTGGTAGATAAAGTAAGGAAAATGCATGTCTACTTTATTCTTTCCCTTTCTTGCTTTTCTTTCTGATAAGGAAAATAGTGTTTACTAAGAAAAGAACAGTAGTACATACCAAATGAGTGAGTGTGCACTTCTGAAGAGAGACTGACATTGTTCGTGTTTGTATAGTACATTTTATTGGCAAACTTTGAATGAATGGAAGGAGTACTCTCATGATTGCCTATGAGTTTTTGTATCAGCTTGACACAAGCTAGTGTTAGCTGAGTGGAAGAAACCTAATTTAGAAAATGGCTCCAAAAGATCTGACTATAAGGAAGCCTGTTGGACATTTTCTTATTTAGTGATTAATATTGGAGGAACCTGCCCATTGTGGGTGGTACTCTGCCTTCACTGATTGTCTTGATTCTAGAAGAAAGAAGGCTGAGCAAACCATTTAGCAGCACCCCTCCATGACCTCTGCATCAACTCCACCCCATCCATGGCCTCTGCACCAGCTTCTGTCACCAGGTTCTTGCAAGTTCTCATTACTGCCTTGGACTTACTTACATCAATGGACTATGATTCAGGATAAGTAAACCAAAAGGTTTCTTTCCTCAGCAAGTTACTTTTGTTTCAGTGTTTCACCACAACAGTAGCGACCCTAGCTGAGATACCATGTAAGGGGAGTTGTTCAAAGAATAGTTTCCTGGAATGTGTCAATTTCCCCCAACCCCAGATTAGGGTTTACTCTCTGTTGCTGTCCTCCTATGGAGTTTTCTAAGCACTATCCAGCAGAGTGAAACAGTTTCGCAAGGTAATTATATGCATGTATCAATACAGTAAATCAAAGAACTATTAATAGTCATTTCTACTGGCGGTTCTGATTTTGGGGGGGTGATGTTGCTATAGTATGTATAGTGTGATGCTGCATAGCCACTTATAGTTTGGCTCTGTTTCAAAGACCTGTCAACCTGCCTCATTTTCTTGCTCAGTGATTTTCAACCTTAATCTTACAGTATTGAAAAAAGGTGAAAGTCCATAGAAAAATGTATTTCCTAAGAAAGAAAATACAGAATAAGAGTTTGAATCAATAATTTCTTTTCAAATTTTAACTCTTTCATCACTCTTACCATGCGGAGGTAAATTTTGGCTCCTGATGACATTAAGATAAATCTTAGTCCTTTTACAATTCTACTGAGAATATCAACAACAATATAATTACAATATTATTTTTTAAATGAAAGTCTATTACGTTATCATTGAAGAATAACACACAAGTGATGTAGGGCAATTTTACTGGAATTTAAACTCACTATGTATCGCATATGACTGAAGTAAAATAAACATTTTATTTCCATTTATATTTGTAAGTATATTTATAAGTTCCCACTTTTGTGTTTGTTGTACTAACTTTTAAATAAATATAAAAATGCATTTTCATGGTTCAAAATCAAACTCAAAATCTGGTGTATTCATGGCAATTTGGCTTATACTTGTATGTCCACCACTTGTTAATTACAGTCTTATAAATATTCACATGTATTCAATCATTTACCATAGAAGTATATTCACACACAATTAAATATTTAAAAAGCACTGCTATGCTGGAACATTTCATTGCCCGATGATTTAACTCTGTGGCAATATATATATAATTTCCTCATCCTGTCAAGGAATCAAATTTGATTTTTGTGAATATGATTTTCTTTACATAATCCCAAAGCCAACTATCCTGCAATCAATATTCCTATGTAAATATCTCTTTTTGTATTTTTCCTAAATTCACTTTGAAACAGACTCCTATCAAAGGAATTTCTGAGTCAAAACAATAAAGACAGCCATGCATAATTTTTTTAGAAATTATAAAGTGTCTCTTCATAAGAGTTACAGTGTTGCATATTCCCACCAGCAGCACATGACCACCCCCGTTTCCCCTCAGGCCTGAGCAAAGCCTGTGCTGTTAAATCAGAACTCTTGCCAATCTCAGAGAAATGAAATTTCAGTGTAGTGTCAATTTTCACTTTACATACTGAGAACAAAACTGAGAAAGTTCATGCAATTTGAGTCATTTGCCTCTTCTGTGGCTTGCTCACATTTCCCCAAGGTTATCATTTCACTCTGCTATTTTTAGTATTACTGTATCATTTTAACCATTTCTAAAATGAAATGCAATGATTTTTCTGTTTTATCATTTTGTTTGACTTTATGCTTCTTTCACCATTCAACAGGTTCCAGGAGTCACCTGTATCAGTCACAGCATCATGTACAATGCATGCCTGTACTCCCATGGTGCAGGAGGTTGAGTTTGAAGCTAATATGGTCCACGGAATGAGTTCTAGGCCAGCTAAGGCTATGCAGCAGGGTCTTTTCTCAAAACACTGTTCTTAATACCTCATCATTTCAACTCTGGCTGCAGTTTCTTCCGTATCCATGCAGCTCAGATTCTTTTAAGAACCTGTGCCTTCCTTTTTGCATTTTTCATTCATTTACAATTTATTTTCACAATGATATAAGATTGATGAAATTTTATTTATAAATTGAATTTTCCCTAGCTAATATTACAAGATCACTTAGTTTTTAAAGTATTTAATTATTCTCAAGTGTTTTCTAAAATCTGAAGACACTTAATATATACACAGATCCATGAATTTGAGGATCAATATACACCTGGGAAACTATCATACCCCTTATCATCTTCCAAATTTCCTCCAATCTATATCTATTATTATTATTATTATTATTACTATTATTATTATTGGTATTATTATTGGTATTATTATTATTATGTTCATGTTCACACAAACATGTGCATGGAACTACACAATATATCTACATATATACCATACATATGAAGAAAGTATTAGCATCTATGCAATAATAATTCTTCCCATAAAAGAACATTTAGATATAAACACACTAACATTCAACAAACTTGAATATGTAATGGCACATGGTGTTTATATAAAACCCTGTGAAGAAATCTGTACAATGTTCTTCAGTGGCACAAGAGCAGCCAGAACAAAAGAAAAGGCATACCATACTATTGCATATATGATTAAATGTTATATCAATGACTACCTTATAATTATAACTTATAAACTGCCTCTTAATAAACTAGAAATTCAAGTTTCTAGCCCTAATGTTAGGACCTGGCAAATGAAATGCCTCAACAATTTGGTTATAAACACTGGAACGATTTGAGGAAAGGCCATGCTTGCTGCATATCCTCAGAAATCTTTCATTTGACACTTTCTAAAAATAATATGCAAACATCAATGTCAAAACATACTGAGTGGGCATCAAAGGCTTGAAAGAACATCTGAGAACCCATGGTAGAGCATCCTTTAAAGAAATGCCAGATCATTAACACTACTGACAATACAGACTGGGGTGTTCTATGAGAAAGACAGACATAAAAAAAAAAAAACTGACTCAAAAGAATTGGACTCTAAAAAGAGAGAATAATTTGAAAATATCTCAACATAAAAGTGTTCAAGGATCCAAAGATCTTTTGAAGATTTACATACTCAAAATTTGTGGTTGTTGTTGCTGTTGTTGTTGTTGTTGTTGTTGTTTGTGATGGTAGTGTATTAAGGGTGCATGAGGGGTATATATGTGTTATACATTCCTGTTACTGTGAGTGTGTGCAGTGTACATATGTGTGTGGATATACACATACTTATAGCAGTCAGAGAATGATATTTGTGTCTGAGATAGGATCTCCTAATGAGCCTGAAGCTCAGTGAGTCAGTTAAAGTAATAGCTAATGAGTTTCACAAAGCCACATCTTTCCATACCCCACCACCTCTACCACCAAACACTGGGTTACAGGCTTGAGTCACTATGTACAGCTTTTTGTCTTGATATGGGCTCTGGGGATCTGAACTCAAGTTCTTATACTTGCATGGCAGGTACTTTAATGACTGAACCAGTCTCATAGCCCCCAAAAACATTTTTAGAAGTGTTTTGTTTGCATTATATTTGCATTATTTCACTAGCTTGACATTTAACAATTGATTCATGAGTATTTGTAAGTACAATTGCTGATAACTTAACACAGAAGATGGGTACCAGGAATCATTTGACCACAAAAAGAACAGAAACATAAAGGTGTATAAGAAATGCTGGTAAGATGTTTTTGATGAAGCAGTAGGAGTTATTAATATTATTAAATCTCAGTTCTTTAAGAACATTTTTAAGAATTATGTATGATTAAAGAGAAACTAGAGTGTTTTGCTATATACTGAAGTAGAGTAGTCACCTCTAGAAAAGAGATGAATCCAATTTTCAACTTATTAGAATTTTTACTTGGAAGAGTAACAGACAAGCAAAGAAGAGTTATTCAAATTTGAGCATTTGGTGGAAAATGTATTAATGATGAAAAAAGTAAGTCTGCCTGCCATGACCCCCATGTGAAGGGAAGTACTGGCTAGATGTATATATATATATATATATGTGTGTGTGTGTGTGTGTGTGATAAAAATAAGTGAAAAATAGTGCATGAATTTGGGGAAGGTTTGAGGAAGGAAGGAAAGAAAGGGAAGCAAGAAATGTTGTAATTATATATTCTTAAAATTTTTTAAATAATTACTTTTCTCAGTTGCCTGGAATACTTATTTAATCATCGAATTATAAATAGCGATCTTTAAATAGTGATAAACAGTATCTTTCAAATGTTCTCAATTGTATTTTCAAAACATCAATTCTATTTGTAATAGTTTTGTGGTTTTATTTACAATGTAAAGAAAAGTACTTAGCCAAATTTCAAGTACAAATATATTAAAGACTTAATGATGAGTCAACTCTTAGAAGAAAAAAAGGGAAAGATCCTTGACTTGTTCTTGACAGTGATTTTCTTGATTAGCATACTAGAAGCCTGAAGATCAAGAACAAAGTAAACAGATAGTGCTCCAATAAATATAAAATATTCTACACTACAAAGGAAATAACAAAATGTAAGGGCAAGACAAAGGGAACACTGAACAGGAAAGACAAACTGCAAATCAAATATCATAAAAAGTGCTTGAAATGCAAGAGTAACTGAACTAGCAGCTGATAACAATGACAGTGATATTGCTGGTGCTGATAATATTGATGCAGGGCAATGAAAAAGCACAAAGGCCTTGACCAAGAGAATATAAGAGATAAAAGAGAGACTCTCAGGCACAGAAGATACCATAGAAAACATTGACACAACAGTCAAAAAAAATGTAAAATGCAAAAAGATCCTAACCCAAAACATCCAGGAAATCCAGGACACAATGAGAAGACCAAACCTAAGGATAATATGTATAGAAGAGAGTGAAGATTCCCAAATTAAAGGGCCAGTAAATATCTTCAACAAAATTATAGAAGAAAACTTCCATAACCTAAAGAAAGAGATGCCCAAAAACATACAAGAACCCTACAGAAGTCCAAATAGACTGGACCAGAAAAGAAATTCCTCCTGTTACATAATAATCAAAACATCAAATGCACAAAACAAAGAAAGAATATTAAAAGCAGTAAGGGAAAAAGTCAAGTAATATATAAAGAAGACCTATCAGAATTACACCAGACTTCTCACCAGAGACTATGAAAGCCAGAAGATCCTGGGCAGAGGTCATACAGACCCTGAGAGAACACAAATCCCACGCCAGGCTACTATACCCAGCAAAACCCTCATTCATAAAAGAAACTTGACTAAAGCTCAAAGCACACGTTGCACCCCACACAATAATAGTGGGAGACTTCAACACCCCAACCTCATCAATGGACAGATCATGGAAACAGAAACTAAACAGAGATACTGTGAAGCTAGCAGACGTTATGAACCAAATGGATTTAACAAATATCTATAGAACATTTTATCCTAAAACACAAGACTATACCTTCTTCTTAGCTCCTCATGGTACCTCCTCCAAAACTGACCATATAATTGTTCACAAAACAGGTCTCAACAGATATTTTCCCAAAGACAACAGAGAAATAACAAACATTTGCATGGAAAACTGCTCCTCATCACTAAATACCAGGGAAATGTAAGTCACAACAGTATTGGGATATCATCCCACACCGACTGGAACTTCTTTTATCAAAAAGCAAAATAACAAGCATTAGAATGATGTAAACCAAATGGATCCCTGATAATTGATTATAAAACACTGTGGGTTGGTACAGCCATGAAACAGTAGAGAGGTTTCTCAAAAAATAAAAAATAAAAAAAGGTAAGTATTTTCAATTGACCAATCCTTTTCAATGAAATCAATTGTTTATGGAGAAATATATACATTAATGTTCATTATGGCATCATTCACAATAGGAAAGGTGTAAAAATAACCTGTGTCCTTCTGCTTGTTAACCGTCTTGAGTTCTGTGGATTGTATGCTAAGTATTCTGTACTTTTCTGTCTAATACCCACTTATTAGTGACTAAATCACATGCATATCCTTTTGGGTCTGAGTTACCTCACTCGAGATAATATTTTCTAGTTCCATCCATTTGCCTGAAAAGCTCCTGATGTCTTCATTCGAAATAGCTGAGTAGTATTTCACTGTGTAAATGAGCCATATTTTCTGTACCCATTCTTTTGTTGTGGGACATCTGGGTTTTTTCCCAGCTTCTGGCTATCACAAATAAGGCCACTATGAATATACCAGAGCATGTTCCCCTGTGGTTTGGTAGGGCATCTGTAGTGGCTATTCCTGGTTGTCAACTTGACAATATTTGGAATGAACTACAATCCGGAATTGGAAGGCTCACCAGTGACCCTTATCTGGAGGCTTGGAGATCCTTATCTGGATCTTGGTTTGAAGATCTTGAGCCATAGTGGCTATGGATTCCAGAAGATTGAATCTCCGAGTTTAAGGGACTCACCTTTAATCTGGGCTACGCCTTTCATCTGGGATTAAAGGTGTGGTGGAACACACCTTTAATCTGATCTACACCTTCTGCTGGAGACAATATAAGGACATTGGAAGAAGGGAGTCTAGCTCTTGCTCTTGCTCCTTCGTCTGCTTGCTGCGTGAGACTGAGTAACTGCTAGATCCTTGGACTTCCATTCACAGCTGCGACTGAACAATTGTTGGGAATTGGGCTGCCGACTGTAAGTCATCAATAAATTCCTTTACTATCTAGAGACTGTCCATAAGTTCTGTGACTCTAGAGAACCCTGACTAATACAGCATCTTTTGGGTATATACCCAAGAGTGGTATAACTTCAATCCCACTTGGTAGGGAGAAACCTGGATGGGAGAGGGGAGGGGGGAAGGGGGAACATGATCAGATATTGGGGTGTGGGAACAAGAGAGAAGCCCCAAGGGCCAGCAGAATGAATGAAAATATACAACATCAGGGGGTTGGAAGTGGGGAAACCTTCTAGAAAGTGCCAGAGACCTGGGAGGTGAAAGACTCCCAGGACTCTAAGGGAAGGACCGAAGATGAAATGCTCAACAGTGGGGAGAGGGAACTTGTAGAGTCCATCTCCCACAGAAAGACAGGGCATCAAGTGGAGGAATGGGGTTGCCATCGCACAGTCAAAAACCCTGACCAAAAATTGTTCCTATCTAAAAGAACTGCAGGGACAAAAATGGAGAAGATACTAAGAGAAAGGATATCTGGTGACTGGCCCATTTGTGGATCCATCTGAAGGGGAGGCTCCAAGACCTGATACTATTACTAATGCTATGGAATGTTTACAGACAGAAGACTAGCATGGCTGTCCTCCAAGATGCCTAACAAGCAGCTGACTGAGACAGATCCAGATATTTATATCCAACCAATGGACTGAAGTCAGGGACCCCTGTGGTTGAGTTAGTGAAAGTCTAGAAGAAGCTGAGGAATAGGGTGACCCCATAGGAAGATCAGCAGCCTCAACTAAACAAGACCCCTGAGATCTTTTAGACACTGAGCCACCAACCAGACAGCATACACTAGCTAGTCTGAGTCCTCTGACACATGTACAGCAGGCCTTGTCTGGCCTCAATGGGTGAAGATGCACCTAACCTTCAAGAGACTGGAGACCCCAGGGAGTGGGGAGGCCTGGCAAAGTGTCAGGGGTGGGGACATCCTCTTGGAAACAGGATTGAGGAGGAATGGGATGAGGAAGTGTGGGAGGGTAGACCCAGAGGTGGGTAACCACTGGACTATAAAAAATTTTAAAAAGTAATAAAAAATAAAAGAAAATACCCTCAATAATACAGCTAAGAAAAAGTGAAGGAAGAAAGTGACGATGATGCCTTTGGAATAAACCATGGGTAGTCATTCTTGAGGGACTCATGCAGTGCTAGGATGGGCATAGGTTTGGGTTTTAAGATAGGGATGCATAAATTCACTCAATCACTAGCCTTATATGTAAATAAAGTTCCTATTGCTTTTTGGGTCATTGATCTCTTCAGTAGAATAAGAACAATAGTAAAACCTTGGAGAATATTGAGAGGGAAACTGCCTTAGTCACTGTTCTGTTGTTATGAAGAGACATCATTTCGAAGACAACTTTCCTGCTTAATTTCAGAGGCTTATTCCATATGATCATGCTGGGGACCATGGTGGCACACAGGCAGACATGGTGCTAGAGATATATCTGAAAGATTGACATCCTGATCTACAGGACACGGGAAGAGAGACAGTGGGCCTGGCATGGTCTTCAAACCCTCAAAACTACTGCCAGTGACACACTTCCTCCCAACAAGGTGGCACTTCCTAATCCTTCTAATCTTTTCAAAAGTTTAACACCTTGATGACTATTCATTCAAATATATGAGCCTATGGGCCCATTCCTATTCAACCACCATAGGAATTAAACAATAGTGTGTGCATGTACCCAGAAGATTGGACCGGCTCTCTTGCAAACTGATTAGCTATTATCCTGCATAAATTGTGAAAAGATATGCAGAAGCCACAATGTTCCTAAGATCTCGTTTCACAAGTCACAGCATTAATTTTTCAATACAGTGTTTTATAACAAAAGTTAAAGTTATTATATGTGAAATAAAACTATGTATTGGGGGCCATAAATACAAGAGACAAAGATTAGTGGCCCCATTTCAGATGTTAACTGTAACCTCACTATTTTATTCCAGCATGTCTGTTGTAACAAACATCCATCTCTAGTTTTGATACCAAACTATTCAAATATTTGAGCTACATTTTTTGTATCTTCAATTCTTTATAAACTCACTTACCACCTCCCATAGTGCATGTTACTCTATATAAATTATCTTTGAATATTACAAGTGATCTTTTCTGCCTAAATATTTGGCCTTGACTAACATTCAAATTTATTCTACCACATTTATACAGCTTCCTGCTATGAGCTCCTCCCTCATGGACTTTTGTACTCCTTTAGCATCTTTGGCACTTAATTAAGGGCCTCATCAATCTGTCTAAACCCATTCCTCCTCATCTCCACTGTTGTTAGGACAGTGTGGTATTCTTCGAGTTAACCCTGTGTCTTTGTTACTACAGTGTAAATGGTTGTCATTACTCTCTGTTTCAAACCTGGCATGTGTTATCAGCCCACTAATGAGTCCTTTTGTCTTTTCTATCAACTAAGTATTTCTTTTCCAGGTTGCTACATATATAGGCATATGGCCTTTCTCTAATCTCTCAGAAAGTCTCAAGCCTTTTTTCTTTAATGCCTTTTTTGAAGAATTTACCTTATCTTACCCATTTAAACTATTATATCCTTACTCTAAGTCCTGCCTCCCAAATAGCTTTTAAATCCAGTTATCTCCAGTGTAGCCCTGCCTCTTCTCTGCTCCAGTTGTCCTATATTTTCATGTTACTTATTCCTCACAGACTTTTTTTTTTCATTTTCCAGAGCAATGAACTATTACCGGCTACCACTTTCAAATGTAAACTCTTTACAGTTGCTTTCAGGATAGTTAGTTTTGTTCTTTAGCTGCCATGCCTAAGTTCTTATAATCTTCATTTTATGTGTCGTTTTATCTTCAGTCGGTGTAATCTCCTTACTATGATCATATCCACACAGAAAATTCAATATTTACCTTTCTAAATATTAATGTTTCCATAAAAATATCCTTATTTGTCTTTTCTGTTCTGTCAGTTTTGTAAGTTCCACAATTCCACTGAGACCTTTTCTAACATTTATAGTTCCTACTAAGCTTTCAACTGTTCCTAATGTTTAATTAGGCATCTGCAGCCTGTATTCTCCATATGCTACACTCCTTTCCACAGTAACATTGCAATGGAAGCTTTAAACATTTTAATTTTAATTGTATGAGTATTCTGCCTTCATAGGTGTTTGTGCCTGTCTGGTGTCCAAAGAGCTCAAAAGCAGGTGTCAGGTTCCCCAGGACTTGGAGTTAGGAACTGTCTTAGTTGCCTTGTGGGTGCTGGAAATGAACACCCAGCACTCTGCAGCAGTATTCAGGGCCTGTAACTGCTGAGCCACCTCTCCAGGCCCAGCATTTGTATTTATTATTTTGTTTTATTTTACTTTTAAACATCTAAAATTTCTGAAGATAACATATTATGTTGGAAATATAATAGACCATGAATTAATATTCATTGGTTAACTGAGTAAGAGAAACAACTTGAAAATTTCCATTTTGTAGAATGATGACAGGCAAACAACTCCTGAAAAATATATTATTTAAAAGTGCCTTTTTCCTATGTGTCAAGGAAAAAAGAATGACTGTCTCCTAACATAACCACACTTAACTCTTAAAGCCTGGGTAAAATACAAAAGACAAAGTTGCTAACAGTACAACAGTTTAAATAAAAACAAAACAAAGCAAACAAACAAAAAACAGACCAAGTACTTTTTCATTTTGCAAATTCAGAAAAAAAAAAGCACAGCATATTCCAAAAGTAATTTGATATTTCCAACAGCTGAAAAACAATTACAGGAAGAAATAAAACAATAAACTGTAAACTGCTGCTGGGATTTATTAAAGAGAAAAAAACAAATTCTTTAAAATCAAAAATGTAGGAGAATAACCTACAAGAATAACAGGAAAAAACAATCAGTCTGGGTAATTGTCACATGGAAATAACATGAATTTCCTAATCCGAGGACATTAAAGGTGAGCATGACTATGGACTGTTCTTAGGAAAGAGAACACTTGTAGTCCCCCAAAGCCTCACAGTATGCCCAACCCTCCTTTGGAGGCAGTATTATCTCTTGCTACAGCAGGCAGCCCCACAGTGGGAGTTGCATTCTGACTGGGTGACTGTAGGCAAGGCAGATAACCTCCAGAAATATACTAACCTCATGGGGCTATGGCACAAATTAAATGAGATTACAAACCCTAAAGAGCCTGGCGTGAAATCTGGTGCATGCTGGTCAATACATCTCAGTCTCCTTCTATCCTGCCTGGAAGGATCAAGAGAGAATGAGACGCAGGATGAGAGGGTAGAGGAGAGGAGCAGTCAATTATTGCTGCAGTTTGGAGGCTGTTTATCCTGTGGCAAGCTAAAAGATAACTCGCGTACCCTCTTCCCCCTGAGTCACTTTATTGGTATAACTCCTGATTTTTATTGGCAGCCGGAGAAGGTTAGTTTCTGGTTATTTGTGATTAAAATACAATTACATTATTTCCCTCTCCCTTTCCTTCCTCCACCCTCTACCATGTATACCCCTACCTTGCCCTATGTACTAATTTTGTTGTTATTGTTGTTAACTAGACACAAGCTAGAGTTATCAGGTGAGAAGAACTTCAGTTGGGTATATATTTCCATTAGATTGCCTATAGGCAAGTCTGAAGAGCATTTTCTTGATTAATGACTGATGTTGGAGAACCCAGACTTGCCAGGCATGCTGGCACTACCGCATGTGGTCCTCTATTGTCTAACAGGGTGATCAAGCCACACGAAGCAAGTCGGTAAGCAGCACGCATTCTTCCATGACTTCTGCTTCAATTCCCACTACCAGTTGTAGCTTTGACTTCCTTCAGCGATGGATGGTTACCTGGAAATGTAAGATGAGATAAACCCTTCCCTTCCAAAGTTGTTCTTGTACATGATCTTAGAACTTAATTAAGACAGTCTGCCTAGCATCTTCTCAAAATAATGGCTTAGGGTTTTTTTGTTTTTGTTTTTCATTTATTTGTTTTAGTTGATTTTGCTCGAGGTACACACACACACCACATGTGTTTACTCACATGATATACTACTCATTCCTTTGGTTATCAATATTACAGTGACTGTGTTTGAGTTTTTTTCTGTTCTTTTCTAATTTTAAGAAGTGGGAAATATCTTTAGATTTCTAATTTTCAAATCACTCCTTCATAGTAGACATTTATAACTTTTATATGGAAATGAAATATCCATTTGTGGCAATGTATATACTCTTTATTTCAGGTGTTACTAATAAATTATGTCAACATCCTCTTAAGCCCCCAACACTGACTGACTCTCATACACTTTAAGCAGGGCAAACACCTATGTTTGGAGACCCAATTAGCACCATTTTATTTAAAGTGAAAGACACATGCACATGTTGTGCTTTCGGGAGTACTGTTTCTAGAGCAAAACACTCCATTCGTACAAGAATTTCCTCTGAATGAATGCAGCTCCAGAATGCATAATAGAGAGCTGCAAAGACAGGGCAGTGCACATCCCAGCAAGGCCCTGACAACACCCTGTGCTTTCTTCCAACTTCTGAAAAGAATTTTTAAAAATTTCTGAATGTACATGAACAACAATATGAACTAATCAGTACCCCAGGGCTCCCTGAGACTAAACCATCAACCGAAGAGTACACATGGAGGGGCTCATGGCTCTAACTGCATATGTAGCAGAGAATGGCATAGTTGCTCATCAATGGAAAAAGAGGCCCTTGGTCCTATAAAGTTTCTATGCCCCAGTATAGGAGAATGCCAGAGTGAGGAAGTGGGAGTGGGTGGGTTGGGGAGCAGGGGGAGGGGGAAGGGATAAGGAGATTTTTGGAGGGGAAACTAGGAAGGGGGATAGCATTTGAAATGTAAATAAAATATCTAGTAAAAAATAAAAAAAGACTTAATGGTTCCAAAAAATTGAAAAAAAAATTCTGAATGCTATATAAAGCTTTATTCCAAGGTGATCTGATTAAAAGGAACACACCAGCACAGATTATGTATCTGGAGGGTTTCAGCTAGCCTAGAAGAGACAGTATATCTGTTAGGCTCATGGTTGAAATGATGATCATAATATAAAATCTTGACTGTACTTTCTTAGCTTCACTCCTCACTTCAGCACTTGGTATAACTGCAGTAAGGTACAGCAGTGACAAAAATTATTCCAAATTATTTGAATAATCTTATGTCCTTAAACAGGCTGGTGAATTAAGATACATACAGTTTGCAAGTACCCAAAATATAGTTGTTCCAATTACAGCCAGGAAATAAAGTTCTAAAGGTATGAGCAGACACGCTATTATTTATCAACCCATTATAGAAAACTTACAGGCTTGGAGAATTGTGTTGCAGTAAACAGAAGTCCTTGCTTCTATAAAACTTTCTACATCCATTCCAATACCCTTCATCCAACCTACTGAAGTCCATCATACATCCCCTGCCTCCTAACCTTCCTCACATATATTCTTGCTACACATTTGGCAAAATAAACAGCCAAGTAATAAAATCTCGGTGGGGCTGTATTGTAAGGAGTTACTTTGTGATGAAAATCTAAGACAGATAAAGTGTTCACTTACTGCAGTGTTTGTTTTATTTACAACACAGTACACAATCATACTCTATTTATTGGCTACACTAGCGATTAGGATACACTGGGGACGAGTGGCAGTTTGGGATGGCTATGCTTAGACTGTGTGACATAGTTAAGGACTAAAAGGGTTTACAGGGAAAAGTTATTCAATTTTTTCTGCCAGTAGAGCAAATGATTATTTTTGTGTTCTTTCGGTATCTGAGCATCAAAATTTTTTCTGTCTATTCTGTGATTTCCTTTGATGTGATTTGACATGTTTGTTTCTGCTGAGTACACATATACAGTTTATATATATTTATATAAGTGTGTGTACATATGTGTGTATATATAGTAGATATATGCTCAGTTTGTACATAAATGGATGCATACAGTTTATAGATGTATATATCTATATATGTTTATATATAATTTATATATTTATATACACACACATATATACACATAAACAAAATACGTAAATGTAAAATGTTTACTTGATATTCTTTGGAAATTATATACTATTTCATGATTGATATGCATAGAAAACTATACAATGTGTAGTCACCATTCATATAAGTATACAGAAAAACAATAAACTCTTAATTCCACTTAGTTCACTCTCCTACCAGTCATTATGAAACTTCCATCATATTTGCCCATAGTTCAGTTTCATAGGAATGACCTCACATTATTTATTCATTTGTGTATGTCTGTGACTTCAAGTGCTATAAATTTCCACCCATGTAATTCAGTATCCTAGTCATTTTCAAATTTTTAAGTAGAGCCAGGAGGTGGTGGCGCACACCTTTGACCCCAGCACTTGGGAGACAGAGGCAGGTGGATTTCTGAGTTCGAGGCCAGCCTGGTCTACAAAGTGAGTTCCAGGACAGTCAGGGCTATACAGAGAAACCCTGTCTCAAAAAACCAAAAAAAGAAAAAAAAATGTTAAGTAACATTGTACAATGTTTACCAACCCCAGCATCATTCTTTTGGGTTACTTCTGTTTTGGTTATTACAATAATAGTTGACTATTTCTCTGTAAGTCGCAGTAAGTACCTGTTAGAGGATTTCTGGGTTGTATATTTAATTCTGTAAGAACCTGGCATCAGTCTTCCTAAGGATTCTTCTTATCCTCTCACACTGTGGAGATCACCCGAGTATGAGAGGTCCTGTCAACTCACATCCTCGCCAACGCTGGATGTTTTCAATCTTTTTGACATCAGTCATCCAAGTTGACATTTGGTGGCTTCTCATGGTTTTTGTTTGCACAGCCTTAAAACTAATGATATTTGAAACTTTTTGGCAGTGCTTACTGTTTATTCACAGATAATCTTTTATAAATATAAACATGTACATTGTACTCTTAATTACTTGAGAAGTGCTCTAAAGCCCAGACTGCCTCAGATTCACAATCCTCCTGCCTCAGCCTCTTGGGTGCTTTAATTATAGGTGTATGGTACCACACCCAGGGTTTTGCATATATTTCAGATGGGTTGCCATTATAGGTAGTGATTCTTTATATATTTGGCATAAAATCTCTTTTAGATATTTTATAATTTTTATTACCTACTTTGTGGCTTATTTATTCATTTTAATGGAGACTTGGGGAATAGAAATTTTAAGTTTTGCCTAAACCCAGTAATTAAATTTATGTATCTGTTTCTGGATGATTTTCATGTCCTGCGTGATTTCTCTTTTCTAATCTAAGGTCATAAAGATATGCTTTCACTTAGTTATAGAAAATGTATGAGTCTAGTTTGCATTTGTGCCCATGATCTTCTGAAGTGAACATTTCTGGAGAATCAGTTGTGTCATGTGGTGTTTTTCATGAAACTGTCTTATGAGAGGATGTTTTTGCTGAAGCAGATATGTGGGAGGATGCTTTTCTGGAAGCTGCTTAGGAAAAGGTCATGTGATGCTTTGCTAGAGTATAAGCTTGAGACAACACATGATGTTTAGAAAGGATATAAATATAACCCAACAGAAAGTGGACTATGCTGTGTGGTATTGGTTTTCCTTGCTACTCTTTGCTTGTCATCATTGAGCTTTGCTGATGCTGGGCTTCACTGATGATGCTGTGTGGTATTGATTTGCCTTACCATTCATTGCTGGTCTTCATTTTTCATGATTTCATAGAGAGAAATGCCACCAAAGAACTTCTGCTGGTGTTCCAATGGCTTCTTGCCACTTCCTCAGCCAATTGGCAGAGCCTTGCAGTTTCCTCTAAAACAACCTGCCATTGCCGATTGGCTACCATTGTTGATTCATGAGAACTGAACTGCTGATGTCCTGACAACACAAATTGGATTGGCTCCACAGAACTATCTCTAAACAGGTCCACATCCTCCTTAGCTCTTTTAACTTTCACTTTCTACTATTTCTGGTGAGTGGTGGGCTAGAAGGGATGTTAAAGCATTTAAGAACCCTTATTAAAAGTAGGTTTTGAGCCCTTCCGCTCGACTCGAGACTCGAGCCCCGGGCTACCTTGCCAGCAGAGTCTTGCCCAACACCCGCAAGGGCCCACACGGGACTCCCCACGGGACCCTAAGACCTCTGGTGAGTGGAACACAGCGCCTGTCCCAATCCAATCGCGGGGAACTTGAGACTGTGGTACATAGGGAAGCAGGCTACCCGGGCCTGATCTGGGGCACAAGTCCCTTCCGCTCGACTCGAGACTCGAGCCCCGGGCTACCTTGCCAGCAGAGTCTTGCCCAACACCCGCAAGGGCCCACACGGGACTCCCCACGGGATCCTAAGACCTCTGGTGAGTGGAACACAGCACCTGCCCCAATCCAATCGCGCGGAACTTGAGACTGCGATACATAGGGAAGCAGGCTACCCGGGCCTGATCTGGGGCACAAGTCCCTTCCGCTCGACTCGAGACTCGAGCCCCGGGCTACCTTGCCAGCAGAGTCTTGCCCAACACCCGCAAGGGCCCACACGGGACTCCCCACGGGATCCTAAGACCTCTGGTGAGTGGAACACAACTTCTGCCAGGAGTCTGGTTCGAACACCAGATATCTGGGTACCTGCCTTGCAAGAAGAGAGCTTGCCTGCAGAGAATACTCTGCCCACTGAAACTAAGGAGAGTGCTACCCTCCAGGTCTGCTTATAGAGGCTAACAGAGTCACCTGAAGAACAAGCTCTTAACAGTGACAACTAAAACAGCTAGCTTCAGAGATTACCAGATGGCGAAAGGCAAACGTAAGAATCCTACTAACAGAAATCAAGACCACTCACCATCATCAGAACGCAGCACTCCCACCCCACCTAGCCCTGGGCACCCCAACACAACCGAAAATCTAGACCCAGATTTAAAAACATTTCTCATGATGATGATAGAGGACATCAAGAAGGACTTTCATAAGTCACTTAAAGAATTACAGGAGAGCACTGCTAAAGAGTTACAGGCCCTTAAAGAAAAGCAGGAAAACAAAGCCAAACAGGTAGAAATCATTAAAGAAAAACAGGAAAACACATCCAAACAGGTGATGGAAATGAACAAAACCATACTAGAATTAAAAGGGGAAGTAGACACAATAAAGAAAACCCAAAGCGAGGCAACGCTGGAGATAGAAACCCTAGGAAAGAGATCTGGAACCATAGATGCGAGCATCAGCAACAGAATACAAGAAATGGAAGAGAGAATCTCAGGTGCAGAAGATTCCATAGAGAACATCGACACAACAGTCAAAGAAAATACAAAATGCAAAAGGATCCTAACTCAAAACATCCAGGTAATCCAGGACACAATGAGAAGAACAAACCTACGGATAATAGGAATTGATGAGAATGAAGATTTTCAACTTAAAGGGCCAGCTAATATCTTCAACAAAATAATAGAAGAAAACTTCCCAAACATAAAAAAAGAGATGCCCATGATCATACAAGAAGCCTACAGAACTCCAAATAGACTGGACCAGAAAAGAAATTCCTCCCGACACATAATAATCAGAACAACAAATGCACTAAATAAAGATAGAATATTAAAAGCAGTAAGGGAGAAAGGTCAAGTAACATATAAAGGAAGGCCTATCAGAATTACACCAGACTTTTCACCAGAGACTATGAAAGCCGGAAGAGCCTGGACAGATGTTATACAGACACTAAGAGAACACAAATGCCAGCCCAGGCTACTATACCCGGCCAAACTCTCAATTACCATAGATGGAGAAACCAAAGTATTCCACGACAAAACCAAATTCACACAATATCTTTCCACGAATCCAGCCCTTCAAAGGATAATAACAGAAAAGAAGCAATACAAGGACGGAAATCACGCCCTAGAACAACCAAGAAAGTAATCATTCAACAAACCAAAAAGAAGACAGCCACAAGAACAGAATGCCAACTCTAACAACAAAAATAAAAGGGAGCAACAATTACTTTTCCTTAATATCTCTTAATATCAATGGACTCAATTCCCCAATAAAAAGACATAGACTAACAGACTGGCTACACAAACAGGACCCAACATTCTGCTGCTTACAGGAAACCCATCTCAGGGAAAAAGACAGACACTACCTCAGAGTGAAAGGCTGGAAAACAATTTTCCAAGCAAATGGACTGAAGAAACAAGCTGGAGTAGCCATTTTAATATCGGATAAAATCGACTTCCAACCCAAAGTTATCAAAAAAGACAAGGAGGGACACTTCATACTCATCAAAGGTAAAATCCTCCAAGAGGAACTCTCAATTCTGAATATCTACGCACCAAATGCAAGGGCAGCCACATTCATTAGAGACACTTTAGTAAAGCTCAAAGCATACATTGCACCTCACACAATAATAGTGGGAGACTTCAACACACCACTTTCTTCAAAGGACAGATCGTGGAAACAGAAACTAAACAGGGACACAGTGAAACTAACAGAAGTTATGAAACAAATGGACCTGACAGATATCTACAGAACATTTTATCCTAAAACAAAAGGATATACCTTCTTCTCAGCACCTCACGGGACCTTCTCCAAAATTGACCATATAATTGGTCACAAAACAGGCCTCAATAGATACAAAAATATTGAAATTGTCCCATGTATCCTATCAGACCACCATGGCCTAAGACTGATCTTCAATAACAACATAAATAATGGAAAGCCAACATTCACGTGGAAACTGAATAACACTCTTCTCAATGATACCTTGGTCAAGGAAGGAATAAAGAAAGAAATTAAAGACTTTTTAGAGTTTAATGAAAATGAAGCCACAACGTACCCAAACCTTTGGGACACAATGAAAGCATTTCTAAGAGGGAAACTCATAGCTCTGAGTGCCTCCAAGAAGAAACGGGAGACAGCACATACTAGCAGCTTGACAACACATCTAAAAGCCCTAGAAAAAAAGGAAGCAAATTCACCCAAGAGGAGTAGACGGCAGGAAATAATCAAACTCAGGGGTGAAATCAACCAAGTGGAAACAAGAAGAACTATTCAAAGAATTAACCAAACGAGGAGTTGGTTCTTTGAGAAAATCAACAAGATAGATAAACCCTTAGCTAGACTCACTAAAGGGCACAGGGACAAAATCCTAATTAACAAAATCAGAAATGAAAAGGGAGACATAACAACAGATCCTGAAGAAATCCAAAACACCATCAGATCCTTCTACAAAAGGCTATACAAAAGAAAACTGGAAAACCTGGATGAAATGGACACGTTTCTAGACAGATACCAGGTACCAAAGTTAAATCAAGATCAGGTTAATGATCTCAACAGTCCTATATCCCCTAAAGAAATAGAAGCAGTCATCAATAGTTTTCTAACCAAAAAAAGCCCAGGACCAGATGGGTTTAGTGCAGAGTTCTATCAGATGTTCAAAGAAGATCTAATCCCAGTACTTCACAAACTATTTCACAAAATAGAAGTAGAAGGTACTCTACCCAACTCATTTTATGAAGCCACTATTACTCTGATACCTAAACCACAGAAAGATCCAACAAAGATAGAGAACTTCAGACCAATTTCTCTTATGAATATCGATGCAAAAATCCTCAATAAAATTCTCGCTAACCGAATCCAAGAACACATTAAAGCAATCATCCATCCTGACCAAGTAGGTTTTATTCCAGGGATGCAGGGATGGTTTAATATACGAAAATCCATCAATGTAATCCATTATATAAACAAACTCAAAGACAAAAACCACATGATCATCTCGTTAGATGCAGAAAAAGCATTTGACAAGATCCAACACCCATTTATGATAAAAGTTTTGGAAAGATCAGGAATTCAAGGCCCATACCTAAACATGATAAAAGCAATCTACAGCAAACCAGTAGCCAACATCAAAGTAAATGGAGAGAAGCTGGAAGCAATCCCACTAAAATCAGGGACTAGACAAGGCTGCCCACTTTCTCCCTACCTTTTCAACATAGTACTTGAAGTATTAGCCAGAGCAATTCGACAACAAAAGGAGATCAAGGGGATACAAATTGGAAAAGAGGAAGTCAAAATATCACTTTTTGCAGATGATATGATAGTATATATAAGTGACCCTAAAAATTCTACCAGAGAACTCCTAAACCTGATAAACAGCTTCGGTGAAGTAGCTGGATATAAAATAAACTCAAACAAGTCAATGGCCTTTCTCTATACAAAGAATAAACAGGCTGAGAAAGAAATTAGGGAAACAACACCCTTCTCAATAGTCACAAATAATATAAAATATCTTGGCGTGACTCTAACTAAGGAAGTGAAAGATCTGTATGATAAAAACTTCAAATCTCTGAAGAAAGAAATTAAGGAAGATCTCAGAAGATGGAAAGATCTCCCATGCTCATGGATTGGCAGGATCAACATTGTAAAAATGGCTATCTTGCCAAAAGCAATCTACAGATTCAATGCAATCCCCATCAAAATTCCAACTCAATTCTTCAACGAATTGGAAGGAGCAATTTGCAAATTTGTCTGGAATAACAAAAAACCTAGGATAGCAAAAAGTCTTCTCAAGGATAAAAGAACTTCTGGCGGAATCACCATGCCAGACCTAAAGCTTTACTACAGAGCAATTGTGATAAAAACTGCATGGTACTGGTATAGAGACAGACAAGTAGACCAATGGAATAGAATTGAAGACCCAGAAATGAACCCACACACCTATGGTCACTTGATCTTCGACAAGGGAGCTAAAACCATCCAGTGGAAGAAAGACAGCATTTTCAACAATTGGTGCTGGCACAACTGGTTGTTATCGTGTAGAAGAATGCGAATCGATCCATACTTATCTCCTTGTAGTAAGGTCAAATCTAAGTGGATCAAGGAACTTCACATAAAACCAGAGGCACTGAAACTTATAGAGGAGAAAGTGGGGAAAAGCCTTGAAGATATGGGCACAGGGGAAAAATTCCTGAACAGAACAGCAATGGCTTGTGCTGTAAGATCGAGAATTGACAAATGGGACCTAATGAAACTCCAAAGTTTCTGCAAGGCAAAAGACACCGTCAATAAGACAAAAAGACCACCAACAGATTGGGAAAGGATCTTTACCTATCCTAAATCAGATAGGGGACTAATATCCAACATATATAAAGAACTCAAGAAGGTGGACTTCAGAAAATCGAACAACCCCATTAAAAATGGGGCTCAGAACTGAACAAAGAATTCTCACCTGAGGAATACCGAATGGCAGAGAAGCACTTGAAAAAATGTTCAACATCCTTAATCATCAGGGAAATGCAAATCAAAACAACCCTGAGATTCCACCTCACACCAGTCAGAATGGCTAAGATCAAAAATTCAGGTGACAGCAGATGCTGGCGAGGATGTGGAGAAAGAGGAACAAACAAAGTTCTAAAGTAGGTACAGTTATCCACATCCTCATTTTATAGATGAATAAAGTGAAATGTGGAAATTTATCTGATTTTTTCTTGTAAAACACAATGTTCTATAGACCTAGGATTTGCATCCAAAAAGTCTACACTTCATTTTTATTTTATTTTTAGTGTGTGTGTGTGTGTGTTTGTGTGTGTGTTTGTGTGTGTGTGTGTGTGTGTGTGAGAGAGAGAGAGAGAGAGAGAGAGAGAGAGAGAGAGAGAGAGAGAGAGAGAGTCTAAACATACTCACAGGGTATCACAGTTTCTGTGTGGAGGTCAGAGGACACCCTCTGAGAATAAATTCCCTCCTTCCACCATGGGTTATAAGCATCAAACTCTGATCATCCAATTTACCACACCTGCATCATTATCAGAATAATACCTATGCTCATTTGGAATTTTGACATAACAGTATAAATAGTTTGGTGGGTGATCACATTGAAGGATATGCTGTGTAATAGTTTTGCATAGCATATGACATTAATAAACATTACACAGATTCTCAAATCTGATTTATTTGATACATTTGATATTATTCTTATTCTACTGGAGAGATCAATGACCCAAAAAAGCAATAAGAACTTTATTTACATATAAGGCTAGTGATTGAGTGAATGTATACATCCCTATCTTAAAACCCAATCCTATGTCCATTCTCTGGGTTCACCCTCCCACAGTTCCTCATCTCATTCCTCCTCCCTCATGTCACCTAGAGGATGTTACCACCCCTGGCACTTTGCTAGGCCTCCTCACTCCCTGGGGTCTCAACTCTCTTGAAAGTTAGGTGCATCTTCTCCCATTGAGGTCAAACCAAGCAGTCCTCTGCTGTATATGTGTTGAGGGCCTCAGACCAGCTCGGGTATGCTGCCTGGTTGGTGGCTCAGTGTCTGGGAGATCTCAGGGGTCCAAGTTAATTAAAACTGCTTGTCTTCCTATGGAACCATCCTGTCCTCAGCTTTTCCTTAATTCAGCCACAGGGGTCTCTGACTTCAGTCCATCGCTTGGGTATAAGTATCTGCATCTGTCTCAGTCAACTGCTTTTTCAGCCTCTTGGAGGACAGCCATGCTAGGCTTCTGTCTGTAAGCATACCATAGCATCAGTAATAGTGTCAGTCCTTGAAGCCTTCCCTTGAGATGGATCCCAAGTTGGTCCAATCATTGAACTGGCTTTCCCTCAGTCTTTCCATTCTTGTTCCTGCTGTTCTTTTAGACAGGAACAATTCTGGGTCAGAGTTTTTGACTGTGGGATGGTAACCCCATCCTTCCACTTGATGCCCTGTCTTTCTACTGGAGGTGGACTCTACAAGTTCCCTCTCTCCACTGTTGGGCATTTCATTTAAAGTCCCTCCTTTTGAGCCCTGAGATTCTCTCACCTGCTAGGTCTTTGTATAATGTCATCTTTACTTCTGATATTCCAAATTTATCTATTTGAAGTTAAAATCTCTGTTCTGTAACTCCGGTCTCCTTTTGACTTGTTTTGAAAATTAGACAAAGAACAGGTTAGAGATATACTATAATCAAGAAGTTTATCATGCATGCAACATTTCTGATGTGTGCAGTGGGTGATCTCACTGTGAGCTGTACCTGCTTCTCTCCTCCAAATACTGAGAAACATAATGTGTAATCCATTGATTTTTTTTTAAGAAGACATGGGCTCATCATCATAACCACTTCCTTTGAAGTAACTCCTCTTCCTAACTTTATCTACTTCAAACTACAATATACCATTTGTACCCATTTTAACTTGACTTTCACAAGAGGATAGACCCCAAACGCCTTCAAGTTGACTCTGGAACTCATACAGTATTGATATCCATGTCAGAAAAAAAGAAATTTCCTATTTTAGCTTTGAAAATCAAAAAGTATATTTCATTGTTTCCATAGTTATTTCTCAAGTCATTTAAATGAGAGCAGCAAAAGTCTGTAATAAAAGGCAGCAATCAAAGGAACGGCCACTTGATCTGCTAATGCTCAATTTACAGTAGACCTTAAATGAAAAAAAAAACTATAATCCATAATTTTGGGCCTATTTCTTAAATTAAATGGCACTTTAAAAGATTCAAGGAGGCTAAATACGTGTCTTCACACTCAGTACAGAGACTCTTTTGAGAAAAACCTGGGCTACTCCCTTAGGACTGAATCTCATTTCAGATCCATGTTCCTCTCTATAGCCCATGTGTAATTATTTAAATGTCATGAAATTCTCCAAATGTGTGTGGTGAAGTCATTGAAATTAATTCGAGTAATTTATTTTACTTTCCATGGTGAAAATGTGTGCACATAAATGTTACTCCTAGTGAATGGCAGTTGAATTTTCTTTCTGAGGGTTTCTAGACAGGTGGCATTTTACCTTACAAATGTAAATTTTCTCTCTTCCAACACATGCATGGAGGGAGACACTGATTAGTTCTCATGAATAAGGGATTCTCTCGTTCAAGCCTCCAGCTCCAGAGTTCAGGCCAGGTCCATGTAGAAGTAAAGCTCTTGATTGGATGTGATCCTTGCAATGCTTTCACAGAGTATTCTACAAGTGCTTCTTTCAAACCAAGACAGCTGCAGCAAAGAAGGTGCCTTTAGGAACTGAGTTTTGCCTTCCTGTGCCGCTGACCGGCCTCAGTTGGCCCCCCTCAATCCATGGGAGAAATCAGGGTTCCAGACAGGTAGGCAGGGAGTTGGTGAGAAGGGTGACAAGCAGACATGGACACAAGGGAGTGTGCTGTCTCTGAATGCAATTTGTCTCAAAGCCAGCACCAGTCTTATAAGTGACTTTTACACAAAACAGAGGAATGCATACAAAAACCTAACAGGAACCAACAGGGGAAAAAAAAATCAATGTTAACAACTGGGATCAGAAACAGCCCCACCTAAGGTCAGCTTAATCTTAGAAGTCAGGGGCAAGGGCTTCATGCCCTTGCCATAGTTCCTATTCTAGTCTATTGTATAGTCCACCTTCCCCCTAAGCCAATGTAAATTCCTGTGTATGAGAGTGGCTCATCTATCTATAGTTCTAAGTATTTACTCTAGTTCCTTCTTAGACCACAACCTTCCTTCTTCCTAGGTCATTGTAATTTCCTGCATATGGGAGTATCTTGGCTTCTCTTTTAAGTATCTGCAGGGAATCTCCATTTATCAGAAGAACTCACCAACTTTCTTCTAATATGCAATGTAGTGTGCAATACCTGACTGTAATGGCGATTCTAAGTATACTTTGCAAAGCTTGCCTTGAGATTTCTTACTCTATGTAGTAGATAGTAATGCCTGATTTCTTTCACTATCTCTCTTACAATACTAGAGGCAATTCTGAATGTCACTGAATAGGCCACATTCTTACTGAATTCCAAGCCCAGGGATGGCTCAAAGACTACCTAGGGCATTGGTGAAGGCCAGAAAGCAAAGTTCAATTTTGCTTAGGTATTTGACAAGTCATTGCTTAGAGACTCCAATAATAAAACAATACTGAAAGAAAGCAGATAGACCCGTACTCTTGACTAATGCAAGGACAAAATTGAAGCATATATGCTATGGGATCCCATGGTTCCAGGAGACTAAGTTTCTGTGAACTTTTGCCTCAGGAATGCATCCAGGTGTCTAGGCCTGTCATGTGAGTCACTCCTGGAGAGGATGTAGCATTCATGGATATGGGTTAAATTCACCTGTGCTGTGTATGCACTACAGCAACATAACTGCAGTTGATATGAGCTGATATCTCACCTAAAATATTTGTAAAGTGTACTATGGTCCAAGAGCTCACATCTGTACATACTCAGCCAGATGAATATAACATGCCCTGTTGCCTGCCTCCTGAATTACTGCACAGGAAATTGAATGGTCTAATGCATGTGTGTTACTTAATGAAGGAGATACTTCCTTAGGAGCATACTAAATATGATTTGAGAAAAACACCAGAGTGAAGAAAGACTAAGTTCTTCAGTGCCCACTTGGAACAAACACAGCAATACACAATTGATCTAGATAAAGATTTCTCTAAAGTCGGTTAGGCAGTAGTGTTAATAGAATACTCCAGCCCAAGATTTTAAAAAGAAAGGATTGAACTCTTTCTGTAGTTTTACTTCAAGGAGGAAGATCAGTTTGCTTCCTATTTCAGAATCACTGACAGTAGAAAATAGGACGAATGTCTTTTGATTACTTTGCTATCTATTTAGTTTTAAAGACAAATGAATTGTCCATATAGTTAAATATAAAGATACTAATTTTACTGCCTACTTATCCTTATCAATGGAATTGATTTTCATATTACAAATATATGGACACCTTAACAGATTAATGTCTAAACCAGAAAAATATCTAAATTATAAGTCCAGGGATTTCACAGGGAATCTAGTATCAAATCCTCTTCAGGGAAATCCAGTGTTGGAGAAGGTCCCAAGACCTTTGTCCCAAGCTAATGACAATAGCCTGAGATGCTTGAATTGTGTTCACAAGTAGTCAAGGCACCAACCTCAGAGTGTGGAGTGGGAGGCAAGACACACTCTCTGGAAAGAAGATACACAAATCTAACATAAGAACTTTGCTCCTAGAACGCAGTGTGCCATCCATAACTGTGAGAGCTAGCACCAGAGAGGATACAAAGGGTACCTATGTCAAGATTTGCAAGCAAATGGATAGAATTTGAGACTAGCATCCCAAGTAAGGTAGCCCAGACCCAGAGAGACACATATTGAATGTACTCACTTAAAAGTGGACATTATCCATAAAGTACATAATAACTATACTACAATTCAATTTACAGATCCAAAGAAAATGGTTAATAAGAATAACCCAAGGAAGAATGAGTGAGTATCCCTCAGAAAGGGAAACAAAATATTCCTCAGAGGTAGATGGAGAGAGGGAACTCAGTGGAAGATGAGGGGGAAGAGGAGGGAAACAGGAATGACCATAAGGTGTAGAGCAAGGGAAGACTGGAGAGGCTGAGAGAGAGAATGAAAGTCACTAATGGGCATCTCTGTGACTAGCTGGAAACCTGTCACAGGGGAGGCTACAGGGAGTCTATGGAGGTGACCCCAGGTAAAATTCCTATCATCAGGGAGCATAGAGACTGAAGTGACCACCTCCTGTAGCCAGACAGGACTTCCAGTGGAAGGAAGAGGACATCAAAACACCCACAAAACCTTCAATACAAAATTTGACCTCCCTAGAAGATATGAAAGGATAAAAATGGAGCAGAGAGTTAGGGGACAGCCAAAAAAAAAAAAAAAAAAAAAAAAGATTGTCCCAACTTGAGACTCTTCCCAGGTGAGAAAGCCAACGCCTGGCACTGTCAACGATACTTTGCTATACTTGCACACAGGAGTCTGACATAACTGTCTCTTGAGAGGTTACCCAGCAGCAGATGAAAATATATGCAGAGATCTATGGCCAAACACAAGGTAGAGCTCAGGGAGTCTCATGGAAGAATGGGGATAGAACTTTGTGAGCCAGAGGACCTACAGAGTCAATGAGCCTGGCTGGACCCAAGGGTGTTCACAGAGACTGAACCACCAATCAAAGATCACACAGAGGCTGAACCTAGGACCCACCCTATATATTTGTAGCAAATACACAGCTTGGCCTTCATGTGGATTCCCTAACAATTGGAATTGAAGCTGTCTTTTATCTGCCATTGGATCCCCTTCCACAATCTAGACTGCCTGATTGGGTCTCAACAGGAGAGAATGTGCCTAGTCCTGCTGAGACTAGATGTCCCAGGGTGAGTTGATACCCAAGTGGGGTTTCCCCTTCTCTGAGGATAGAAGGAGGGGATCATTGTGTGTGTGTGTGGGGGGGTGTTTTGTAAGGGCAGGACTGAGAAGAAAGGAGGGAGGTGGCTGGGATGAGGATGTAAACTCTATTAAAAAAAAAACTTGAAGAAAAAAAATCACCCAAAAAGAAAAGAAAACAGAAAAACTCAGTATGAAAAGAAGCGATAAAGAATGAGAGAATGTAGGAGTTATAAACCCAGCTAACTATGGGCACATTGTTGATACTGCATTGCATGTGAGTACTCTAAACTTCAGACTACACAGATTAACTTTTTTTTTCCCGAGATAGGGTTTCTCTGTGTAGCCCTGGCTGTCCTGGAACTCACTCTGTAGACCAGGCTGGCCTCGAACTCAGAAATCTGCCTGCCTCTGCCTCCCAAGTGCTGGAATTAAAGGTGTGTGCCACCACTGCTCGACTTTAACTTTTGAAGCAAAACAACCATTAAGCAGAACAAAGGTAAGATGGGTTTCTGAGATTCACTTTAGTAATACTATGAAAAGGCACTGGGCTAAGGGAGAACCTTAAGAGGCAGGTTTTTCCTCTTCCCAGCATACCTCTCCACATAGGGGTGGGTAAGGAACTAGTAGAACCAAGACTCTGAGAATTCAAAACTTCAGAATTAGCTAAGATCAATATATGAAGCTTGCGTCTGGGAAATGGAATGCACACATGTATATGAGACACCATGTACCCTATGACTATGAAGAAAATTGCTGGGAGAACAATGAATCCACAGGCCACATGCATGTCACAGTGACTTTGTCGAAAACTAGGCATTCCAAGAATTTCTAACCATAATCTGGCCTTGTATTTCATTACAAGTTCATATCCATCAAGTCATATCCATCATATATATATATATCACATTATTTTTCCAGCTAGATTTATAACTTTTAAATAGTGAAATGTATAATATACAGAACTAGTATTTTTATTTTAGTTGCTAGGGTAAGAGCATCCTAGAAAAGTAAAGACCAGACTTGTCTTTGAATGAAGACCTGTTTCTCTAAACACAGCTTTACTTTTTCAACTTCACTAGAGAATGACTTGATCATAGACCCTAAAAGCATAAATGAAACTAAATGCTTATACATAATACATCAGTAGAGCCACAATATGCATGCAAAAAGTAAACATGCTGCAACCATACATTATCAGATAAAATACAGCAAAGAACATAAATGTATTATTCATGACAAGAAATGCAATTATTAATGCCTTTGGAAGCACATTGGTTTTTTTACCCACGGACACAAAATGATTAATTTTTTAAAAATACATGAAGTGTGACTTTACAAGCTTTACTAAATAAATTCTAAATACTTCAACAGAAGCCATGAAAAACAACAGACTCTAAAATAAAACAGTTTTCTCAATTAAAAAGTGATCATGCTTTTCTATCTGTTTATAACAAATGTTGAAACACTAAATGATATGTTGAGAATATGGGACACCTGAGAGTAACTCCAGAAGGCATATGGAAAGAAAAGAATTTGTCACTTTTGTCTTTGTCACAATATGCTTCTCTGAAAATGCTTGAGAAAGTTTTCATAACAAAAAAATTCAAATGAACTATGGCAGGATAATCACTGAGTCAAGAACTACTTGTATTAATGCATAAAATGTGTCAAGAGCCTAAATTCATTTTTTGCAAGCTTGTTTTCACATCTACAAAAACTTGCTTTGATTTAAAGGACTAAGAAATCTAATATTGATGAGAATTAAACATTCCTTTTAGCTTGTATCCAAAGTATTAGACCCAAAAGGCTCACTAAAGTAATATGAAAATACTTTAAGATAGAATATTTGATGAGTTAGAGAAGTCATTAAAATGTTGTTGGGCTTAGATTTTATCAAAATGAAAAGTAATTTTGTTTCTAACATTAAAAAAAATCCAGCATATTCTGCAAATTTTGTTATTTCAAAAGGAATCATGTAACCAAAATTAACAAATTCTTCCCTAATAAATAATTGTTTTTGAACCTGAGTCCACCTGTGAACAACTCCCTGTAAGTGGTGATGGGGGCAAAAGCCAACTCTGGTAGACCTGACACGTGCCCATGCTGAGGCTGCAGGGAGTCAAGAGCCTCCATTTGAGGCATAAGAAGTGGTTCTCATTAAGGCATTATTGCTATAAAATTAAGAAGAGTTCTGAAAAGCAAGAGAAAGTGCATGACACATAGAAAGGTGTCTATTAGAAAGAATATACACACTATATGCTTTCAAATTGCCCCATTTTGATAATCTATTTAACTATCATATTTTCATTTTAAAGAACTGGAAAGGTTTTTCAGAACACATTAATTTTAACTACTTTTACAAGTTATTTTTACAAAACCTATAGACTTTGATTGTTAATTTTTATTATGGTCATATAACTAGAATAAGCAAAATTCATATAAGCTGTTATTAACTGTCTTAAATTTCTAAAATCAAAGGCACTAATACTAATTAATGAAAATTATGATGAGATTCCTCTGAATGAGTTCATCTTATCATTTTCTTATTTTTCTAAGATGCTTGTTAATAAAAAAAAATAAACAGAATATGAACAATGTAGAATTTCACTCATGTATCCATGGTGATTGTTTTAAGACAGGAAGAAAATAGTAAAGCTATACTTCCAACAAGAAAATTATGAGCAATACTCAGTAACAATTTTTGCAAAACTCACATTAATGGCCAAAATGTAATCTTTGGATAATTTAAGCATTTCTCTATGCTGTATTTAATTATCTGAAGAGAATAAAAAAATCAAATTTCAAACTAAGAGGAAATAATTATAATAAGAAATAAAATAATATCTAATAAAACCAGTGTAAAAGAATGTAGGGTATATGGGGAAAATTTGAGTGCATTCCTCGAAATTATCTAACTGATTAAAAAGATACCATCCACTAGAGAAGAGTGTAGTCTTCAATCTCGCTGATAAACAATGTCAGTGGGTAGGTTTTTACCTGCGGAAATAGTTTACCTCAGATCACACACAGGAACCCTGGAAGATTATGAATGGAACTCTGAATTATCTGCAATGAATACATCTCTAATCCCTTTTCTGATTCTGTAGATGATCTATTCTACATATGGTTAAATCGCATACATCCATTAAATATTAGAAATATAAACTCGGCACTAGAATTTTGTCATGCTATGATGTGCTACTTGCTAACACAGACATTATCACACAACCATTTATCAGACAATTCATCATTTAACTTTAACTCTAGGTTAATTTCCCTTTCTGAAGCAAATTTGAAATAGATAACTCCAGTTGCCTTGTGAATAAACATGAGATGGTTTATAAAGAGCTAATATACTATTTAACTGCATAGGCACTCCTCTTCATACATAAATCAAATGACAGAGAATATTTTATTCATATAAAAATAGCTAAAATCCCCAAAATTAAGTGTTATCAATTTCATTTTTGAAGTTTCTTTTCAACCAACTTGTTTCATTTTTGCTTAGATAGTTTTTGATCTGGCAAAACCATAGGAACTGCAAAAGACAAATGATGTAATAGGAAAAGCAACTAAAACTAATGATACACACTAAAATAAAAAGGAAGCATATACTCATTTTAGTAATTCTATTCCCAAGTATCAATTATGTTCTCATAACTAGTCTAGAAGTATATTAACTAAAATGCAGAAATAAACCAAGTAAATGTACCAGAAGCAATAACTACATAGCCTGGTAGTGATTACATAAGCATATAACTTGTGGGTACATAGAGAACTCTTTACAAAGAATTCTTTAGTGATCACCTTCAGGGTCAAGAAGACAGGGGTAAACTAACCCAGGAAAGTGTTCTCAAAAGGGAAAGAGGCTAAAAACACATTTACTGAATACTGCCCAAGCCAAACACAATGGAACTATAACACCCCATGTTATGCTTGGCTTTAAATTTAAGTTGTAGATATTTTTACATGTTTCTATAGGTATAACTGTCTTGTATTGGAGAGATTGTAAGGCTAACACTAATTACAACACAGTGAAAATGAATGCTGCTTTGTTTAACTACTTTACCAAATATCTTAGTCAGTATCCCATTGCTGTGAAGAGACACCATTGTCTCATCTACTCTTGAAAAGGAAAACATTTAATTGGGGCAGGTTTACAGTTTCAAAGGTTTATTCCATTATCATCATGGTGGAATGCGTGGCAGCATGCAGTCAGACATGGTAATGGACAAGTAGCTGAGAGTTCTACATCTGCATCCTCAGGCAACAGGAAGAGAAAGTCATTGGACCTGACTTGGGCTTTGGAGAACCCAGGGACATATTTCCTCCAACAAGTTCACACCCACTTCATTCAACAAGGTCACACCTCGAAGTCACTCCCAAATTGTGGCACTCTTTGATGACTAAAAACTCAAATATCTGAGCCTATGGGAACCACTCTTATACTAACCACCACAACTATGTTTGTACAACTATGCTACTCAAAATGTAACTGAAATAATAGATTTTATAGGAAAACATTGAACATGTAGAGCTTCATTTATGCTTACCTTTTCTCTGTAAAGTTTATTCTTAATAATGTTGAAACTATTAAACTAAGAATCATTTTCTTTAGTTTATTACCTCTTCAGTTTGCTCTTAACTGTAAAACTTTGGCTATATACAACTCCTCTGCTTGATTTTCTGATTGTTCAGGTGTGGGACTATTACATTCCACATCTCTTAGGGAGCAACCAAGTGTTTCCTTGTTGGTGTTCCCTCATGGCTCTATGTGGCTATGAGTATAGATTTTAAGTTGTATATCTTTTGTCTTTCCTTTGCCAACGCAATTCTAGTTGACATTGCTTTTAATTAACAAAGGATGTAGAGTTTTTCTCTTATCACTGCTTGGAGCAAAACTGTGGAGAAGAATTGTGTAGAAAATGATGTGTTCTTCTCCTTCAGTCTGTCTGTATCTCACCTTGTAGGCTTTCTGTGCTGTGGTACCATTCCTACTTTTATTCTTGCCATGTACTACCGTAGCAATGGACATTTTGAGGAAGCTGATAGTACTAAATAGTATATCTAGAAAAAAATTACGATTAACACCAGAGCACCTGGGGGAGCCCTCTTGGTTCCTGGATCCCTCAGAGACTAGTCTGCGCAGGTTAGAGTGTGGACTATGGAAGCTAACAGCTTGTGGGACAGGCAAAAGCAACACAGCTTATGGGGCAGACCTCGTTTCAGGTTCCAGACATCCAGGCACCTTCCCAGCCAGAGGAGAGGTGTCAACCCCACCCAGGAAGGCATTGCTGGAGCACCTGGGGGAGCCATCTCTTGTCCGGGGTCACTCAGAAACTAGTCTGTGTAAGTGAGAGTGCGGACTACAAAAGCTACACAGCTTATGGGGCAGGTGTTTCAGGCCTTCATTTTCTGCCAGGAGTCAGGTCTGAATGCCTGATATCTGTGCACCTTCTCTGCAAGAGGAGAGCTTGCCTGCAGAAAGTACTCTGACCCCTGAAATTCAGGAGAGAGCTAGTCTCCCAGGTCTGCTGATAGAGGCTAACATAATCATGGGAGGAACAAGCTCTAACCAGAGACAACTATAACAACTAACTGCATATTACCAAATGGCTAAAGACAAATGTAGGATTCTTACTAACAGAAAACAAAACCACTCACCATCATCTGAATCCAGCCCTCCCACTTCAGCCAGTCCTGGATACCCCAACACACCCGAAAAGCTATACCCAGATTTAAAAGCATAGCTCATAATGATGGTAGAGGACATCAAGAAGGACTTTAATAACTCACTTAAAGAAATACAGGATAACACTGCTAAAGAGGTAGAAGTCCTTAAAGAAAAACAGAAAAACACAACCAAACAGGTGATGGAATTGAACAAAACCATACAAGACCTAAAAAGGGAAGTAGACACAATAAAGAAAACCCAAAGTGAGAAAGGGCTGGGGATAGAAACCCTAGGAAAGTAATCTGGAACTATAGATACAAGCATCAGCAACAGAACACAAGAGATGGAAGAGAGAATCTCAGATGCAGAAGATTCCATAGAGAACACGGGCACAACAAAGAAAATGCAAAATGCAAAAAGATCCTAACTCAAAAAATCCAGGAAATCCAGAACACAATGAGAAGACTGAATATATGGATAATAGGAGTAGATGAGAATGAAGATTTTCAACTTAAAGGGCCAGCAAATATCTTCAACAAAATTATAGAAGAAATCTTCCCAAACCTAAAGAAAGAGATGCCCATGAACATACAAGAAACCTACAGAACTCCAAATAGACTGGACCAGAAAAAAAATTCCTCCCGACACATAATAATCAGAACAACATATGCACTAGATGAAGAGAGAATATCAAAAGCAGTAAGGGAAAAAGGTCAAGTAACATATAAAGGCAGGCCTATTAGAATTACATGAGACGTTTCACCAGAGACTATGAAAGCAAGAAGATCCTGAACAGATGTTATACAGACACTAAAAGAACACAAATTCCATCCCAGGCTATTATACCCAGCCAAACTTTCAATTACCATAGATGGAGAAACCAAAGTATTCCATGACAAAACCAAGTTCACACAATATCTTTCCAAGAATCCAGCCCTTCAAAGGATAATAACAGAAGAAAAAAAATACAAGGACAGAAACTATGCCCTAGAAAAAACAAGAAAGTAATCCTCGACAAACCTAAAAGAAGACAGCTACAAGAACAGAATGCCACCTCTAACAACAAAAATAATAGGAAGCAACAATTACTTTTCCTTAATATCTGTTAATATCAATGGGCTCAATTCCCTAATAAAAAGACAAAGACTAACAACTGGCTACACAAACAGGACCCAACATATTGCTGCTTACAGGAAACCCATCTCAGGAAAAAAGAAAGACACTACCTCAGAGTGAAAGGCTGGAAAACAATTTTCCAAGCAAATGGTCTGAAGAAACAAGCTGGATTAGCCATTCGAATATCGGAAAAAAAAAATCGACTTCCAACCCAAAGTTTTCAAAAAAGACAAGGAGGGGTACTCTTCATACTCATCAGAGGTAAAATCTTCCAAGAGGAACTCGCAATTCTGAATATCTATGCTCCTAATGCAAGGGCAGCCACATTCATTAAAGAAACTTTAGTAAGCTGAAAGCACACATTATACCTCACACAATAATAGTGGGAGACTTCAACACACCACTTTCATCAATGGACAGATCGTGGAAACAGAAACTAAACAGGGACACAGTGAAACTAACACAAGTTATGACAAAAATGCATTTAACAGATATCTACAGAACATTTTATCTTAAAACAAAAGGATATACCTTCTTCTCAGCACCTCATGGTACTATCTCCAAAAATGACCATATACACAGAACAGAACTCAACAGATACAAAAATATTGAAATTGCCCCATGCATCCTATCAACTCACCATGGATAAGGCTGATGTTAAATAACAACATAACTAATGGAAAGCCAACATTCACGTGGAAACTGAACAACACTCTTCTCAATGATACCTTGGAGTTTAATGAAAATGAAGCCACAACATACCCAAATTAATAGGACACAATGAAAGCATTTCTAAAAGGAAAATTCATAGATCTGGGTGCCTCCAAAAAGAAATTAGAGAGAGCACACAATAGCAGCTTGACAGCACACCTAAAAGCTCTAGAACAAAAGGAAGCAAATTCACCCAAAAGGAGTACACAGCAGGAAATAATCAAACTCAGGGGCGAAATCAACCAAGTGGAAGCAAGAACTATTTAAAGAATCAGCCAATGAGGAGCTGGTTCTTTGAGAAAATCAACAAGATAAATAAACGCTTAGTCAGACTCACTAGAGGGCACAGGGACAGCATCCCAATTAACAAAATCAGAAATGAAAAAAGAGACATGACAACAGATCCTGAAGAAATCCAAAATACCATCAGATCCTTCTACTAAAGGCTATATTCAACAAAAGTGGAAAACCTGGATGAAATGGACCAATTTCTAGACAGATGACAGGTACCAAAATTAAATCCGGATCAAATTAAAGATCTAAACAGTCCTATATCCCCTAATGAAATAGAAGCAGTCATCAATACTCTTCCAACCAAAAAAATCCCAGGACCAGATGGATTTAGTGCAGAGTTCTATCAGACCTTCAAAGAAGATCTAATTCCAGTTCTTCAAAACTATTCCACAAAATAGAAGCAGAAGGTAATCTACCCAATTCATTCTATGAAGCCACAATTACTCTAATACCTAAACCACAAAAAGATACCAACAAAGATAGAGAACTTCAGACCAATTTCACTTATGAATATTGATGAAAAAATATTCAATAAAATTCTTGCTAACTGAATCCAAGAACACATCAAAACAATAATCCATCATGACCAAGTAGGATTCATTTCAGGGATGCAGGGATGGTTTAATATACAGAAATCCATCAATGTAATCCATTATATAAACAAACCCAAAGACAAAAACCACATGATCATCTCTTTAGACGCAGAGAAAGCATTTGAAAAAATTTAACACCCATTCATGATAAAAGTCTTGGAAAGTTCAGGAATTTGAGGTCCATACCTAAACATGATAAAAACAATCTAAAGCAAACCAGTAAAAAGAGACATGACAACAGATCCTGAAGAAATCCAAAACACCATCAGATCCTTCTACTAAAGGCTATATTCAACAAAACTGGAAAACCTGGATGAAATGGACAAATCTCTAGACAGATGAGAGGTACCAAAGTTAACTCTGGATCAGATTAAAGATCTAAACAGTCCTATATACCCTAATGAAATAGAAGCAGACATTAATACTCTTCCAAACAAAAAAATCCCAGGACCACATGTGTTTAGTGCAGAGTTCTATGCAGCCACCATCAAAGTAAATGGTGAGAAGCTGAAGGCAATCTCACTAAAATCAGGAACTATACAAGGCTGCCCACTTTCTGCCTACCTATTCAACATAGTACTTGAAGTCCTAGCCAGAGCAATTCGACAACAAAAGGAGATCAAGGGGTTACAAATTGGAAAAGATGAAGTCAAAATATCACTTCTTGCAGATGATATGATAGTATATATACATGACCCTAAAAGTTCAACCAGAGAACTCCTAAACCTGATTAACAGCTTTAGTGAAGTAGCGGGATATAAAATTAACTCAAACAAGCCAATGGCCTTTCTCTACACAAAGGATAAACAGGCTGAGGAAGAAACTAGGGAAACAACACCCTTCACAATAGTCACAAATAATATAAAATACCTTGGTGTGACTCTAACTAAGGAAGTGAAAGATCTGTATGATAAGAACTTCAAGTCTTTGAAGAAAGAAATCGAAGAAGATCTCAGAAGATGGAAAGATCTCCCATGCTCATGGATTGGCAGGATCAATATAGTAAAAATGGCTATCCTGCCGAAAGCAATTTACAGATTCAATGCAATCCCCATCAAAATTCCAACTCAATTCTTCAATGAATTAGAAAGGGCAATTTGCAAATTCATCTGGTATAACAAAAAACCTAGGATAGCAAAAACTCTTCCCAATGATAAAAGAACCTCTGGTGGAATCACCATGCCTGACCTAAAGCTGTACTACAGAGAAATTGTGATAAAAACTGCATGGTACTGGTATAGCAACAGACAAGTAGACCAATGGAATAGAATTTAAGACCCAGAGATGAACCCACACACCTATGGTCACTTGATCTCTGACAAGGGAGCTAAAACCATCCAGTCGAAAAAAGACAGCATTTTCAACAAATGGTGCTGGCACAGCTGGTGGTTATCATGTAGAAGAATGTGAATTGATCCATTCCTATCTCCTTGTACTTAGGTCAAATCTAAGTGGATCAAGGACTCCACATAAATCCAGAGACAGTGAAACTTATAGAGAAAAAAGTGGGGAAAAACCTCGAAGATGTGGGCACAGGGGAAAAATTCCTGAATAGACCAGCAATGGCTTGTATTGTAAGATAGAGAGAGAATCTACAGATGGGACCTCATCAAATTGCAAAGCTTCTGTTAGGCAAAAGACAGCATCAATAAGACAAAAAGGCCACCAACAGATTGGATTGGGAAAGGGTCTTTACTAATCCTAAATCTTATCAGGGACTAATATCCAATATATATAAAGAACTCAAGAAGGTGGACTCCAGAAAATCAAATAACCCCATTAAAAAATGGAGCTCAGAGCTAAACAAAGAATTCTCACCTGAGGAATACTGAATGGCTGAGAAGCACCTGAAAAAGTGTTCAGCATCCTTAATCATCAGGGAAATGCAAATCAAAACAACCCTGAGATTCCACCTCACACCAGTCAGAATGGCTAAGATCAAAAATTCAGGTTATAGCAGATGTTGGCGAGGATGTGGAGAAAGAGGAACACTCCTCCATTTTTGGTGGGATTGCAAGCTTGTACAACCACTCTGGAAATCAGTCTGATAGTTCCTCAGAAAATTGGACATAGTACTAACAGAGGATACCACCATACCTCTCCTGGGCATATATCCAACTGGTAAGAAGGACACATGCTCCACTATGTTCATAGCAGCCTTATTTATAATAGCCAGAAGCTGGAAAGAACCCAGATGCCCCTCAACAGAGGAATGGATACAGAAAATGTGGTACATTTACACAATGGAGTACTACTCAGCTATTAAAAAGAATGAATTTATGAAATTCCTAGGCAAATGGATGGACCTGGAGAGCATCATCCTGAGTAATGTAACCCAATCACAAAAGAACTCACATGATATGCACTCACTGATAAATGGATATTAGCCCAGAAACATAGAATACCCAAGATATAAAATACAATTTGCAAAACACATGAAACTCAAGAAGAACGAGGAACCAAGTGTGGACAGTTTGCCCCTTCTTAGAATTGGGAACAAAACTCCCATGGAAGGACTTACAGAGACAAAGTTTGGAGCTAGACGAAAGGATGCACAATCTAGAGACTGCCATACCTGGGGATCCATCCCATAATCAGCCTCCAAATGCTGACACCATTGCATACACCAGCCTGATTTTGCTGAAAGGACCCTGATATAGCTGTATCTTGTGAACCTATGCCGGTGCCTGGCAAACACAGAAGTAGATGCTCACAGTCAGCTATTGGATGGATCACAGGGCCCCCAATGGAGGAGCTAGAGAAATACTCAAGGAGCTAAAGGGATCTGCAACCCTATAGGTGGAACAACATTATGAACTAACCAGTACCCCGGAGCTCTTGACTCTAGCTGCATATGTATCAAAAGATGGCCTAGTTGGCCATCATTGGGAATAGAGGCCCCTTGGTCTTGCAAACTTTATATGCCTCAGTACGGGGGAACGCCAGGGCCAAGAAGTAGGAGTGGGTGGGTAAGGCAGTGTGGGGGGAGGGTATTAGGGACTTTTGGGATAGCATTTGAAGTGTAAATAAAGCAAATACCTAATTAAAAATAATAGTAAATTTTAAGAAAAAAAATAACACCCCAGGTACTAAGTGTAAACATAGGGCCAAAGTTATTAAAAATAATTAAATAAATATATATCAAAGTAAAGATAAATCAAATGGAATAAATACATATTTAAATCAAATAAGCATCATTTGTTTTTACTTACTTTTTAAATGATAAGCAAGAATTAATAAAGAGAATTCTTTATCATGTCAGAGGAAAGAGAGGTGAAAATTATAAAAGAAAAACTATTTACAGAAAAATGTCATTTCAGTGAAACCTGGTTAAGCTGTTCAATCCAGAGTCAGAAATAGCCAGGACAGCAAATGTTTTACCTACAAAGGGAATAAAAGTGCTGTGGTCATTGTTTCTGCTCCTTGACTTAACTAAATGCTACATAGCTCCTGCCAACATTTGTGAATATTAAAAGGTAATGGTTCTGACTCATAAAGTCTATAGACTGCTAAATTGCCATTCTGGAAATTTGGCAAAAGATGGAATTTTTTTTTTATTTAAAATTCTATTGCAAGTGCATCACTTACAGGTCATTTCAATTGGAAAAGAAACTATTTGAAGAAATACACTAGTAAACCAGACATGACTCCAATAGCCAATAAATGATAAATGTGCCACTAACCACTCATATATTCAATATTAAACATATTATGATTGCAAACATAATATGGGTTAGAACCCATTTCACCTGACGGAACTCCTACCCTATACTGCTTGAGTGACCAACATCCTGAGACTACACTGAAATTAGAGTAAAAGCAAATATTACTCTTCTACTAAAAGAATATAGCAATAAAATGACTCCTAATGACATTTGACTATACTTATAGACCAATGCCTTTCTCAGTCATCATCAGAGATGCTTTCTCCTGTGTCAGATTGTAGCAAATACAAAGAACCTCAGCCTAGGAATGTGGAGGCGGGTTGGGGTGTGTCCTTGGAACACTCAGCCCTGGAATATCTCCATCAAATACCTTCCCTCAGTGGATGATCAGAATTCTCTCTTGAAGAGAAGGCAGAAAGAGGCAGAGGTACTGGAGGACACCAGGGAAAAAAGGCCCTCTAAAACATCAAGGTCCATGGATCTGTGATCTCACTGAGACTGGAGCAGCATACACAAGGCCAGCGTGGGTCTGTACCAGATGGGGTCTTAGAGCTGAAACCAGAAGTGAACACATGACCCATCCCTAAGCTAGAAGCTTGGTCCAATTATAATCACTTGCTAATGAAAATCAGGCTTTTTTCAAGGAAGTCTCAATAGGAAGACAAATTACTCTTAAGAGTAGGCTACATTCCCAGCAAAAAATGGTCAATAGAAAACAAACTCAAGGGCAGCTTTGGAGGTTCCTTGTCCCATAAAGTCAAGTCAAAGTGTTTGAATTATTTTTAATTTGCCTTATTTATATATTTTTCTCTCTCATTTTATCCTACAGGTCCTTTGGGTATAAACTATGGCACAAGTATAGAGACTTTATGGTATTCTTGAGTGTGACTATGAGTGTCTCTGCATCTATATCAGCTTCTTTTGCCTTTTGGGAGACTCTTTTTCTTGTTTGTTTTGTTCTATTCCAGTATGTTAGTTTTTATTTTATTTTATTTTATTTTATTTTATTGTATTATTATCCCTTCAAAGCCTGAGAGACAAACAGGGTGGGTCAGTATGGGAGGGTAGGGGGAAGGAACTGGGAGGAATAGAACTGGGAAGATGGAAGAAATGGTAATCAGAATATCTTATGTGAGAAAATTTTTCAATAAAGAGAAACAAAAAATAAAACAACAACAAAGCACACTGCCTATCCTAGAAATTGTGCATGGGTGCACAAGGAAGTTGGCATGTTCTATTTCTCATCTGAGGCAGGCATCCCTGCCTACAGAGGCCTGGAACAGGAAGCTGGAGCAGGTACAGAGAGAAAGCACGGTAGGAACTGCATCACTGCAGGATGCAGTTATTACCAAGGAGCCACTGCTCAGCTGTGCTTTGCAAATCCACCTCTCTTCTATAGAATGTTGCACTGGTCCAAAGCAGAAAATCAGAACTGTACTAATGAGCATGAATTTTACTGAAGAAATTCAGAATTCACTCCGTCTATATGTAGGGAATATATTAGATTTTAAATATGTATTTGAATGCTCATACTGGGAGACTGGTACCATTAGTACAAAATATACAGAAAATGTGCTACTGGATTTTCAGTTTCTTAAAACTATTTTACTTTTTATCCTTTCCCTGTAACATCTAGTAGATGATAGGAAAGATACTGATTTATTTTCAAAGTTGGACTTTTGCCTTTATTCCCAATAAATAAGCGCAAAGCCTTCATTACATGGGAGTAAGACTTTCTTTGAAGCCTGCAACACCCAACAGAGTGACAACAGAGGAGAATAATTTTCTGAACTCTTCATCTCAAAATTCAGTATTTGAGGCGATAAGGGTGTTAATTAGCTTGATTCATTATTTCAAATGTTAACATCTCTGTCGACCCATTAAATTATGTACAAACATTTTTTCTGTTTTATAATAATAATGTATATTCTATAAGTCAGAATTATTTTGTTTTTTAGAAATTTCAAGTTTGAAGAAGATGATGGCACTGAGGTTCTATTTGATTGTGGCATAGAAAGCTAAAAGAAAAGGGCACTCTCTCTAAGGGCTGAAGGGTTTTAATTTTGTGGTGGTGAAACATGAAAATTTTCCAGACTTGGTTTATACACTGCAAAACAATAAATGTATTTTAAAAATGAATTTCATGATATATGGATTATGTCTAATAAGGCTTTCATTTCTAGAAAGCTGTCAGAATTATTAGCACATTGTGGTAGGTTAAAAGCAGCTATACACTTCCTTCTATGTAGAGTTCCAGTCTATTTGCCTCACCATTGTGACTGAATGGCCTATGAATGTTTTAAATAATACAGCCAGCATATTGGGATGGTATGCCAAGCCTTTCCTGGCCCTATCTGAGGGAAACTGGCTGTTATCATCTTCATGACTTCATAACTCAGAAATTGTCTAAGAACTCACTCACTCACTGTTAGCCAGTTGAGTCTAAAGAAGACCAAGTTAGCCATGTAGAGATTTTTTTTTTAATTCAAAGATTCTTACTTTACATCTCAGATGCTTCATTTGTCAGTCTTTTCATGTTATTTCATCACAAGTTGCGACATTATAAAACAGAAACAAGACATCCTGGTCACTTGATGCACAAATACACAACTTTGTGAGACAATGAGCATTATTTTAAGTCAGTAAGTTCAGATATATTCATTACACTGCAGTAAATGGAACGAACTACAAAACAGACTGATAAATTAGCATGTATGGTGTTACAGAGGAAGAACAAGTGAATTTGAACCACAAACAGCAGCAAGGATCTTAGGAGGTACAACAAATATACAGGAACAAGCAGAGATAAAGCAAAGGAAAATCGAGTGGGTTCAGAAAAGCAAAACTCCAGCAGTTTCTAAGAAGCATGTCTTCTTGAAAAGGTCTGAATTCAAAAGCTAAACTTCAGTCACCACTGCTGAGCAGTTTCATAGGTATGGATGGGGGCAAGAATGTTGGGTGAGGTCTGAGGGGAGTGAGGTAGGCAGGATCCCCTACAGTATCAAAATACCTAGAGCTCCAAATTGAACACAAGTAACTCAAAATAGAACACTTCCCTAGCAGTGTAAAAACTCTCCAATGTCAAAGAGAAGGATGGTTTAGATTCTAGTGAAAGAGAACAAGCAAGTTGGCTCTCAGAAAGCATCCAGCACAAAGAAAGAGCTAAGTGTCTCTCTTGTTTTTCACAACAGACCACAGTGAGACCTAAGAAGTGTGGAGTTAGGAAGCTAGAAAACAATCTTAACCTTCATCTTTGCTCACTGGACAATGCCTCTTAGGACACAGAACATTAATCTTTTAAAAATGAACAATTCTTCAGAGAAATTCATCAACTGTTTTCTGAGGGTTTTGTATATTTCTAGTTTGGATATATAGTAGTAGCATTAGCATAATTGAGTACTATCCCTTTAACTAGAAATGAGGATAATATGATTCAGCAATGCATAAACTACGGAATAATTACACATTCTAGGAAAGGAAAGGGTATGAGACAGGGAGGAAATGAATGTGACTATACAAGGGTGTCAGAGATAACCTAGTGTAGCAAGAAACATTCTGATTCAAACTGTATCATGTGTTGCCCTTGCTTTTATTAGATGTTGGAAGAAACTGACTAAAGATTGTATGAGTAGAACTGGAGAGATGGCTCAGCAGTTGTAAACAAGTATTGTTCTTAAAGAGGACCCAAGTTCAGTTCCCAGAACCCACATCAAGGGGTTCATGGCCTCAAGTAACTTCAGCTCCAGGAAATGAACTCCTAAGGCTCATTCACATACACACACACACACACACACACACACACACACACACACAAATGGCCAGAAAAAATAATAAAACTATTTTAAAAGAGCACAAAAATAACTAAAAATACTACATACTAAGTCTCTGTCATGTTTCTTAAAATTGTTGCTTAATAGACATTTATCTTAAAATAAATGTTTAAATTTTTCTAAAAGTACATAATAGAAAGTTTTCTTTTAACAAAACAAACAAATATACACCGATATTTGTTCTTTGGTATAAATCCAAATTTCTCCATGTCATTTTACAACTAAAGCCAGTTCTATATTGAGATTTCTTTAACTTTGCTATAAAAATTCTTTGTTTCTCTACTTTAACCATTATTTACTTGTGATTTTTTTATTAATATTAAAATTGAGCCATTTTACTGTAAAACAGCTATAAAATAGTAAATTAATTTGCATGTGATGGTATCAATATAAGAATCAAGGTTTTCGAGAAAGTTATAACACATCAAAATGGCTAAATAGAAACTGGAATTTTTTTCTATTGGAAATATTACCACAAACTGATGATTTAGTTTCTTTTTTAATAAAATGTGTAGTTCCTACTCTGTCCACCAACTGGAATCAGAAGCAACTCTATCCAATCTCTCAAATCCTGAATCTCATCTCTTGGAAAAGTGGAGCATCTTACAGGGATGCATGACTCTAGATTCAGGGCAAGAAATGGACATGATAACCCTGTTTTCATGCTGTATCTGAAAGCAAGGAGTTTAGATAAGATATCTCAAAACATGAAGCTGAATAGCAAACCAAACCTGGACATTTGTGAATATCTGATTGCAACTGAGCAAAACTTGTCAA